>NC_081385.1:8995140-9310140 GCF_030684315.1 Stegostoma tigrinum | reverse complement strand
ATTGACAAACGCCTTCTTGTACAAAGCAGTAGTGCAAATACTGACCAACAATGTGATTCTGTAACTTGCTTTTTAAAAGTACAGCAACTACTTGCTCAGTCCTTTATTCTAAAACAGTCCTTTCCCCAATTCAGTCCACAATTGAAAAAAATGTAAAATAAAAATAAATACTTTCTACAGGTACGTTATAAATATGTAAAAGGAAAGGAACTTGTCCCTATGTTTAATTTAACACTTGTCCTGACCCTCAGATGAAACTGACAATGGTTGCATTAAGAGCAAGGTCATCTGAGAACATACAGGAAACAATGCCTCATCAACTATCTTTACACAAGCTAACAATAACTTTATTCAAATCCAACAGATATAGATCCCGGCAATGGAAAATCTCACAGCCAAAGACTTTTTTTAAATTGTTGTATTTACACCTATAAGCATGATAGAAGTGCATTACAGTCATGCATGAATTAACCACAACAAAATAACTTGCCAGATTAGAATTTATTATGCACAAGCATGATAAATGAAAGGCTCACAAATCTTATCAAACTCTCGTAGGGCACACTGCATATAATTAATATTTGCAGTTCTTGAACAATATTAATTTGCTAAATTTAATCATATTTTAATCTCTCCCAGTTTGGCAGCAACAGGATTTAAATTTCTAGCAATGAATTAAAATTTTCAATTAGACATTCTGAGTAACGATGAAACACTGGAGACAGACTGAGTTTTTTTAAACATGGCTTAAATGGCAATTTTAAAGGGATTCTCTGAATTCAGGGAGAGATGAACAATATCTGCTGTATTGGATCTCCATTTCTACATGGTGATCCAGGATACGAGATCATCTTGCTAGCAAACCATAAAGGTCAGTGTCTCTTATGCTGAATGGGGACATTAACATACACAAAAACTGCATTTATGTAGCACCTTTTACATAATAAAAGGCTGCAAGGTGTTTCACAGGAGCATCAACGAGGAAAATTTCACATCAATTCAAAACTGGAAGAACCAGGGCAGCTAATTCAACTCAGAGATAATGGGAACTGCAGATGCTAGAGAATCCAAGATAACAAAGTGTGGGGCTGGATGAACACAGCAGGCCAAAGCGACTAATTCAACTATTGGCTCGAAGAGGAATCTTAAAACAAAGAAGAGCAGAGAATCAGAGAGGGTTATCAAGGTGATTCAAGACATTAGTGCACCATGCAGTGAAGGAGCGCTCACAACTGGTACAGTAAAGGTAGTAGCTCTAGAATTAGATCCAGAATTAGAGAAATGCATGATTCTCAAAGGTTTTAAGGGCTGGAAGAAGTTACAGAGAGTTAAAAAAACGGGCAAATCATGGGAGGAGTTGACTTTGAGAAGTATGATGGAAGTTGATAACATATTATTGTTTGGATTTTTGTTTTTAGTCTGTGAAGGCAACTTATATTTTTAAAGGAAAGTAATTTACACCACACAAATGCCCGGCAACCACCATCTCCAATAAGAGACAAACTAATCACCCTCCCTTGATATTCAATAGTGTTACCATCACTGATCCTTTACTACCATCATCCTGGACGTTACCACTGACCAGAAACTCAACTAGGCTCACGTATAAACACAGTGGTGACAAGAACAGGTGACAGACCTAGGAATATTGTGGTGAGTAACTCACCTCCTGACGCCCCAGAGTCTGTTCATCAACTACAAAAGTCAGGAATGCAATGGAATACTTCCCATTTGCCTGGATGAATGCAACTTAGTAGCAGCAGTGTACTATCAACAAGATATCTTCAAAAATTCACCGAAGGTCCTTAGAGAGCACCTTCCAAACCCAAAACCACTTCCATCTAAAAGGACAAGGGCAGTAAATACATCGGAACACCACCAGCTGCAAGTTCCCCTCCAATACACTCATCATCCTGACTTGGAAATATATTGCTTTTCTTTCATTGTTGCTGGGTCAAGATCGCGGAACTCCCTCCCTCAGGGCATTGTGAGTCAACATATAGCATGTGGACTGCAGTGGTTCAGGAAGGCAGCTCACCATCATCTTCTCAAGGGCAACTAGGGATGGGCAATAAATGTTGGCCCAGTCAGCAACACTCACATGCCACAAATGATTTTTAAAAATATTTTGAACTCAGTGTCCAAAACAGCATTTTCAAGAATGCATTTAAACTTAGTTAAACAACTAGCAAGCTAGCAGGGGAGAAAATTACTGGGATAATTATTAAGTTGAATTTCTAATGAGCTATAAAAGAGACAGATGGCCAGGGACCACAAGTAGTTTGAATTCAGAAGAAATTCTAGCAGAAGGGCAGTTGTTTTTAGTTTATACAAGTTTTCAAGCCAACAGAACTGGGAAGATGTCTTATGCTGGGTTAGCAGTTCTACACGATAGGGCTGGATTTTTCTTCACTTCATTGAGGAAGTGTTAATGGGTTAGCATATGTGAGTGAGACAGAGAGAATTACATCTGGGGAATGAGCAGAAAGTTAAAAAGTTGTGACCTCATTGGTTGATTATGAATTTTAAAGTGAAGCTAGGGCTGATAATTCAATGGGTTGAGGATCTGCAAAGATTATTGCTGAGAAAAAAAAATGAATCTCGCACTTTCTGTTTGTGATAAGAGCTTTAATATATTTTGTATATAGAGTTTGTTCCTTTTGTGTAATAAACTCCTGTTCTTTCTCTAAAAGTACACTGATCTTGTAACTGACCGACATGGCGCCAAATCACAAAAATAAAATTTATGGTTGATCAAGCCAGATTTTAGTCTGGAATCTGACTTGTCTGGTATTATCAGCTGGGTTCATACATTGCACTTGGAATGAATGTCGTTCAGTGAGTACAGTGGGTCCAAATTAGGAAAACTGCAGAACAGTGGGGGCTCAGTTCGCACTGATGGAAGAATACAGGCTGTGTGATTGCCAGGAAAATATTGAAAAAGTTGAAATTAAAGATAAGAAATACACGGTCAGAAATAAATTAAGAAGGTGAAAGTAGGTGGTCTTAATGATGCAGAGGATTTAGTGTCATTGTGCTGTATTGGGCAGAAAAAGAGGCCATTTGGTCCATCAAAGCTATGCCAGTTTCTGTACAACAGTCCAGTCATTTCCAATCATCTCTTCTACCCAGGAGTCCCTCAAGTGACAAGTCCCTTTCAAAACTGTTACTGATTTCCTTTACCACCACTCTCATACACCTTCACAACCACTCGCTGTGTAAAACATTCTACTTTGGTAAAGACTGTCTCTTTCTATTTGTTTTATTTTTGATTGTGGACCAAAAGTGGAAAACGGCTGTTTTAAAACCCACGACTGTGGAAGCAATTGTTGTGCTTTTAAAAAACAAGTTACTGAATGTCATTGCATATGGTGTTATACTGCTGCTTTATTCAAGCAATGGGGAAGATGTTTGCAGATGAGCTGGCACCAGGGAGTGTATACAAAGTGAGACTCAGCTGATAATAGCATTGGAGTTCAAACCAGTTGTGGATGCCACGGGTTATCAGCCTGACCATAAGTATCTGGTTGGCTCCTAGTTAGCTAACAGCTTGTGGATATGCACAATACTGGCAAAAGCCTTGGGATTGCTGTAAAGGACAGTGGGTGTGTCTTTCTCTCCAGTAAAATACCTAAAGTCTACAGAAGGATTATTTTACCTCACCATTTGCAGCAAGTTGTGCTCTTTAACTAGTAATTGAGAGACTTTGAACCACAAGCAGTTACTCCTGTGAAGGAGTGGACCAAGTGCTGAAGAATAGAGACAGAAGAACAGCAAGTCACGGCAAACAAAAGGATCATCTCAGCAAACTCAATGGACTGGCATCATTGAACTGCTTCCCCAGTTTTGTTCCTTCCACTTATAACATCAATGTGTTTCTGTTTCTCTGTGTCAGTCTGTGTATGTGTGTAGGGGTATCAGAAGGGAGTCAGCGTTTAACTGGTGCAATTGTATGCCGACAGTTCTTAGTTAAAATCTACTTATTTGTAAGAAAGTTAGTTCTTGTCAAGGACAGAAACCTGGTCATCATTTCTGTTAACCTGAGTCTACCTGAGCGGTAAATTGGAGACCTTGAATACTTGGACAAGATCTTTAACTTTTGTGATAACTTCAGGAATAATGCAGCTGGGTTTCCAGTGTGCTTACCCCAGTGAGGACTAACACGTTCCATCACAATATAGGCCTGGCTCAAAACCTCAAATCCGTGTCCCATCATAGAGTTTACTTAACCGCACGGTGAAAGCTTACTTCAGAACACTGACACCATAAGACATAGGAGTGGAAGTAAGGCCATTCGGCCCATCAAGTCCACTCCGCCATTTAAATCATGGCTGATGGGCATTTCAACTCCACTTCCCTGCACACTCCCCGTAGCCCTTGATTCCTTCTGAAATCAAGAATTTGTCGATCTCTGCCTTGAAGGCATCCAATGTCCCGGCCTCCACTGCACTCCGTGGCAATGAATTCCACAAGCTGTGAACTGTCAGGCTGAGGTGGAATTGATGGAAATAAAATGGGCACTTAATGCTAACAGGAGACACACTGCAGGATAGGACAGGAAAGAGTCATTCCAGTGATTCCTGGAAGTGTCCAAACCTGATTTATTCTTGTATTCAATATCAAAGCCAAGGATCAGGCTGTTTCCATCGAATCTTTGAGTCCAGCGGAGATTCATGCTACGTGCCTTCACCTCTCTGATCTCCAGCTCAGGTGGGTCAGGCGGCTCTGCAGAAAGGGAAGTTAAACAAGTGTATGAGTGAGTTAACTCTTTCATGCCAAGCTTTCTTGTTTCTGCTCATAGCCTAGCTATGATATCTATACTTCGCACTTTACGGATGCTGTCTATACACTTCAGTATCTCCTAATCATGGCATACTCCCTCATCTTGTTTATCCTGTAAGGATTGAATCCCATTTGCCATTGTCCTGCCCACCTGACCAGTCCACTCTGAGCATACAGAAGTTAAAAGTACGACAGCACTTTTCATTCTCCACCATGAGCTGAAACATTCTACAACCGGTAAATTATATTACAATATTCAATGTACACACCACTGTTTGTTACGTTGGGTCCAAAGCCAATGATTCCAACTTTCCTGGGTCAGATCTTAGGTGATCATGACGAGCAATGAAGTTTATTGTTTTACCGTTGGCATCAGCTGGTTTGGACAGCTGGTTTTCAATGCAAAGTAGCACCGACAGTGTAGGTTCAATTCCTGCAAAAGACTTTTCTTAAATTCTCCCGACATCTGAGGCATGGTGACCCTTAGGTTAAACCACCACGAGTCTTCTCTCTTGGTACTGAGAGAGCAGCCCTCTGGTCCAGTGGGACTATGGTGACTTTAAGTGAACCTATTGTTTTACTAACCTCTGCTTATCAAGAAATTTGAGACATGGATAAATATTATGAACGGTTGACCTTTGACTTTTAAGTAACTATCTTTTACCTCAGTAAACACAGTGCTGAAATAATATACAAGCTAATGAATCAGAAATAAATCTAGGGTGCAATTGCAAAGAAATTGATAACACAATGCATGCGTATGCATTAGAACCAGTAATAATTATGGTGACAAAAGAATCGATAACTAGAGTTATATACTATTGCAACAGTGAAGTCTTACTAGAGCTTTCTCAAATACACACTTTCAATTTTGAACTTCTTTCAACAATCTGAGCCCATTTTCTGGTGATATTCTCAATGACTTTCCTGAGCCTTTCTGGACAAAACCAATTGAGTGGTTGTAAATATTAGGTGCAGATTCTTGAGGAGCTACATTGCATAGAAAGTCGGATTAAAATACTTCTCACCTTAAGCTGAAATTGTGCTGAGGGAACAGAATTGAAAGAGTGTAAACATGCTGTGCCTACTGTTGTGAATATCAACAGCCTTCCTGTGTTGTCGAAATGCATCAAACAAGCGAGGCATGTGTGTAAACATAACAAATGGAGTACCTTGAACCGTGAGTTGAATGAGCCCTCGGTCCTCTCCATAGGAATTGATTGCATGGCAAGAGAAGAAGCCAGAATCGCCTCGGTCAGCAGGTGTGATCTGCAGAAGATAGTCAAGCAAGTAATCAGGCAGAAATTTATCATCGTACTATACTGCATGCTCTGACACTTAAAAAAAGATGCCTCACACAGACTACAATGTATAATGTGTGCATTACGTCTACAAACATTATTGACAAACACTGAGTGCCAGCTCTGTCCAAAGGTGCATGAAGTGCTCAGAGTCAGCACCAACTTTGAACAAGTATCTCATCCAAAATGAATTCTGCAACAGACAGCAAAATCCTGGATGTGGAATGTGTGTAGGCTGTAGATTGGAGCTAAAATTGAACCTTACACTCATGTTCTGGGTGGAAAATATGTTCAAGGAAAGTCCAACTTGAGGAAACAATATCCTGTTCCCTTACAGCAGTGGAAGCAGAGCAGATGCCAAATTGGTATCAGAACTGTAGAAGTAATCAAGAAATTACTTTGCCTTGAATGCAGTAAACTTTGGCGCCAGCTACTATTATGATTATCCTGCCTACATGTGGCCTAACCAGAAATTCTTAGAGGGGCAAAAAGGTAGCATTGTAAAGGGTCAATTGTTGAGACAGGAGAAGAATTTCACGTTAAGACAGTTAGGGTACTGCCAGCCACTACTACCCTTTCATGGACCCTTAGCTGGCATCACACTGCATTAGAGCTTTGAAGGTCCTTTGCAGTAGCAGAGGCATTTACCACTCTCAATTAACTGGCACTGAAGAGGGTTTGCACACTAGCCCTGAAATGCTTCCTCTGCATATTACTGACTTTCCACCCTGTAGGGCGAAGGCCATCAGGTCCAAACTAAGCCTCCAAACATCCCCCTACCCCATCCCTGTAACCCAGCATTTCTCATGGCCAACCAACCAAACCTGCACATCTCTGGGTTGTGGGAGAAAACCGGAGCACCCAGAGGAAACCCACACGGACACAGGGAAAACATGCAAACTCCACACAGACATTCTCCAAAGGGTGGAATTGAACTGGGGTCCCTAGTGCTGTGAGGCAGAAATGCTACTGAGCTACCGTGCTACCCTATTTTCCCCAATTTCGTCTTGAGAGGAAAGCCTGAAATTTCTTGCATAGGTGTATCCAGTGCAAGTTGCAACAAAATTTCCCAAAATCTCGATGGCAAAGTAAACAAGAATCCATCTGATTATGACAGCCTGTGAAAAATGTGAGCAGAGGTAAAGTCAGATTCCCTTTTTAAAAAATTTTATTTACGCCAAGAAATGAAAATTTGGAGCCATTAAGCCATTCTTCAGGCAGAGTAGGCACAGTATTTTTAAGAAAAGGCACCACGGAGACCTTGAAATTTGTAATCTAATCATTTTCTTTTGTGGTAAAATTGTATACGTAGATGCAGAAAATCCAGCGCATGTCTCAGAGCTGTGATATCCAAATATTTAATCATTTAAAATAGAATTTGCCTTAAAAAACATGATCTTGGGTCTTGCTGTACCTAAAATTTTGTGAGTAAATTAAATTTAGACCTGGAGTAGATACAAAAAAGTCAAATTCTCTGGTCTCCTGTATAAGGGCAGAGCTATACAATCAATGAATGGCAGAGGACGGTGGCACACAGTTTAACTGAATTGCTGCTAGATTGAGGACATTCAGGTGTAGCGTAAAAATGTTCATAAGTTATTTATCTCCAAATCTCCTGGATCCTTTATACTGAAAACTAACCTCTGTATATGTACCCTGCTGCTTCAGCATGCGATTTGAGAAAATTCTAGGCTAGAGTGTCTGACCACCCTTTGCTCACCTTCTTGTAACTACCTGCTCTAGTTATGGGAGGCAATGGCCTCATCACTGGGGCTGTAAATGTGGGGACATGGATTCAAATCCTACTATGGCAGTTAGTGGAATTTGCATTCAATTTTTAAAAAAAACTGGAATTAAGAGTCTAATGACGAACATGAATCCACTGTCAATTTTCAGAGCAAAAACCCATCTGGCTTGGTTAGCACTGCGGCCTGACAACACCAGGGAGCTGGGTTTGATTCCACCTTTGGGTGAATGTCTGTGTGGAGTTTGTACATTTTCCACGTGTCTGTGTGGGTTTCCTCTGGGCACTCTGATCTCCGCCCACAGTCCAAAGACGTGCAGGTTAGGTCAACTGGGCATGGGAACTGTAGCATTACAGGGATAGGTCTGGGTGGGATGCTTTTTGGAGGGTCAGGGTGGACTCATTGAGGTGAATGGCCTGCTTCCATACCGTACAGGCTCTATGCTGTCAGGATTCGTCATTCAGAAGTAGGAAGGTTTAAATCTATTATTCAGCCCGCAGTTGTGTGTATAACTTTCCTTGCATTAAGGCTTTCACCAGTCTTTGTAGTGCAATGATTTAAGATAAGGTGTCCCTCGAGGATTGATAGATGTGGATAGAAAGCAATGCTCCTCTGTCATCATCCCCAGGGAGGAGCATCCTACAATTCTGAAAAAATTAATGTGTTGGGTTTGGGTGAAAGCGAGAAAGTCAGCAGTTACATTCCGATGAGGTGCCCTCTTGAATTCATGTTGTGGAGATATAACTGTGTTTCTTGTTTCTGCTAATAGCCTAGCTATGATATCTATACTTCGTACTTTAGTGTTACTAGATTATAATGTATTTTTCTATTGTGATTTGATACAACAATGTGACTTGCTTGGCCATTTCAGAAGCCAGTGAAGAATCCAATCAGCGTGCTGTCAGTTTAGAGTGACAGGGAAAGCAAACTGAGTGAGAAAGATATCATGAGGTAGATAGATTCTTATGGCAATCCAGCAGTTTTCATGATCACCATTACTGAGGTTAGCTTTTTATTCCAGATTTATTTATTTCAAGTCTTTTAGCTTCCTTGGTACAAGCTATTGAGAGAGTCATACAAACATCAGGAGGTTAGGAAGTCCCACGCTTCTGTAAGCTACACTGCCATCAAACCATGCATTAAAAAAGATCTTGCAAGTTGCTCATTAATATAATACTGAAGACCCCTGGGAGTTAGCAAAGTTTTCACTGAGGGCATTGTTAGGGATGAGTCTATAATGTGCTTCAGCTGAGCACATAGCTCCTTTAAAATCTGCATACTGAGTTCATTTATTTTTCCCAGATTTTTGATTTTCATAGAATCCCTACAGTGTAGAGGCAGGCCATTCAGCCCATTGACTCCGCATAGGTACCCTTCCAATTTCAAAGATGAATGACAACTCAGCTACAAGCGCAGCAGGAGTGACCCCATTTAGAACATCACCTTTGAGAGTCTCGCAAAATAGAAGTGAGTTTTTAAAATAATCACAGAGCAGGCAAAAACAATTGGTTACATATCAGGTTGCTGGATAGTTCGATGAAACATTTAATGCGGTCAATTCATCTTCAGCATTGGAACTCTCCGTCCATTGAAAGCCTTGGATCAATTTTAATCAGTGCTGAGGCATTTCTCACTTGTGATTCATGTTCAGTCTTAATCAGATCTTCCAACTTTAGGAAGCTCTGTGCTGATTAGAACAGAACTTCAGCAGGATACTGTGGGTTGTGGCTAAGGAGTGACTTTCTCAACAATAGCTTCTTGTTCCTTCCCATGGTGCGCAGAGAGCAGAGTTATAGAAGCAATGTTTCATTCTAGCCAAGGAGTTAAAACGGCTCTTGGGTAAATCTTCAACTGTAGTTTTGGCTGCGTGATGAAAAGATTTCCATCTTTTGATGTAAACTGTGTGGCTTGCCACTTGTTATCATTTTTCAATGGGAAGGCTGCCGTGTCTTGGCCAAGATTTTGACTTCCACATGGTTTTGCTGATCATACGTGTCTCTACTCACCTTTACATAGTTAAAGTGCTATTTTTTCAGCCACTGATAAAGATTTCTCCTTAAAATGCCTGCCATAACTATTAGACAATGGCTTTGGGGGTGAAAGTTTAGGAACGTAAGACATCAGGACGTTTGTCTGAGCTTCGTCGGAGGCTCACTGATGATGTTACCTAGAATGGTGACGAAACGTCTGAAAACTAACCTTCCAGCTCAGCGAGCAAACTCACATCCAGAAGTTTGTCTGTTTTAAAATATCCCATTGGTGCGGTGATGTCCCCTTAAATAAACTCATTATTTTCTGCATCGTCAAAACTATGGAACCCATCCCATTCTCCAAGGGGTTTAAAACCCAACTCGGGCATTACTCCTTCTTGATTAACTCCACCTTCTAGCATAACTCATTTATAACCTCAGGGGTTTTTGCACATTGAACTTTGACCTTTTACTTAGATATCACAAGATTAAGTAGCTCTGCTGAATGGACTCAAACTACAGAAAAATACATAATGAATTTATCCGAGAAGGGCACGGTTTGCAGTATTGGTGTCGAAATCATCAAGACACATGTTTTAATGATAGCAAAAGTGGATAACATTTCACATAATATGGAGCTGACAAAACTGAAACTGGCCACTCAGCCCAGCTGACGTATGCTAGTATTTATGGTCTACATAAGCTCCTCTGATCGCTCTTCACCTGGGTCGATTAGCATAACCCCACTCTCTATCTCATGTTCATTTAGCTTCCTTTTAAATGCATCATAGCTATTCACTTTATTCCATGTAAGTTCCACATTTTCATCATTTTGTGGGCACAGGCATTTCTCCTGATTTGCTTATTGGACTCATTAGTGACAATAATTCATATATGTCATATCTAGATTTGGACTCTCCTACTATTGAAACATTTTCTCCACATCATTGTACGGCCATAGCATGGTAACTCAGAGCTTAGCACTGCTGCCTCACAGCACTAGGGGCCCAGATTTGATTCCATCTTTGGGCAACTGTCTATGTGGAGTCTGCACATTCTCCCCGTGTCTGCGTGGGTTTCCTCTGGGTGCTCCAGTTTCCTCCCACAGCCCAAAGATGTGCAGGTCAGGTGGATTGGCTATGGGAAATGACGGGTTACAGGGATAGGGTAGGGGGATGGCATGCTCTTAAGAGGGTCAGTGCACACTTGATGGGCTGAATGCCCTGCTTCCATGCTGTAGGTATTCTATGATTCTATTCTATGAAATGGTCTGCTTCTGTAGTGTAGGGCTTCCATGATATCAATAAATCTTTGTTTTAAAGCATTAGATGATCAGTTTAACTATAACTGGATGCTGCTCAGGCTATGGAACCTGACAACATTCCAGCAATATTACTGAAGGTCCCTGCTCTAGAACTAGCCATGACCCTAGCTAAGCTGTTCCAGTACAGCGACAACACTGGCACCTACCCATCAACATGCAAAAATGTGGTGTCTGCACTCAAGAGTAGGATAATTCCAACCAGCGTCAACTACTGCTCCAACAATCTACTGTCCCAACAATCTGTTCGTGATCATCAGCAAAGTGATGGAAGACATCATCAACACTGTTATCAAATGCCCTTGAATAGGCTGCTCACTGCCATTCAGGGGCACACAGCTCTTGAATGCATTATAGCATTTGTCCAGATACGGACAAAAGAACTGAACTCTGAATGTGAGATGAAAACGACTGCTCTTGACATTTGATCAAGTATGTTATTAAGGAATCCAAGTAAAATTGGTGTCAATGGGAATCAGGAGAAATTCTCTTTGCTGTTTGGAATTGTACCTGTCACAAAAGAAGATGCTTGTGGTTGTTAGATTCATCTCTGTCCCAGGACAGGACAACAAGAATACATTGTGTGGTGCCCCACGCCGAACCAACTTCAGCTGCTTCACTAATGACCTGCCCTCCACCACTCAGTCAAAAGTGGAGATGTTCACTGAATAATCAGCACCACTCACAATTCCTCAAAAAATGAAGCAATCTCTGCCTCTCTTGCAGCAAGATCTAGGTCTGGAAGTAATGTTTGTAAGTAATATTTGTGTCTCACAAATGACAGGCGATGACCATTTCCTAAAAGAGAGAATCAATACATTGATGTTCAATGGCATTCCTATTGCTGATTCCCCACTATCACATCCTGAGGGTTACCATTGGCCAGATACTGAAGTGCCAGCCATTTAAATATTGTGACAACAGGAGCAAATAAAAGACTAGGGAGTCTTGACAAATAAATCCTGTATCACCAGTGCCCACAGACAAGACATAGTAAGGAGTGTGATAGAATATTTACCACTTGCCTGGACGGGTGCAGCCACACTCAAGAAGCCTGGCACCAACCAGAGCAAAGCAACCCATCTGATTGGTACTACATCTATCATCTTTAACTTTGACTCCCTTCACCACAGATGCAGCGCGGAAGCAGGCCATTCAGCTCAAAAGTCCACGCTAACCTTCTTAAGAGCATCCCAGCCCCTACTGTATTCCCGTAATCTCACATTTCCCATGACCAACCCAACTGACCTGCACATCTTTGGGCTGTGGCATCATTGTGCACAATCTTCAAGGAGGTGTGGCATGAGGTTGCCAACTCCACAACCTCCACCACCGCGAAGCAGTGATCCATGGGAACACCACCACCAGCAAGTTCCCCTCCAAGTCATGCACCATCCCGACTTGTAACTATATCACTGTTTCTTCACTGTCATTGGCTCAAAATCATGGAACTCCTATTGTAACAGCACTGTTGGCGTACCTATACACCAATTACTGCAGCTCACCACCTTCTCCAGGGCCCTTATGAATGGGCAATAAATGATGCCCTAGCCAGTGATGCACACATCACATGAGCAATTAAAAAGTATACTTACTTTCAGCGTTGAAACAACCTCTTCGCCATTGTCCTTCGTAGCCACTGAATACCGGAACATTCTGTCTGGGTCAATTACAGTGTCCTCCTTCTCCCAGCGAATAATGATTGGTCGCTCTCCACGGGCAGTGCAATTCAGCTCCTTGTTCTGGCCTTTAATGGCAATGGTGGTGTTGGGGTGGGAAGTAATCATTGCTGGGACTAGGATAAAGAGAGACAAAATCTTTTCAGCCAAAATAAGAAAGAGACCCTATTTAAGGAGGCAATGGGAGTACACACATTGACCATAACCCTATGTATGGCCAATCTAGCGTCGCTATCATTAGTCAAGAGTATAACTGCACACAGTTTGATGCTAACTTCTTTCTTTTTAAACAAAATACATGTATTTATTTGTAGGATGTAGACACTGCTGTTAATTCCAACGTTTACTTTTATTCCCTAGAACCCCTTGAAACATAGAACTCTATAGTGTGGAAGCCGGCCATTCAGCCATTGCGTGCACACTGACCCTCTGGGGAGCATCATCACAGTCCCAGCCCCCTACCCTATCCCCATAGCCCTACCTCTTCCAAGACAAATCTATTTATCCTACATATCCCTGGACACTATGAGCAACTTATCCTGACGAATCCACCTAACCTGTACATCTTTCGGCTATGGGAGCAAAGTGGAGCAGCAGGAGGAAACCCACACAGACACAGGGAGACTATGCAAACTCCACATAAACAGTCACCCACGACTGGAATCGAACCCACGTCACTGGCACTAACGGTGCTAACCACTGAGCAACTGTGCTTCCCCAGGTTGGTAGCAAGCTGTCTTCTCAGATCATTCTAATTCACGTTTCCACAGCTCTGTTGAGAGAGAGTTTTGAACCAATGATAATAAAGGGACAACGGATACATGGTCAAGTCAGGATGCTGTGTGACCTAAAGGAAACTATATCACAAGGGAATGAGTTTCATGTTCCAATTTTTACAACAGTGGATATCATGGGCCAGCCTTTAAAAGTACAGTAGGGAATTCAATGCCTGGATAAATCGCAGGTTCCAAACCTGTGCTGTAATTGTGTCACTTATGTAGTACCAAGCACATTCAGGCAGTGGGCATAGCAAAGGTAGGTGGTGCCCATGATGGGCTTGCTGCTGCCTTGCACTGGCTTAAAACATCCTGACAAACATCACTGTGGAAACACCATCACCACATGGACTGGCATGGGCCAAGAAAACAGCTCACCACCACCACTTTAAGATGACATGAGGATGGGGAATAAGTGTTGGGATGGTCAGCAATGCCTTGTTAAATAGAGTGAGCTCCTCAGAGGTCAAGATAAAGGGGAGTGCCCATGCAAGGAAAGAGAGAGTTACAGCGTTCAACCTCCTGGCACCAATAGGCTCATGAAGCAGTAGCTCTCAATTGATTTAAAAAGAATTCAGATGCCCTTGCAATAAACCTGACAGCATGAGCATGCGTGAGAGTTTGAGTTTGCCAATTTTCTTTTGAAAATATCGCTCTTGCCATTCTGTACTTAGCAACAAGCTCCTATAAGTGTTTAATAGGTCATTAAATCAAAGGCATGTAGGCTCGCTCTACCAGCACTTTGAAAATTGTAAACTATCCCTGAGGCATTGCAATATGGAGACATCTTCTGAGACTGCAATTTTCAAATTGTCCCAATCTTGCTAAGCTCCCACTTCACCGCTGCTAAACTGAGATGGGTCCCACAAGAACAGAGGGAAATACTCAAAAACAATTGCCCCAGGCTGCTCTTACATAGCTCAGGGGAAATATAATCAGAATTTTTCTTAATTTTTGTGGGATGTGGCAAGACTTGTTAGCCATCCTTTAACTGGCCTAGAACTGAGTAGCTCTCAGGGCCATTTCAGAGGGCAGTTAAGTGTCAACCACATTGCTGTGGGTTTGGAGTCATATGTCGGCCAGACCGGGTGGGGATGGAAGTTTTCCTTCCTCAGAGAGTGTCAGTGAAGTACATGTGCTGTTACAACAATTCGTGACAGTTGCCATGATCACCATTATTGGCAATAGTTTCATTTTGCAGATTTATTTATTAATTAAACCTGTGTCCCCATAGCATTAGTTTGAGACTTTCCATTATGAGCCCAGTGCCTTTATCATTATGCCACCTTCTCCCTCTAGCAGATGGTTATCTGTGTATTCCTTTGCCTCTTGACTTTACATCCATAGTGCCAGAGAACAGAATAACTGTTAAATAACCTCTTTCTCCAGTTAAACCCCTTAATAACAGGTACCTGCATAGCCCAACATTTAAGCTCTTTAAAATGTATTCACTCTTCACCTGAACTAATCCAATGAACAGAGGGTGGAACACTAAACAATGCTTCATGAAACGAACATCACTTGTGGTTTCACTTGCAGGAATCAAAAGTGACTCAAGTAGTCAGAAAATTTAATTGCCACACAATACTATTGAACCAAGATGTCTCTAAATCAATTACAGTTAAACAAAATAAAACACGAATGCCACTCAGACAATGTCCAGAAACATTAATAATTCCAGGATAGGATTTTCTAAATTTTTCACAAATCAATTAAACAATTACTGAAACAGTAATGAACAGATCCATTTCGCCTTGCACCTTTCAATACCTGCCTGCATAGCAAGGAACAGCACTCCGTTAATTATCTCAATACGCAATGCAATTGGAGAGCCTTCAATGCAATTTGGTGTCTCTCCAATTGCACTCATTTCTTCCTAGATTTTACACATTATTCTAAACAGAAATGGCTCTGCCAGACAACAGTGGGAACCAGGGGCCACTTGAGCTCCCTCAGCTTTGGGCAGGACTCAAACCTGGGGATTCACCGTCTCCAAACTGACTAACTCTACCGACTTTACACTCGGCAACAATTAGCATGTAAAAAAAAGCTACTGGGAAAATAAATAAGAATAAACAATGAACTGAGCTTGGGGGATTCAGGAAAGATGTAATGTGGAATTACAGTTCTTGATTGCAGAACTAAGGAGCCAGAAAGTTGTAGCTGTTTGCTGTTTTCAGCACATTCTCATCAGCGAGCGGAGATGGCTCCTCTGGAGCACACTTTATTTCAGGTGACCAAGTCAAATAAACTGTTAATTAGCCATAAAAAGTGTCGTTTTTATTTCCAAGAAGATGGTGTTCTTCTCTGGCCAGTCTACTTTAACTCAGCTTCAAATTACCTAAAACAACCTATGCATCAACACACTGTTGTTTAATAATTTCTATTTTTCAGACAAATTTAGACAGCAACCTCTTTTATCCCAGCATGAATTAATGAAAACCTTGCTGTGTTTCTAATTTCAACTTTGTCTAACTTGATCAGACTGGTTTGACAGAGACAGAAGAATATTGCAGCTTACTAAGCAACTTGATACATCTGGAAGGGGAATAGTCTAAAGGCACAAGCAACGGGGCCATAAAAGATAAGAGAAATCAAAGCACTCAAATTAGCTCAAATAGTTAATCTGAAATAAAAGCCCAGCTACCAGATTAAGGAGTGAGTGGAAAGGTGGTTCATTGCCTTGTTAAGTGATTTCCAATGACATGATTGGGGCTGAAATGGGTGACTGGGGGAAATTGCACACAATGAACAATTGCGAATTGGAAACCACTTTCACACAGCTTTCACTCTGAACAACAGCATCAGACATTTGGCCCACGGTACCTGTGCTGGTGCTTTTATGCTTATAATTCCAATCTTCCACTCTTTCATCACAATTCTCTAATTCTTGCTACCCTTCAAGTGCTCTTTTGAAGTTGCTCTTGAATCCAATTGCACCAACTATTCAGGCAACATATTCCAGATTACAACAACTTCCCCATTAAAAAACATTCCTCTAGCTGTCTTTTAGCATTTAGTTTAAGTGTGAGAAACTCGGGTCAGGAACAATTGTGCTAAACTTAAATAAGGGTCATGACAAAAGACTTAAGGCAGAATTAACTGCAGTGGATAGAGAAAGAGGTTTATAAGAAAAGATGGTTGATGAACAATGGGAGTCTTTCGGGGGAGGTGATGGCACAGTACTATTATCACTAGACTGTTAATCCAGAGAGCCAGGTAATGTTCTGGGGACCTTGATTTGAATCCCGCCATGGCAGATGGAATTTGAATTCAATAAAAGTCAGGAATTAGAAGTCTAATAGAAACCATGATTTAATTGTCGATTGTCAGGAAAAACCCATTTGGCTCACTAATGTCCTTTTAAGAAGGAAACTGCCATTTTTACATGTGACTCTAGACCACTGCAATATGGTTGACTCATAACTGCTCTCTGGGCAATTAGGAATGGGCAATAAATGCTGCCTGTCCACCAATGCTCTCATTCTGTGAATGAATACAAAAAAACCCTAACCCTACTGCAGTTCATTACTCAATAATTAACATACGCCTTAGTGGGAAAGAATTCTAAGAAAGGGATAAACTAACCAAGGGAGTTATGGCTAGAATCAAATTGAAAGGAAAAAAACACACAATGCCAATAAGGCTATTGGTAAACTAAAGCACTGGGTCAGTTTTAATAGTCAAGATGACTCCAATAACAGTAAAGCGGGAGAAAATAAACTTTGAGGGCAAACTGGCAAGTAAGATGAAATCAGATCCAGCTTCTCCAAATACATCTAAAAAGATAGAGGGGCCCTCAAAGGAAGAAGCTGAGGAAATAATAATTGGAAAGTAGCAAAGGAGTTTACATTAGTCTACCTCATTGAATGCTATTAAGGCAAACATAGGTAGATTTTTGAACAGTAAAGGAATTAAGGGTTACGGTGAGAAGATGGGTAAGTGGAGCTAAGTCCATGAAAAGATCAGCTGTGATCTTATTGAGTGGCAGAGTAGGCTTGATGGGTCAGATGGCCTACTCCTGCTCCTATCTCTTATGTTCAATTGTTCCCTGGTCAAATCCCTGCACTAGAACAATAAGGTTAAAAAGGAAGTCAAAGTCTGAAGAACAGGTCCCAAAATTCCATTCGATGGGAATTTTGACGCCAGAGAAGATCAGGCTCTCACCAGTTATTGAATCAGCTGCATATGCTGATATAACTTTTGTTTGGCTAATGGAGAATTAAATTATTCATGTCCTGTTTTCATTAAATATTTTAATTGGTAATAAAATTAAGAATGAGTCCATAAACTTTAATGTACACAGAGTAGTTGCCACCTTTGTTTTGTGCTTAGAGAGGCTATTCTATGCAGCTTGCTACATGAGCTACATTAATTACAGCCATAAAACTTTCCAGAGCATAGCCCCAAGTGAACCGGACTATACTCCAGTAACTGAAAGCAGCAGATTACATTGGAAATGGGCAGTTAATCTTACTTTAGGAAAATAAATACCGCTTTCACGAAAGCCATTTTTCATTCTCGGACTGAGAAAGGACACTGACATATTTTGCATCCTGGCTATTGAGGATTGGCAGAAGGCGGTGGGGGCGGGAACGAGTGGTGGGGAGTATACTTTGCTTTGTTACTATGGTTCACCTCGATCCTAATGCATAAACAAAGGCCCTCTAGATTCATGCGCTATGCCACTGGTAATAGTGGAGGGCAACACAGATTTGACATTCTCCATTAAGCAGAAAACAGCAAGCAACTGGCAAGCTTTCTTCCAGTTTTTCCAACTTCCTCTCTGAAAAATGTCACATTGGAGTACGGATCCAAATTTAGTGACAGACCCTCCATGGGCGACGATGTAAAGTGAGTGCAGATTAGCTGGAAGGGTACAAGAGGCATTGACCTGATGCCCGCCTGCAGAACTGATCAACAAAGACGTTTCAGTTCTGATGAAGTCACAGGACCGGAAGCCTTAACTCTGATCTCTCCCTGCTGCCAGACCTGCTGAGGTTCACCTGCAATTTCTGACTTTGTTAAAGAGTTTGCTAAGGTGCAGTTCCACTTTTGGTGGAGTGGCTGAACAAGTACTTCTAATAAAGGAATTAAAGATGGTTCCAGATGCTGATACACATCCAAATCACTCAGACTTTGACAAGAAACCAGCACAGTCTTGAGGGCAGAACAATTGTGAAGGCCGGGGGATGTAGCAGATGACAGGAGCGACATTTAGAAATGAAACTCCAGGTCTGCAATGGCAATGACCTCTGCTGCTCGAGTCCACCTCCCTCAGCTGATGGTAATGGGAGTAGCTCGATCACATCATCATTTCCCAAGATACAGGCCCTTTGACCAGCATTTAGCAAAGTACTGCCTTTGATTTCTGCATTTCTTTATGGTGGCTCAGTGGACAGCACTGCTGTCTCACAACACCAGAGAACCAGGCTCGATTCTACCCTTGGGCAACTGTCTGTGTGGAGTTTGCACATTCTCCCCGTGTCTGTGTGGGTTTCCTCCAGGTGCTCCTCCCACAGTCTAAAGATGTACAGGCTAGATGGATTGGCCATGCTAAATTGCCCATAGTGTCCAGGGATGTGCAAATTAGGTGGGCTATCGGGGGATGGGTCTGGGTGAGATGCTCTGAGGGTCAGTGTGGATTTGGTGGGCTGAAGAGCCTGTTTCCACACTGTAGGGATTCTGTGGTACGCAATTTGAGTAAGTTGCTTGTCCTAAATATGTTGCTAACTTTATATATATTTACAGATAGAAAGATCCCACAAACAGCACACGGTAATGAGCAGATAATTTATGTTTGTGCTGTTGACGAAGGATAAGACCGGAACACCGGTAATAACTCCTTTGCTCTTCCTCAAAATATCGCTGTGGGATATTTTGTGTCCACTGCAGAGACCAGACAGGGCCTTGTGTGAAAGGTGACATCCCACACCGTGCAGTGCTTCCTCATTACTGCACTGGATAGACAAGGGATGGGTACTTCTTTCACTTAAGAAGATGGCTGGGGGCCTTCTTACTTAAAATATTATTTATAAGGCTGTAACATCTGACACCATCGAAAGGTTCTCATTCTGCGTGCGCAAGGTTCTGTGTGTGCACCTTTTGGTAAACTCTCTGCCAGAATAAATCATGACAGCAATAAAATATACACATCAGGTGTCACGAACAGGACAGAATAATGTCAACTTATTTATAGCTGGTTGTGCACACAAAGGATCATTTCAGATTTAAAAACATGAAGGGCTGGTACAATGTATTGGTGAGCAGCACTCGAGTTAGAAAGTGCACTCTTGTAGAATTACGCTCGGCGTTACTGACAGTGTGACAGAATGCAGCAAAGTGCAAGAGAATTGCAGGCAAATCACTTCAGTCTCCCCTCTCCTCCCTCACTGTAATGAGTAATGAGACTAAGCTTTGTCAAACTTGTGAAAGTGAGACATCAGCCAAACTGTGGCCCCCAATTCCCAGTGAGTCTCCACTTTTGTCTGGACAACCAGCCTTAACTAAACATTAGCAATTTTCTGGCTTTGTTTCATTTTCGCTAAAATTCATGACCGTCTGCTCCCTTCAGCTCCAAGCAAGTTCTCTCATCACGGGCAAGAATGCAGCCTGTTAGTTCTGGATCAGGGTCCTGATAGATTTTAGTCTTTTGTCATCATTATTTATTCATCCGTTATCAACAGATGCATTGACTGAATACAAGGTATGATTTTTGCTGTCATGACTGAGCATCAGACATGAGGTGGGAAGAAAGGCACTGTGCGAAAGAGTTCAATCAATAAAGCACAGGACCCTCCTGGAGCTGATATCGATCCAAAAAACAAGATGTTGTCAAAGTACAATGTAAGTGGCTACTGGCTGTGAAATTACTTATAGTTTATTTGGCATTGACTGGTCTACTCCTTGCACTGCTCTCTACTAATGTCCCCTTTCCAATGCAATCTATTCTCTTGCTTGCAAGTAAAACAGATTTGCATGAACTCTGCCTGAAAGTTCCTTACTGCTGATAGAGCAGACTTATTTAGATTTGTCGACCACACTGTCGTAATTACATAGCAAAGTGCTTGAAGAGGTTTGGCAACACAATCTTCCAGACTGAAATTTTCAAACGCCAATTAAACAGCAATGTGTTCTCGGTATTCTTACTCCATTCAGTGTTTTTCTGCTCCTCTCTCAGAAACTTCATTTTGTGTTTTCTGATCATCTATCCACTAGACGACGGGTGGACTTTGCCTGCTATCATTGGGACGTCCTTCCAATGTCAGGCACTCTCTGGTACTTTGATGGGTCTTTCATCTGCAGTTCTGAATAACTAATCAGCGGTGGGACATCAGAAGAAAAAGGAAGACTCAGTTCATTATGGCTCTTTTCTAGTATGTTTTAATGGCATGTTGGCTCAGCCAGCATTTATTGTCCATCCCTAACTGCCCTTGAGAAGATGGTGATGAATTGCCTGCTTGAACCACTGCAGCGCATGTCATGTGGGTACTCTTAGAGAAGGACTCCCATTGTTTTGACCAAGAAACACTAAACGAACAGTGACATATTTCTAAGTCAGGACAGTGTGTGACTTGGAGGGTGACTAGCAGATGTTGATGTTCCCACTTATGTGCTGTAATTGTCCTTCTAGATGGTAAAGGACACAGGTTTGAAAGTTGCTGCATGATGCTTGTCGATTATATTCATGCTGCTGCTACTTGTCAGTAAAGTAAGGACAAGAAGTCAGTTCTTAAGGTAATACACAGGATGCTAATCAATTAAATTGGTTGTCCTGCAAGAGGCAATACCAGACTAAGTTGGAGACCCAGAGCAACCACACGGACACCTGTTGGTTGTGGCAAGGCTTACACAATGTGACGAGCTACAAAGCCAAATCAAATGAAATCGTGGTCAACAGCACATCCCTACCCAACGAGATCAATGTATTCTCCGCTCGCTTTGAACAGAAGGGCAGTGAAACAGTGTCACCTGCCCCAAAAGCCTCAGATGCACCTGTTCCCTCAGTTACTGCCACAGACGTCAGAATGATCTTCTTGAGAGTGAACCCACGGATAGTGATTGGCCCCAGGCGGAGAACCCAGCTGGGCACTCAGATCCTGTGCAGACCAGCTGGTGGGAGTATTCGCAGACATCTTTAACCCCACCTTGCTATGACCTGAAGTCTCCACCTGCTTCAAGAAGACCACCATCATTGTGGTGCCAAAGAAAGATCACATAGCGTCCTTCAAGGACTACTGCCCGGTCACTCTGATCCCCATAATTATCAAGTGCTTCAGGAGGTTAGTCATGGCTCACATCATCTCCAGCTGACACAATTGTCTTGATCCTTTTGAATTTACCTACTGGCTCAACAGGTCCACAGCAGAAACCAACTCCCTGGCCTACATTCATCCCTGCAACATTGGATAACAAGAGTAGCTATGTCAGGCTCCTACTTATTGACTACAGTTTGGCCTTCAACAGTATACTTCTAAACAAACTCATCTCTAAACTCCAAGGACTGAGTGTCAGCTCCTCCCTCTGTAACTAGATCTTTGACTTCCTGATCTATAGACCACAATCAGTAAAAATAGGCCACAACGCTTCCGCCAGCATAATCCTCAACACTAGTACCCCGAAAGGCTACGTGGTCAGCTCCTTACTTTACTTCTTATACACTCACAACTGTGTAGCTACGTTCTGCCCCAATTCCATTTACAAGATGGCTGACAATACCACCACTGTAGGTCGGATCTCAAACAACAAGGAGGCAGAATACAGGGAAGAGATAGAGTGCTCACTGCACTATGTAAAGACAACAATCTCTCTATCAACTTCAGCAAAATGAAGGAGCTGGTCATTGCCTTCAGGAAGTGGAGTGGAGGGCATACTCTGTCTGTATCAGTGGTGCTGAGGTGGTGATGGTCAAGAGCGTCAGGTTCCTGGGAGTGATGGTCACCAGCAATCTGGACCACCCACATTGACACGCTGGTGAAGAAAGCACAACAATGTCTGTAGTTCCTCAGGAGGCTAAAGAAATTCAGTATGTTCACAAGCCCTCTTACCAATTTTTACACATGCATCATAGAAAACAACTTCTCTCTGGCTGTCACACCATACTGTGCGCTCTGTTCTGCTACTCTGATGCGCTTTGTATGGTATGAGCTGCTGTACAGGCCTCAGTACATTTAACAATAAATCAATCAATCATTAGTGACCTTTCACCCAAGGAAGTTAACAGGGAAGAGGGGTGTGAGTGCCAATGGTGGGTATAAATAGCATCATTTGGCCAACATGGGTTACTGCACTTAGCAAGTACAGATGATGTAAATGGCTGGAATGTATCGGGAAAGGGTAATTTACAGACCCTTTAAACTAACCTCCTGAGGCATCAGTGAAAGAATGGAAATGTTCAGTCGTCGGTTTAACCAGGGTTATGACTGAAGCCAGAAGCTCAATGGATTGTCACATTAGAATGGTGGCCTTCCCTGAAACAATGCCTCAGGCTTCACTGTAGGCTTTTACCCATTTAAAAGCAACTGCTTAACATATTGCTTAACATATACCATACCGCATACAAAAACCAGCTCAGCTTGTCCCCGCCTCCCTAACCCATCCTTCCTCCCACCTATTCCCTCCTCCCACCTCAAGCCCTACACCCATCTCCTACCCACGAGCCTCATCCCACCCCCTTGACCTGTCCGTCCTCCCTGGGCTGACCTATCCCCTCTCTAAATCCCCACCTACACTCACCTTTACTGGCTCCATCCCCGCCCCTTTGACCTGTCTGTCTCCTCTCCTCCTATCTGCTCCTTTATCCATCTTCTATCTGCCTCCCCCTCTCTCCTCATTTATTTCAAAACCCCCTTCCCCTCCCAATTTCTGATGAAGGGTCTAGGCCCTAAATGTCAGCCTTCCTGCTCCTCTGATGCTGCTTGGCCTTCATCCAGCTCGACGCCTTGTTATTTCCGCTTAGCATACTAATTCTTCAGAACATTTTGCTTTTCTAAAAATTTTTGGGGCTGAGGTAGTTTGAAAAATTGAATATCAAATTCCATTTCAGAGACTTTCAGGAAGGGGATCTGATCAATGAGCCCTGGAGTGACAGGAGAGGCAGCTCAGATGAAATGAAGTAAGGGTCTTTCCACACTCCTAACAGCTCCCATTAAAACAAGCTAACGCCGACATTCCACCCAACAGCACTTCAATTTCAGGGCAGGTAATGGAAAAGGTTGCTCACAACTGCATGCTAAATGAAAACTGCATTTTAGCTGTATCTGCTGAAAAGCCACACACAATTCATAGGCAAAGCATTCAAGGAAGAAGGCATTAGGAGCCACAGAAAAGAAAGTTCAATCCCATCATTAAACCTTCTCCTTTAGTTGACCATGCAGAATAGCTCGTGGACTCTACCCAACCATTTAATCCCTGAAGAATTATTCCCATGTTTGCGGAATTTTAAGCGCAAATTGCAATCGGTGTGAATCAAGTCTTATAAACATTGCATCGGAAGGAGCTGCTGCAAACAAAACATTCAAGTATAAAGGCAAAATAGTGCTTGATACTGGAAATCTGAAACCGACACGGAGAATGCTGGAGAAATTCAGTAGGTCCAGCAGCAACTGTGGAGACGGAAACAGAGCTAAGGTTTTGTCTCTGGCATGACTCTTCTTCAGAACAGTTCTGACAAATTCTGCAGTGGGACCTGGGTATCCCTGTGTACCAGTTGCTGAAGGTAAGCATATATGTGCAGCATTTGGTAAAGAAGGCAAATGGTATGTTAACCTTCATTGCGAGAGGTTTTGAGTACAGGAGCAGGGATGTGTTATCACAGTTATACAGGGCCTTAGTGAGGCAACACCTGGAATATTGTGTGCAGTTTTGGTTCTTTTCCTCCTTTTCTGAGGAAGGATAGTCTTGCTCTTGAGAGAGTGCAGCGAAGGTTTACAAGGTTGATTCCAGGGATAGCAGGACTGATGTATGAGGAGATATAGACAAGGTTATGATTTTTTTCACTGGAGTTCAGATGAATGAGGGGGGATCTCAAAGTGCTTTATAAAATTCTAACAGGATTGGACAGGGTAGACGCAGTGAGAATGTTCCCGATGGTGGATGTGTCCAGAAACAGGGGTCACAGTATGAGGATTCAGAGTGGACCGTTTAGGATAGAGATGAGGAGACATTTCTTCATCCAGAGAGTGGTGAGCCTGTGGAACTCATTACCACAGGAAGTAGTCGATGCCAAAACATTGAATGTATTCAAGAGTTGACTAGATAGAGTACTCGGGGCAAATGGTATCAGAGGTTACGGGGAGAGAGCAGGATCAAGGTATTGAGTTGGACGATCAGCCATGATTGTGATGAATGGTGGGGCAGGCTCGAAGGGTGGAATGGCCTCCTCCTGCTTCTATCTTCTATGTTTCTACGACAAAGAGTCAAACTCGACCCAAAATGTTAATTCTGCTTCTCTCTCCATGAATGTCACTAGATCTGCTGAGTTTCTCCAGCATTCGGTGTTTTTGTTTCAAACTATCAAGTGTGTCGGTTTCCAAGATTTTGAGGATGGTTAGAAATTTAACTTTTAAGGTGGTGGTGTTTTGGTAGTGTCACCAACTAAGTAACTGAGAAGCCCAATCTCACGGTCTGGGGACGTGGACTCGAATCCCTACACAGCTGACAGTGAAATTTAAATTTAACACAATTTGGAATGAAAAATCAGTCTAATCAGTGACTACTGATTGTAATAATCACCCAAGTGGTTCAATAATGGCTTTCTGGAAAGAAAATCTGTTGTCCTTAGCTGGTCTGGCTCACACATGCTTCCAAGCCCATAGCAATGTGGTTGACTCTTAACAGCCTTCTGAAATGGCCCAGGGAACCATTCGGCTCCATTGTGCCCAGAGATAAGCAACAAATGCTGTCCTCGCCAGAAACACCAAAATCCGACACCAGAGTGAAAAGAAGATATGTTTTGAATGAGAAGTGATATTTACAAAGAAATTGACTACTAACACAATGTAACCAGGAACTAAGATAACAAGGTATAGAGCTGGATGAACACAACAGGCCAAGCAGAATCAGAGGAGCGGGAAAACTGATGTTTCGGGCCTATATCCTTCTTCAGAAATGGGGGAGGGGAAGGGGGTTCTGAAATAAATTTCCTGCATTTCCTGCAAAAAGGCCATCCCCTATTCCCAATTCCTTTGCCTCCACCACATCTGCTCCCAAGATAAGGCATTCCACTCCCAATATCCCAGATGTCTTCTTTTTTCAAGGACCGCAACTTCCCCTCCTCAGTGGTCGAAAATGCCCTCACGCATTTCCTGCAATTCACCCCCTCCTCACAATAACAACCAAAACAGAATCCCCCTCATCCTCACATACCACCCCACCAACCTCCAGATCCAACGCATCATCCTCTGAAACTTCCGCCATCTGCAATCTGACCCCACCACCAAAGACATTTTTCCCTCCCCACCCTTGTCTGCCTTCCGGAGGGACCACTCTCTCCATGACTCCCTTGTCCACTCCACACTCTCCTCTGGCCCCACCGCACCCGGCACTTTTCCCTGCAACCAAAGCAGGTGTTACATCTTCCCCTACACCTCCCCCCTCACCCCCATCCCAGGCCCTAAGAAGACCTTCCACATCAAACAGATGCTCACATGCACATCTGCTAATGTGGTATACTATATCCACCATTCCTGTTGTGGCCTACTCTACATCGGGGAAATCAAGCTGAGGCCTGGGGACCGCTTTGTGGAACACCTACGATCAGTTTGCAACGAATAACTACACTTTCCAGTCGTGAACCATTTCAACTCCCCCTCCCACTCCTCGGACGACATGTCCATCTTGGGCCTCCTGCAGCACGACAATGATGCCACCTGAAAGCTGCAGGAACAGCATCTCATGTTTTGCTTGGGAACTCTGCAGCCCAAGGGTATCAATGTGGACTTCATAGGCTTCAAAATTTCCCCTCCCCCTACCACATCCCAAAACCAGCCCCACTAGTCCCCGCCTCCCTAACCATTCCTGCCACCTCCAGCCCCACCCCCATCTCCTACCCACCAGCCTCATCCCACCTCCTTGACCTGTCCGTCCTCCCTGGACCGACCTATCCCCTCCCTAACTCCCCACCTAAAATCACCTTTACTGGCTCCAACCCCACAACTTTGACCTGTCTGTCTCCTATCCACCTACCTTCTCCTTCATCCATCTTCTATCTACCTCTCCCTCTCTCCCTATTTATTTCAGAACCCCTTCTCCTCCCCCATTTCTGAAGAAGGGTCTCGACCCGAACGTCAGCCTTCCTGCTCCTCTGATGCTGCTTGGCCTGCTGTTTTCATCCACCTCCACACTTTGTTATCTCAGATTCTCCAGCATCAGTAGTTCCTACTGTCTCTCCTCAACATCCTTGGAAATCTTTTCTGAACCTTTTCAAGTTTCACATCTTCCCTATAGCAGGGAGTTTTCTTTTATAAAAAGAACTTCTGGAAATTTCAAAAGCAATTATTTCTAAATTGTGGATTGACATTGATTGAAAATGCTAGCTTCCTGTGACAAACCTGGTTCAACCATTTTATTTTACCAGTTAAAATGGACTAAGAATCGGTCTTAAAGCAAGAATTTGTTAAATAAAAACTGCTTTTAAAAAACAGTCTAATTACATAGTCTATGACAGATTGTGCAGTCAGCAATTTGGAAATCAGTTTGAGTGAAAACTTGAAGAAACAAACACTTTTCACATCAAACTCATTTTTTTAGCCATTTAATTAATTGGTTCCAAAGTGTAAACTTTATTCCTCCCATTAAACCCACCCCCCGCAAAACAGAGAGTCTGAAGAAATAATTGCTGTTATTTAATATAAACTTTGTTCTTCACAACCTATATCTGTCATTTTCTGCTGTATTGACAGAAGCCCAAAGTTAATTAAGACAAATTATACGGCCCAATACGAGCACAGATGTCACCAAAACCAATGTGCTATTCCATCATTTGAGGAAATAATGTGATCGCCAATTGAATTGCATTAATTTCTTTATGAAATTTATTGACCCAGAATGAAGTAGAAACTGCATCTAGCGGCAGGATGTTTGGTAAGCAGGGAACACAGATTTAACAATAATAAATGAAAGAACTGTGGATGCTGTAAGTCAGAAACAAAAACAGAAATTGCTGGAAAAGCTCAGCAGGTCTGTCAGCGTTTGTGGGGAGAAACCAGAGTTAATGCTTCGGGTCCAGTGGCCGTTCAGTTCTGAGGAAGCATCACTCGATCTGCAATGTTAACTCTGGTTTCTCTCCACAGATGCTGCCAGACCTGCTGAGCTTTGCCAGCAATTTCTGTTTTTGATACAGATTTAATGTAACTGGAAAAAGAGTCAGCTGGGATATATTTTATGCAAGTTGTTACTGTAAAGTTCAATGCTTTCAGTTATTCTGTGTTTGATTATATGGGTCCGTTGACTGTTGATGTTCACTGTGATTGATTGGTTGAATTTGGGTGCTCTTTCAAGGAAACATAAGCAAGCCATGGCTGAAATAAGAACTAGAAGTTTTAAACAGACATTTTAAATCTTTGTGAATAAAATCTGTTATACATTAATTAATATAATCTCTGCAAGGCTCTGAAATATAAAAATGTAACAATTAATGCTGTAGAAAATAGTTTCTGAAAGGTTGGTGGAAGCTAATTCAACACTGGATTTCAAAAGGGATTGGTTAAGTACTTGAAAAGGAAACAACATTGCAGGGCAATGGAAGGAAAGCATAGGTGCATGGGACGAAGCGGATGCCTCATTTCAAATGGCCTGCAAAGGCCCAATGGGCCAAAAGGCCTCCTTCTGTGTTGTATGATTAAACAAAATGGGTTCCATTTCCGGCACTAATGTACTCTACTTCAATTGTGAAATTAATCAAAGATCTACTTGAGGTTTCATGCTTGCAGTTGACTGAGTAATAATCAATTCACAACTGTGTCCAGTACACTAACACTGGTATTAAGATGAATTGCCTGCCTTTGGTTTATTGGAGCAGCAAATTCACATGGATGACAGCAGCAAACAACTTCAGCAACTGAGAAAGGCTCAGCTTGTGTGTGCTCTCGTATCCTTGACATTGCTGCATCTGTTACATACGTTCAAACATACCACATGCTGGGGCATGGTCAAACATTACTGGCATAACCTTTAAAATATTTTAAAACAATTCAAACTCTGCAAGCTCCCATTTGTGAGACCTGTTTTCCAGTTTACTGTCACCTGTTTGGCTGATGAGAATAAATTTTTACAATTTTGTTCTGCTTCCACAGTGCTAACATGTATGCTTTTTCCTCAGCTTGAGCACATTGTTGTCTAGATTGGCAGGAGATATTGAGGCTGCAGTGAATAGACTGCTATGTAAACAGGGCATTAGAGGGATCAATGACTTTCCTTGCACTGTGTTACAGAGTATTGTGTAGGATGCGAAGCCAATAATGGGCACTAATTGGTGCAAAAAATAAATGACCTCCAACAACCTAATCAATATGAAATTCACAGTCACAGCAACACTATCGACAATTAGGAAATGTACTGTCCCTCAGACAACAACTTGCTAATCAATTTCAGTTCAATTTCTTAAATCGGGAATCAACCAGTTGGGGCTCTCTGTAAGTAGCTAGAGTGATTACAAATCAGGAAATGGATTATGGCATGGATCAAAGTGGAACAAACAATGCCCAGGTATTAGCTTTAACTTTGAGTGCACATGTACTGCAATGTAAATACAATAAGGCCCGTTCATACCCAGGCATAACCTCAGGAAAATAGAGACAGTAGGAGGCCCTTCAGCCACTCAAGAATGCTCTGCCATTCAATGACCACAGTTGATCTACTTCTGCTGCTTGGTTCAATGACCCTCAATGCTCTTACCTAACAAGAGCTTATCAAGAAAAGTAAAACACTGCAGATGATGGAAATCTGAAACAAACACAGAGAATGCTGGAAAAACTCCGCAGGTCCACTAGCACCTGTGGAGACAGAAACAGAGTTAACATTTTGAGTCTTTTCTTCAGATCTGTGTTCATACTGGACTCAAAATGTTAACTCTGTTTCTTTCTCCACAGATGCTCCTGGACCAGCTGAGTTTCTTCGGCATTCTCTGGGTTTATTTCAGATTTCCATCACCTGCAGTGTTTTAATTGATAACCTCTTGCTAGGTAAGAGTATTGAGGGTCATTGAACCAAGCTGTGGAAGTAGATCAACTGTGGTCACTGATGTGCAATGGTTTATCAGTCTCAGTTTACACATTTTCAGTTAACACCTCCATGTCTTGCGGTGCAATGGGGAGAGTCCCTGTCTCTATGCCAGAAGCTGCAGGTTCAACAACACACACCAGGGTTTGTGGCCTTGGAAGGTACATTTATAATGTAGCCAAATCAGGGCGATTCACAGATAATGGGAACTGCAGATGCTGGAGAATCCAAGATAACAAAGTGTGGAGCTGGATGAACACAGCAGGCCAAACAGCATCTTAGGAGCACAAAAGCTTTTGTGCTCCTGAGATGCTGCTTGGCCTGCTGTGTTCATCCAGCTTCACACTTTGTTATCAGGGTGATTCACAGCCTGGAATTCCTTCCAAAATGCCTGATGGTAAACAGTAAGAGTGGAGAGTATCCTGGTCAGACATCTTGCAGGAGGCAATGACAAAACACTGTCACAGTTCACACATCATCATGGAATAATCCGATGGAAATCCACGGTCTAATGTCTGGAAAATGGGACGGGACACCATATCGAGGCTTGGAAATTGTTGTGACCCCTCACAATGGGAACTGTGGGAGTAGAGTTGGCGGAGTGTTGGGGTTGGGGGAGGGGGTTGGGAATTGTGAGAGCAGGAGATTGGTTGACAAGGAACACTGCTCTTGAAGCTTGGTTGGTGCTCCCTGGCGATCACTGCTCAGGACCTTGACATTTCAGCTCACTTAAGCTCCTGACCCTACTGTGGAAAGCCCTACTCTATTGGGATTTGCTTTGCAACACAGGCCATTCAGCCCATTGGGTCTTCTTCTATCACTCATTCAGAATGGATTAGATCCAATCTGTGCATGAACTCCATTTATCCTGCTTGATTCAACGTCAGAGACCAGAATTAACAAACTGTCGCATTCTCAGAAGGCCAAATATTGGAGGATATTACATGAATAGGGAGGAAGGAGAGCAAGGAGGGATCTGAGAGCGGACAAGCACAAGGAGATCAGGAATGGAGTGTCACACCTCTACACACTACCTGGTTGTCAGTGCTGTAAGTGCACCTATAACACACTGAGGCAGCCACACATCATTCATAACAAACATCCCCTAAGTTTGAAACCTCTTGATACACTCACAGCTACCTTCAAAGATTCGGAATATGACCAACCCTGATTCAGATTGATTGTGTTACGAGGCCAGCTCCCTTTTACTGTCAAAGGGCATTCTTCATAAGAGGAGTTAAAACATTTCAGAAATGGATCCCTTTGCTGCTCAATGTCCCTTCATGAGCTTACAAAGGGAAGACAGGCATGGAGTTCTGTTTGTTAACCAGAGATAACACACTCAAAGAAAAGCTTCTGCACCGGTGTATGTAGCAACAGCAAGCTGCCAGCATCAGGATTAAAGGGTGCTGAATTACATGAATGTTAATAGGATCACTCAAATACATCTGTTTCCTTTTGCCAGAATTTCTGTTTGTAATCTCTCTGTCTTCATTGCATCTGTTTATCAGAAACCATCAGTTGGTGACAGAGATCCTCTATGGTTTTGGCTTTCCCTGTCTTCTTTCTCAGTCAACAGTTGCCACCTGAATGGATGGCCATCTAAGGCTAGCCAGATGCCCACCTGCCCCATATGGGATCATCAAACTAGGTGGACAAAACAACAACAACAAGTCACATTTACACAGTACCCTCAATGTCACAACATGTCCCAAAGTGCTCCATGGGGTGTAATCAGACAGAGCTGCATAAGAAGGGATTAGGACAAGTGACAGGTAGACAAATAGATAGAGTACATGACTAAGTAAAAGCAGGAGAAAGGGGTAGAAAGGTCCAGGGAAGGAATTGCAGAGTTTAGGACTTTGTAGTTGAAGACATGGCTGCCAATGGTTAAAGTAAAGAAAATCAGGGACACGGAAGGTCACAAATCTTGGAAGGCTGAAGGGTTGCAGGAGGATACAGCACTAAGGAGCATTCACAGAGGGATGTTAACTCAAGGACTTGAATTTTAAATTGCTGTGTTGGAAATCACTGAGCACGGGGGTGGGTGTGAGTTAGAGAGATAAGTGAATTTCCACAAGTTCCAGCCTGTATTGGGTGGCCAGTCAGGACAATGTTGGAATAAAAGTCACTGTAGTCATACCACACCAGAGGGTTGCTCTCTCATTGCAGCAAGACAATAGGTGGTGGCTTAACCTGAGGTCACCACATCTCAGGCAAGGGAAGAGGCTGGGAAGGAGGGTTCTTCATGGTAACCTCAGCCAGTGCAGGAATTAGACACACACTGTTGATATAATACAACAGTACAACCAGTCAACTGAGCTAAGTGACCTCCAACAGTAGCATAGTTGACCCAGATGGAAAGAAAAGCACTGATGATGGTTTTGGGGCAGGGACAGATCAGGGAGCTATTGCAAAGTTGCACTCAGGTGGCCCTATTGAAGGTAAAGATTTAGCACTGAAAACTCAGCTCAGAATCAGGCTGCAAACATCTTCACCAATTGCCCAGGGAGTGGGATAGAACATTGGCAAGACAGTGGGAGAGATAGAAAGCTTCACAAAATTTGACTCAACTTGCAAAAGAATTCCGTTTGACTGATGAGACTAGTTTGCCAATCTCAACTTGGTCAAGCTATGAAGTGTGAAACATTAGCAAACCTTCAGGTTTCTATTGTATATGTCTTCTCCTGGATTGACTAAGGAGACCATCTGTTCAACTGCTGGCAAGCTGCAATATGCTGTTGTCTGAAATTATGATTAATATATCAGCAACGGGTAAGTGAGATGGAACAAAGTAGAATGGCTTACAAGTAACCTGAGGAGGCTGATTGATCAAAGAGAATAAAAAAAGTTGCAAGGCAACAAATTATAGATCTCAGAGACAGCACACCCACCTTGGAGTCTGTAGGTTGTGGTCTGAAGTCCCAATCCAGTGTCCTAATTGCATTATCTAGCCTGGCACTACACTGCAGTACTGAGGCAGTCGTGCACCTTTGGAGGTGCCATCCTTCACATGACAGGTCAACCATAAATGTGCCTTCTCAGATAGATGTGGAAGGGTCATAGCAGGTAAACAGCAAACTCCAGACAATGATTTACCCTTAATCACCATCTCTTAAAACGGAATACCAATTCACTCGTCTATTGCTCTTTGTAGGTTGTGCGCAAATTATTGGCCTGTTATCGCTAATTAGAATGTACTTGGTTGGTAAAACAGTTTGAGTTAATGAAAGGTGCTATGTCAATTCAAGTCTTTCTTCTTCTGTCTTTAAAATGGTCAGAATTGAACAGATGGCATGCTGTAAAAATTGTTCCTCAGCCCACTGGGCTCAACTAAACTCACCCTCCTGTCAGCTTCACTCCCCCCTCAATCCCAAGCTGCTTGGCTGTTTATTCTAAGCATTCCTCACACTTTGCCTGAAGAACATTCCTTTTAACATTTACTTGACAATTTCCAATTACATTCCTCTGATATGTTGCTAATGTTACGTCTTTCTCACAAGGCTTTGCTCCTCGCACAACAGACATTGCTTGGAAACCAGGGCTACAGCCTGTGCCTCTGATCCACACCACCCAAAATGGGGAGGTGATGGCCTAATAGTATTATTGCTAAACTATTCATCCACAGACTCAGATGATCTATGTTCAAATCCTATCATATTAAATGATCGAATCTGAATTCAACGAAAATGTTTAAAATTAAGCTTCTGACAATGTCTACGAAATGATTATTGGTGAAAAATCCATCTGGTTCACTAATGTCATTTTGGGAAGTAGACTGATCTCCTATACGTAATTTCAGACCCACAGCAATACAGTTAATTCCTAACTGCCCTTTGGGTAATTAGCGATGGAAAGGAATGCTGGCCCATCCAGAAATGCTCACATCTCACAAAGGAATTAAAACAAAATTATCTCCATTACTTCCCCAGTCTCCTCTACTCTGCTTACTTTTCTGGATTTAAGCACTTTATTTTTTTTTGTTCCCCACCACACCCTAGCTCCTTCCTCCACCATTCATCCATTATGGTCTTTCCTGGTTCCCTCCAGAGATATTCTGCATCACACAGGATTAAAGAAATACAACAATTGTTGAGAGGTGACATGATACAGGCTGTAAAATTATGAGGGGTATAGATAAGGTCCAAGGTCTCTTTGCCAGAGTCAGGGTGTCCGGTGCTAGAGGGCATAGGATAAAGGTGAAAGATTTGAAAAGGACCTGAGGGGTAGCTTTTCCACGCTGATGATGGTTCATGAATGGAAATGAGATGTCACAGGAAGTGGTGGAGGCTGGTACAATTATAACATTTAAAAGGCATCTGGATGGGTATATGAATAGGAAGGGTTTAGAGGGATATGGGCCAAATGCTGGGAAATGGGAGTAGGTCTGTTTGAGATGCCTGGTCAATGCGGATATGCTGGACCAAAGGGTCTGTTACGTTGTATAACTCTATGACTGTACTTATGTAGCCATCTGATTCTCTTGTTGAATTACCATACACCATAAATTAATTGGCTAGTCATATGAGTGTTAAATAGCCAAATACAGTGACTGTCCTGCATCATCATTGTCTCATAGATAACAAGGAGATGAATGATCCATGTATGTCCTGCCTGAAATTGGAAGCTGATTCAATAGTAGCTTTCTAATTTGTTTATAGATATTTTGTAGTCAACCTATCTTTGGTTGTTATGAAACACCAGAAGAGCAGATGGGACTGAGCCTGGTCATCCTGTCTCAGAAGTAGGGACACTACCACCACCTGCAAAAACTGGGATATGCTTTAGATACTTTGGAAATGTTCAGAGCCAAAACGAAAGCACAAGAGAGTATGATGAATTTGTTTCCATAGCACCGCAACAACTACAAGGGTCTGAATGGTCATCTTCTAGGTTACGGATTCTATCTGTTGCTGGTGAAGTTAGCTGAGAGAGAAATATTGCTGGGTACACTAGGAAAACTCACATTTTGAATACTGAGATTCGGAGAGAAGAGGGGCCATTCCCCTATGGCTTGCTCATGTTTTCAGGGTAACTTTTGGTTGTGCTTTGCTGCTTATGAGGAACCAGCCATTAAGTCACCTTTTACTTAGCGAACTCCACATTGATTAGCCCATTACACTGCGGAGAATGTTTTTTTTATTGTGCTCTGTGTGACAATCCCACAGGAGTGAAATCAATCACTCCTCATCCTTCAGTATCGATCTCCTGTTTCTAACTGTTGTTCTTGGACACCTTCCTGACTTCCCTTCCCCCACCAAGACAACTGCAAACATCTGAAAGCATGAAGCTTGTTAACTACATCAATTTAAGAGTATAATGAAATAGGAAACTACAGCATGACAGAAGTGCATTATTAAACTGCACCTAAATGAACTCTGACGAGATCAATCTCTCTATGGAACATACCGTATTGACAGGTTCTTTGCCACTCTGCAAGTTTTGCAGTGGAATAGCTGAAGGACTATGAGAACAGTTAACAATTAGGAGAAGGGCAATGCCAATGTATTCAGTTAGCCACTAGACTGAAGTTAGCACAGACAATAGGTTTCTAGAAACTCGACTGATTGTGGCTTGGTGCAAGTGGGTAGATACTGCTGAGCTTAGAAAAAGGAGCAGGTTCCTGAGTCTAATGACCTTTTCCTGTTCCTAATCATTTATATTAATGAAAGGAGCTCTCTCTCTTTCTCTAGTAGGATTATAGAGTAGCAATCATCTAAATGTCACATTTTCTCTCAGGTCATTATTATCCATCAAACTGGGAGTGTGACTCACACTACAGTGCCATTGAGCTCTAGCCTAGAGGTTAAGGGAAAAGATTCTAATTTGTACAAATGCAGACTCAACTGCTTCATGCCAGCTTAGCATCAAATGGTCCTCGAGGTAAACACTGTGAACATCAGCAGAACGCACACCCACCCCGTGTCTCCCTTCAGTTCACAGATCTTGGATTTTCTGGCAAGTTAACCAAATACAGGCAGGTTCCCACAATCTGTAGCCCTGAGTGCGTATGGCTGTATTTGAGTTTTCTGTTGCTGATTGACCGTTATAGCAGGGAATGTTCCTATGAGGTTTAATAGAGGGCTTCAAAATGGTGAGGAATTTTGAGAAAGCAAATAAAGAGAAACAATTTTCTACCAGCAGGATAATTTGAAGGCATGGGTCTAAGGTAATTGGCAGAATATCTAAAAGGAAAATGATAATAGTTTTCTATGCAGAGTTTATAAGAGTTGCACAGAATGCATGGAAGGGTATGGAATAAGCTTCAATCATAATGTCGACATTGTTGATATGCTTGAAAAGAAATGTTCAGGGCTTTGGTGACAGCAATGGACTGGAATGATCCTTTCACTCAGAGAGTGTTGGGAGTCTGGGACTCACTGCATGAAAGTATGGTGGAGTAACATTTAAGCTTTATATTGATGTTCAAGTGCATTGCCACAGCCTCTAAGCTGTGAGCCAAAGGCTGGAAAATGGGTTCAGTGTAGTCAGATCTTTGTGGGCTGTCACAGCCATGATGAGCCAAATGAGCCCCTTCAGTGCTGTCAATGATTGTACTTATAAACAGCAGGGGCAGGCACTCCATTCTTATGTGGGATGTGGGTATCACAGGCAAAGCCAACATTTTTTTTCCCCATCCCTAGTTGATCTTGCAGTGTTTGGCTCTCTAAGACCCATTAGAGAGAAGATATGTAGGTCTGGAGTCATGTATAGTTGAGATGGTGGATTTCTTTCCCTTTAGGGAGGATGGATTTTCGCAACAATCATTACATGGTCACCAATTGACAAACTTTTAGTTCCTTTTGTTTTATTAAATTCAACTTCACCATCTGCTTTGGTGGGATTTGAAATATGTCCCCAGAACATTTGGGTTCTAGATGACTAGTCCAATGATGTTACCAGCACACAATCATCTCCCCAGTGGACGTGATGGTCTTCTTCTGTGCTGAATAACTTGGTGGTCTAGTTGAATTTGACGTATAAATTATAGCATTTTCTTTCACCTCTGTAGTCAACCAGTTAGTATCGATTTAAGTACTTGGGACGCAGTAGTCTCCCATGTTGACTATTGTTGCTTGTAGACTTTCAAATGGACATTTTATTGAAATGTACGGAGTTCAATGAATGCTTTCTGAAAACAGATGCAAAAATAAACTACTTACTCTTCACGGTAAGGAACATGGACTTGCTGATGTCTGTGCCAACACCGTTGCTTGCCTGGCACAGGTAGTACCCAATATCTTCTTCTAAGACATGGCGAATTAGCAAAGAACCATTTGCTAGGATCTGAATGCGGCCTGTCAGAGGAACTGGGTGATATTGCTGAGGATTTCCACTTCCTGCGAAGAATAAAGTCAACGATTCAGTTATTGAATGCGGAAGATTTGTGAGATATGACAGGCACATTAATCACGTTGAGATCTAAAGCAACATGCTTAATCATGTAGGAGCTCTGATGAGTATTATACCTCATCACACTAGGACACAGATATACACTAGTGGGTTTTCTAAAAGTAGAATTCTCTTGACATCTCTCCTTTAACAAAGTGTTTCATTGTGCCAAACACTATTAAGAACAAAGTTATAACTTTAAATTAAATTTACATTTTGTATTCGTTTTTTTTAATTTTAAGAACATGAACACACTCTTTGATGTCATTTTAGAGATGCTCTAAGATTAGTCCTGGGGAGTATGGATGTGTGCATGAATATTACTAAGGTCCTGAACACTTAAGGGAAACAGTTGAGTACACTGTAAAGAATGGGTGAATGAGAAAAAAATGTGCTGTTAGCTAGTGATAGGGCTCAGACAGACAGAGAAACAGAATAACGTACAGTCAGTCTGCGTGTAGATGTGCCAGATGGTGAAGGCAAGACAGCTGTACCATGGAATTGAGGAGCTCATATATCTGTTTTCAGGTTGAAAGTAATATTGACTTTAGTTAGTTTTAGGGAAGGATATTCTGAAGAAGTGAAAAAAGCATAGCGACTGCACAGGGATTATATTTTAAGCATCTTGTTCAGGTGTGTTAGAATGCACTTCGAGAACAGATGGGACTTGAGCCCTGGCTTCTGCTTCATTGATAGGGACACTTCTCACCACACCACAGTAGCCCTAAATACTAATCTAGCTATGAAGAGAGGTTGAGTAGATTGGGATTATTTACATTAGAAAGGCAGAGGTTGAGGGGGGACCTGACAAAATCATGAGGGGTATAGACAGGGTGGATAGCAAGAAGCTTTTTCCCAGAGTGGGGTCTCAATTACTAGGGGTCACGATTTCAAGGTGAGAGGGGAAAAGTTTACGGGAGATATGCACGGAAAGTTCTTTACGCAGAGGGTGGTGGGTGCCTGGAACACGTTGCCAGTGGAGGTGGTAGAGGCGGACTTGATAGCGTCAGTTAAGATGTATCTAGACAGATAATGAATGGGCAGGAAGCAGAGGGGTACAGATCCTTGGAAAATAGGTGACAGGTTTAGATAGAGGATCTGGATCGGCGCAGGCTTGGAGGGCCGAAGGGTCTGTACCTGTGCTGTAATCTTCTTTGTTCTAAAATTGATTGAGATTACAGAAGTGTATATATTTACCTTTATACATATTTCTAATCAACTTCCTCAATGTGTAATGACACACATCTGTAGCAGGTGGGACTTGAACTGGCACAGAGGCTGAGACACTAACACTGTGCTGCAAGATTCCCTAGGTAAGACATATTATACACATGTACTTAGCAGAATTTGAACCCCGGTTTTCTAGACCAGAGTTAGGAACACTATCACAACACAACCCTTTAACAGCGCAGATAAAGTATTTTCTAACCAAGCTGTTCAGAGACGATATTGCACACCTCCGGAGCAGGTGGGGCTTGAATATGGATCTTCTGGCTAGGAGCTAGGAACACTACCACAGTGCCACAAAGTGCCATTTGACTGGACAGACATTCACTGGAAGTAAACTGGCTGCAGCTGACGGCCACTGAGTCTACACAAGCGGCTTCAGTGTGACCACAGTGGTGACTGTTTGCTGAGGTTTGAATATTTGTAAAAATGTTGCTGGAATTAAAGGAGTAGTGTGAGCTAATTGCTTTTCTGATGTCTGTAGCAAAATCTTTCCAACTTTTCACTGTGTTTAGTGCAATATCTTTCTTGGCTTTACCTGTTCAATAAAAGTGTTCTTCCTTGCCTTTAAAGAACATTGGTAGCCCCTTGTGAATATGTTCAGTACCTGACTTCCACAGTTAAAAAGTCAAGATCTAACAAGCCAGGTTTGACTCTGGGATCTAACATGTCCTGATTCATAATAAAATGACATTGTTCTCTAACCTTGTAATGAACTTCATTGGGACAACAATGACCGAGACAAGCTGGCCTGTTAGAGTTCTTTCACCAAAACAAGCATTGGTTTTGTCTTCAAATTAAAATAATGCAGTAGGTAAGTTCTTTCCATATATATGATATATACACATGAACTGAACTGATAACTACCTTTAGATTGTAAGGTGCATTTTCAATTTTCATTTAAAATTTTTCAAAATGTATTTCCCATTGGTATCTGCGATAACTTTAATTCAAGCTTGTATTTATAAAACCTAGTGAAAGCTTATGAGAGAAAATTAAACTGAGTACAGCAGGGGAAATGAGTTCACCAATTTCTCTCCGATGATTTGTTTGTTCTTTTATACTTGGCCATTTTGGAATGATGTTTGATGCTAAGCGTGTAACTCTAATTGTAAGGCATTTATATTTGAATGAATCATGGCTGGTCCAAAATGCAAATCTGCACAGACGATATCCAACTCTCTCTGCTCTGGCTGGTCTCAATGCTTTCTGGCTTCAATTGCTGGGCTGAAGCCAGCCAGGGTAGATTCAGATGTTTACACCACAGAACGAGGCCTCTTGGCCTTGTTAGTCAACCAAGATGTGACACGTTTATCAATTAGTAGAGCTCTAGGCCCATAGCCCTGATGGCTATAGCAATGCAAGTTAAAATCTAAGCACTGCTTAAATGTTGTGAGCGTTTCTGATACAAACATCCTCTCATCACTGAGTTCCAGACTCAGAACAATTTCTGAGCAAGAAAAAAAATCCTCAACACCTACTTTCTCTCACCTTAAATCTATGCCTTTGGTTAGTGATCCCCCTACTGATGGAAAAAGTGTACTCCTATACACAACATCCAAGCTTCTCGTAATCTTATACACCTCGATCAGGTCCCCTCTTGGTTATTGCTGTTCCAAAGATAACAGCCGTTTTTGTCCCATTTGGTCAGATGCTCCAGCCCAGGTACCATCCTGGTAAATTTATTCTGCTCCCTCTCGAGTGTAAACACATCCTTCCGAAGAATGTGTTGACCAGAACAGCATGTAGTAGTAGGAGTCACCATAGTCCCAGATGACCATAGGGCTGCGCTCTTATTAGAGACAGAGTGGGATGACTGGTGGTGAGTTGAAAATGAACTACACCTAGTTTTACTATGGACTGGCTCTCTTCACAAGGTTCAGGCTAGACATTGGGGTTTCTATGATGACCACAGCCAGTACGGGGATTGAACCCTCACTGCTGGCATCATTCTCCATCACAAAGCAGCCACAAAACCATCAGCTCCTCACACCTTCACGTAAGGAAGGAAGAGAAATACAAACGATGAGAAATCACTTTACTCAAAGGGTTGTGAAGTTTTAGAATTTTCTATCCCAGCAGGTTATAGATGCTCCAACGTTGAATACATTTCCACTTGGGATAGATGAATTTTTAACCTGTCTAGGGATGATCTGAACTATGATGCTAAAAAATGATTGCCGTGCAGATTCCCGAGCAAAATTCTGTTTATGGTTTAGTTTTGAATAAACTTACATTAGGATTGCAAAGGTTGAGTTGCCAACTCTCCAGAAATGTTACAGAGGCACCAATGAATAAAAACAAAAATCTCATGGGCACTGCTTCATGCAACCAAGAAAAATACCAGCATTTAAAAATAAAAAAAATCTTTTCTGATTACTTTAGATTGTAACTCATAATGATTTTGGAGGTGGGTACTGCCAAGAATCAGCCAATCAGGTAACTCAGAGTGAGAATTGACACAACTGGAGACCAATGGCAGAGCAGCTGGAGAATGACATGTATGTAACAACACAGGGCCAGTTGAAGTCTACAGTCCATCAAACGGCACATGACTGGAGCTGCAGAGATGACCATCAGAGCTAAGGTGAGTGGAGAAATGAAGACTAAGTTTATGACTACCTTTTGCGTGCTTCCACATGACCTTTGGAGGAGGATAACCATCGACTGAACAGTTAAGAACTCCAGCTTTGCCGTAGATCCCATCCTGGTTGTTGGGTTGAACCACAAAACGAGGTGGAACTGAAAATGGAAAAAAGAAAAATAACAACTGGTTCTCTGTATAAACAGTAAGGATGATCAAATAACTGGGAGCTGTTACAGTGGCAAAGGTGAGCTTCAATGCTCAATATGATTTCTCTGACTTTCCCTAAGGCACACATGTTTCTGGGGTGCCCCACACAATTCACCTGCCACCATGTAGTGGACTGAGAGGCATTGGCAAGCAAACATGGTTATCAAAATATACAAAATGCATGTTCTGATTATAAAGATGGGTTAGCTGTGGTGCACTTGATGGTATGTTCATTTCAGAGTCAGAAGCTTATGTACTGAAGTCTCCCTGCAAGATTTGAGGCTGTGCATTGTTGAGGGAGTGCTACATTGTCAGAGGTGCTGTCATTTCTGTGAGACATTGGCCTGGATTTTCTGTAAAGGGGCAATCATCACCAAATTGCTGCCTTGCTTGGACATTTCCATTCCCCAACACCATTCCATAATACATGCTAGATCATCTCAGCTTGGATTTTTCAGAAATGCAGAGCATACTGTCCTTTAAAGACCCCTGTCACAGTGTTGTTGGAGGAAGACATGCTCTGCCCCTGATTTACAGCATTAGGTAAATTTAAAGTCTTGGGTCAACATTATTTGTTGGCTGAATATTAGGAAGTTGAGTAGAGTGGTGGGAAACTGGTAATTAGCTGGTTCAGCTGGTTAGGTCTGTGTGTTCTCGACACCAGTAGAAAGGTAATCAGGTCAGCTAGGGGAATAATCAGGTGGTAGGTCTGGCATGATTGTTGGGGAAAGTGTGGGTAATCGAATAGTCGGGGTTTATAAGGTAGTGTCAGGGTTGATCATCAGATGGGGAAGACTGGTGAGGTCTGATTGTTGACATGTGTCTGTGAAGTCAGGTTAGGATAAAGCTGGAATGTTGCTGGAACCCTTTTTTTCTATAGTGAGTCTAAGTTTAGTTAACGGAGGTACAGGATGAACCACATCTCAATCCAGACAAGAAGAGGCACTTAACAACAAGTTGGAGTTCTTGTATAATAACAATCATTGCAAGTTACATTGATTAACTAGGCATAATTGCAAAGAAATCAGTCACTAGGGACAATATGACTTACCCACTGGGATCTACAGTGGGACTCCCCAGTTTTCCACCCCAGGCTGTATGGCAGCATCAGGTTGTGTGCAAGCTAATGCAATCTCCAATATTCACCCTTTGAAAACCATTACCTTATACAACAGGTGGGGATTGGTTGGGCAGTTAACGGTTATTGTGGTTGGGTGAGAGATAGGGTCTGTGGAAGTTGTAACTGGACAGCCAGTCAAGCCATAGAAGAGTTGGAGGCAGGGGCAAGCAAGTGATTGAGGGGGTCAGTTCTATGGTTGGAAACATGTGGAGAGTCGTGGGAGCAATGGGATTGTCTGCTGGAAGCTCAAAGGGGCAAGATGGTGGCTCATTGGTTAACACTGCTGCCTCATAGCAGTAGGGACCCAGGTACAATTCCACCATCAGGTGACTGTCTATATGAAGTATGTGCATTCTCCCTGTGTCTGCGTGGATTTCCTTCCAGTCCAAAGTTGTGTAAATTAGGGGGATTATCTATGGGAAATACAGCACTATGGGGATGGGGTGGGTCTGGATCAGATACTATTTTGAGGGTCAGTGTGGACTCATTTGGCCAAATGGCCTGCTTCCACACTGTAGGGATTCTATGATACCCATGGAGGTCAGCCACATTGGCACTTCAGTCTGTGGCTAAACAGGGGACCAATTTACACATAATAAGATCCTTCAAATACCAATTTATTGCACACCCTCTTCATGGCTCTTTTGAATGGAAAACTGAAAAGTCATCTCAATTTTTTGGTTAAAATGGATCAGATAGATCCCATCGTCCTAACAGCATATCTCCAAATGCTCGCAGGAAAGTCACCGTAAGCAGTCGATTTGAAAGATGGCTAATAAGAACGAAAGGACACAAGAACAAAAATACAGGGATACTCAATAAGAAGCACCTTTGGAGCACCTCACCTCGTACAATTAGTTGTCGCTCTCGCATGACTGTTGCAGCGTCATTGCTGGCAATGCAGGTGTAATTGCCGTTGTGCTTCAGGGAGATGCTGGAGATCTGCAGGGAACTCATGAATTCCTTGGTTTCGATGGTGACCCCTGACCCAGAGAGAATCACCTGACCATCCTTTCTCCAGGTGATGCGGATGGGCATATCACCTGACGACACCACGCATGGGATGTAGAGGAGCTGGCCTATCGATGCTGGCGGAAACTCAAAAGGCTGGATTAGGGGAGGAACTGGAAAGAAAGATAAAATGGAATATAGTGACTTGTCTGGTCGATACAGGAGGGCCATTTATCTCCAATCCTGCTCTCAGGCCTTTCATTATTTGCAGCACAACTGTTTCGTCATTAAGGGAACAGCAAATGGGATGAGTGCCCAATAGGATTTCAATAACTGACCTTCCAGAAGCTTCAGTTTGAATCTCAGAGAGGTTTGGAGCCAGGGGTCTGAGTAAGTTTAGGACCCAGGGAAATGAATCTCTCCCTCCCACTGACCAGTGATGTTTCTAGGTGATTAGGTATTCCAGGCATGTGTGAGTAGAAGGAAATTGTCCCCAGTATTTTTGCAACAGTTAGCACTAACTTAACTATCTTACTGCACTGGGTTGGTTAGTTCACTAAGCTGGGTGGCCGATTTACACAGAGTGACACCATCAGTGTAGGTTCACTTTCCACACTTGACTGAGGTGATCATGCCTTCTCAACCTCACCCCTCAACCGAGGTGGATGTGGAAAGGTTGCTCCCCCTTCTGGAAGCGTCTAGGACCAGAGGACATCATCTCAGAGTAAGGGGCAGGCAGAGAAAAGCAGGCAGGAGGAGGAAATTTCCTTCCAGAAAATAGTGTATCTGTGGAATTCTTTACCGTAGACGGCTATCAGGGCTGGTTCATTAAGCATGTTCAAGGCTGTGTAAGATACATTTTAATCAATGAGAGAATCAAGTGTTATAAGGAAAAGGCAGGAGGGTGGAATTTAGGATTATCAGTTGGGCAGCATGTCAGTGCAGGGTTGGAGGGCCAAAGGGCCTGTTCTCGTACTGTAATTTGTTTTGTTCTTTGTTCAGATCAGCTATGATCTAATTGACAGGAAAAGCAGGCTGAATGGGCTAAATGGCCTATTCCTGCTCGTATGGCTGATGGTGTGGTAGTAAACTGATCACCAGACACCATTTGCTCATTTCAGTCTTATTCATGAACACCTCAAGTTACACATTCCTGATCCCCAACCTTGGAGTGCATGTTGGCATCTTGAAATTAAAAGAGTCTTTCATTTCTCCAGTGATAAAGTGCCTTTCAGTAGATTAGTTTGCAACTGTTTTGCTAGAAAACTATTGAAAGGAATCAGGGAGAAACAAGATGGAGGTCTGTCTTTATCTGTCCATAACAGGCTATGTCATGCCTGGCTAGTAGTCGTACAACAATATCATCAATACCTTCTAGGAGCTTGGGACAGACTGGGCCTGAACACAAGGCCGGGGAAAATCATTAACATTTATCAACCATAAAGTAAATATGGGAGCTAAGTGGAGCAGAGCTTCACCAGGGCTGTCTTCAATCAGGTCTCACTGCCATGTGACCTGATCTCATATTCACTAGACCCTTACTCGCTAAAGCATTGACACAGTTAACCCTTTATTTTACGTGTAGAAGATATCATTGTCAAGAGGATCACATGGAGATAGATAGAAGGATCTTAAGGCTGGATGGTGCCAGCCAGGAGTAATTTCTAACAGGGATCCGATTCATGAGCTGTTGGTTTCTAAACTCACCTTTTCCTCTTGTTGTGTATAGCTAACAATTCTGTAATTAGTAAACTTAGCGTCACCCTTTTCCGTGAATTGTCAAGCTGGTTTATGCTTTGCAATACTTAGCTAGGTCAGCTCCAAGAATACACAAAATTTAGAAAATGCAAAATGTTCAAAATATATTGACCCCCATTCCCCAGGTTTCACTTTAAGCATGGTGGTTAATGCAGATCAATGAAGACGTAAAGTTTCCCCTGGTATATGTGAGAAAATGTGAATATTCCACCCATGTACAAGTCCACATTCTTTTTAAAATGCCCTGAGAAAATCAACGACAGGTGACTCCAGCAACATCATTACCACAGGCTAAAATGACACCCGCAAAGAGCTGAAAGGAAAAGAATTCTCAAGGCCTAAATTTTAAAGGTCTCATTCTCGTTTTGAAATTCCTCCATGAACTCCTCCCTTTTTCTGTCCCCTCCTCCAGACCTACAGTCCTTCGAGATCTGTGTGTTCCTCCTCCTTCAACATTTGTGTTTGTGCCTTCTCCCCCCACAGCCCGAAACTTTGGAATTCTTTCCCTTAACGTCCTAAGTTCTACACCAATCTCTCCTCATCCCAGGTGCCTCTCAAAACAATTCACCTGTCTTAATGTCTCTTTATTTAGTTCAAACTTTGTTTGATATTCTTACTGCGAAATACCTTGCACTGTTCTAGTGTTAAAATCTTATTTAAATGCAAATTGTTGCAAGGATTTCTCAGCTGAGTTCAATATTCAGGGGTAATTTGTATGTCTCAGGAAGGTTAAAACATTGGAAACCAGTGTTTCTGGTATAACACTTTGAAGTACAAACATTTCAGATTCAGAAGCCTAAATTATTAACTTCACGAGGATCATGAAAATAAACACTAAGACGTACAAAAGTCAAAATGCAAAAGGAAATTATTTCATTGTGATTTCCCTCAAAAATAAACACAAATATAATTCTCTTCTGGTGTTATTAATTCCAATGGGCCGTGTAAAGATTGCCAAGTTTCTGAATTGTCCTGCAGTGTCCAGGAACTGAACCTTCATCTCCAGGATGCTGCAGAGAAGCTCAAAACAACTTAAGGTTTTTTTCTTTGTTTGCTTTAATTTACTCATCATAAAAACTACGAGATGGGGAGTTAGAGAGTCATAGAGGTCAACAACAGGAAACAAACCCTTCTGTCCATCTTGATAAATTTCCTAAATTAATCTAATGTCATTTTCCCACATTTGGCCCATATCCCTCTAAAACGCTGGGATGGTTGGGATGGAAGGAAATGATTTTACAAATAGTGAAGGCATATCCAAAGAGTCGGATGCTTTTCCCATTGGTAGAGGAAGGCAATGCACTTAGGAGGATGGACAGGCAGTTCATGGTTGCGACCAGGTTCTGTTCTGGAGTCAATAGATATGAAGCTGGAAGAGCACAGCAGGTCAGACAGCATCGGAGAAGCACGAAAGTCAATGTTTTGGGCCAAAACCCTTCGCCAGGACCCAGCCCGAAACATTGACTTCCCTGCTCCATGGATGCTGTCTGACCCGCTGTGCTCTTACAGCTCCACATCTATCGACTCTGGCTTCCAGTATCTGTAGTCCTTACCGTCTCCTTTCTGAAGCCTGTTCACAAATCGATTTTTACACAAATCAGAACACAATGCAGGACAATGTAAAGAAGCTGTTCATAAGTACAGGAAATGTTCATGTGTCAGGTCTTTAAAATTACACCCCTACATGGTATCATAGAGTCATATAGGTTTACAGTAAGGAAACAGGCCCTTCAGCCGAATTGGTCCATGCTGCCCAGTTTTCACAATTAATTTAGTCTGATTTTTCTGCTTTCTATCCATATCCCTCCATACCTATCCTACGTTCCTAAGCACGAGCGTTTGTAAGTCAGACATTGATAAATTAGGGGCTGTTTCTGCCAATAGTAGGGAAGATGATGGACAGGTGCCTTGAAGTAGGTGTCATGTGATAACGATTCCAGAAATACATCCAGAACAGGTAAATATTACATCAGTGATGATCACTGTGAGTGTTTACATTGCAATGGGGCTTGCAGTGTTTTGATCTTTGGGCATTTTCTAAATTTTATGTGCTTTTGGAAATGAGGCAGATAAGTGTTGCAAAGTAGTTTAGATTCAATAAGTCAAATAATATGGTGAAATCACTAATTTTATTAACTACAGAATAATTAGCAATATACAGGATGAAGTAAACTGCTTTAAAAACAGCAGTTCAGGTATTGGTTCTATGTCATAATTCACTCCTGTGTCACACCATCTGGCCTTGAGACTCTTCTATCTGTTCCCAGGTGATCCACTTGACTATATCTTCCACATGTAGAATAAAAGGTTCAATAAATCAAGGTTCCAACAACAATTACTGTGAGTAAGGAGCTAGTCAATATGAGATCAGGTCACATGGGAGTGAGACCTGATGGAAGATAGCCCTGGTGACGCTCTGCTCCACTTAGCTCCTATATATACTTTATGGTTGATAAATGTTAATGATTTGCCCTGGCCTTGTTTTCAAGCCCAGTCTGTCCCAAGCTCTGAGAAGGTGCTGATAATATTGTTATATCACCATCAGGCAGACAGTGACATTTCTTGCTATAGACAGGTAAGGACTGACCTCCATCTTGTTTCTCCGTGATTCCTTTCAAATGTTTCCCAGTAAAAAAAAATGAAACTCCCATTGACCCTTAAAGTGCCACCAGGATGGGCACAGGAATGGTCCACTGACTTTACTTTTGACGGGCGCTACAGGTATGCCAATGTGGCTCCTGTGACCTGGAGTCTAGGATACAAATCCCACCTGCTCCAGATGAGTGTCCTAACATGTCTGAACAAATTGATTGAAAATACCTAGAAAAACTGTTAACATGAAGATCAGACCACAGGTAGAGCAAAGTTTGGGATCTTTACAGAGCCCCTAAATTCCAGTCAGTGATTTAAGAATCCTGACTTTCAAAACCTGAGCCTAGAATTAATACATGATCGTGTGTGTGTGTGTGTGTGTGTGTGTGTGTGTGTGTGTGTCTGTGTGTGTGTGTCTGTGTGTGTGTGCGTGCGTGTGTGTGTGCACATTTGTGCATGTGTATGTGTGTGTTTATGCGTGTGTCTGTGTGTTCGTGCATCTATGTGTATGTGGTTGTGTGTGTATGTGGCTGTGTGTTTGTGCATGTGTGTGTGTATTTGTGTGTGCGCATTTGTGTGTGTATTTGTGTGTGTCATTTGTGTGTGTGCGTGTGTGTGTGTGTATGTGTGTACATTTGCATGTGTCTGTGAGTGCCTGCATGTGTGTGTGCATACATGGGTGACAGTGAATGTGCGCGTGTTTGTGTGTGTGTGTGTGTGTGTGTGTGTGCGTGTGTGTGTGCGCGCGTGTGTTTGTGTGTGTGTGTGTTTGCATGTGTGTGTGTGTTTGTGTGTGTGTGTGTGTGCGTGTGTGTGTGTTTGCACGCGTGTGTGTGTTTGTGTGTGTGTTTGTGTGTGTGTGTGTTTGCGTGTGTGTGTGTTTGCGTGTGTGTGTGTGTTTGCGTGTGTGTGTGTGTTTGTGTGCGTGTTTGCGTGTGTGTGTGTGTTTGTGTGTGTGTGTGTGCGTGTGTGTGTGTTTGCGTGTATGTGTGTGTTTGCGTGTGTATGTGTGTGTTTGTGTGTGTGTGTGTGTGTTTGTGTGTGTGTGTGTGTTTGTGTGTGTGTGTATTGTGTGTCTGTGTTTAATTTAGTAAAGCTGTTCTTTATGAAGGAATCAGTCCCTTTTACCACCAAGCAGCCCTGTTTATGACAAACAAGACATTTAAAACTGAAGGATACAACAAATCAAAAGTTTTGCTGGGTCTGAAGATCCAAGTGTGCTGAGTGGACGTTAAGCACAGTTATTTTTTTCAGTTGTAAAGTCTGAAGCTCTCATAGGGAATCCGTGTCTTCCCGATGAATTAAAGTATTACAGATCCACATCTGTGCAGCCATATCCTCAAGGACACAAGCCACACTCTCGTGGAGCATAATCAGAATTTAATCACGGCGAGGCTAGGAAACTATGAACACACAGCTCCCTGCATAGCCCTAAATAATTAATGTGACTGAGATGCATTTTAGATGTCTCCTTGAGCCATTTAAAATGAGGCTTTTTTATAAAAACAAGCCAGCAAAACATTTTTAAAAACACCACAACAACATGGGGAGAGATGCGGCCAGTGCAGGTTCCATGTCTAATATGCTGTTGACATTCTGTAAACCTTGTTTTGTATGTCAGAAATACCTACATTTAATATTACCATTAAACTGCAATGCTTCCGGCAATTTCTTTCGCTTCTCTTTGGCTGACATGGGGAATTTGTTCAAAAAAGACACAAAGATTTCCTCTGAGAAAACGTGGGGAATTTAAATCATTTGATTTAATTTCACTGGCAACTTTGAAGTCACTCGATTTACCGTTGGCCTTAAAATTAAGGTACCCAACAATACCTTCAGATTTTGAAAGAGTGGTACCTCTCATTGTGTTCCAACGGAGCTCAATATTAGTGTGAGGAACAGCCCCTCATCTTTCATCAGGACACATTACAGTTTTCGGGCCTCAACACTGAAAGTAACATTTTTAATTTACCTCTTCCTGCCTCTAATTTGTTTCCATGTCTTTTCTTCCACTGGTTCATTTATTTCCTTTGCTTCTTTTTATTTTCATTTACTTCCCATTCAGACAGCTACTACCTGTCATTCGCATATCATCTAGTCATGTATTTACTTATTTATCTATCCCATTACCACTCTCTCTGGCTTTATACAATTAAACCCTTTGCTATTTAATCTGTACTGCCTTCGCCATTGTTTTTCCTTCCCATCTGACCTCCTGTTGTTTGCTCAAAACTTATGACATTTCTAACTTTTCTCAGTTCTGATGAAAGGTTACAGCCCCCTTGATTTTTTTATTCTGCTTTTTGCCCCCCCAAGACACAGTCAGACCGACTCAGTGTTTCCAGCAATTTTTGTGGTTCATTTGGTAGGCTCTTTCTCTTACTCTCTGCCACAAAATTGCCTGAAAATCATAGAAAGCAGTGGGCGGGGAGTGGCATGCTCAGGGCAGTGGCCCATCTTAGAGATTGACAGGACCAACAGCCCATTTCCTTAACCAATGAGGCTTAAGGATTGGAAAAGTGGAACGACAGACAAGGAAACAAAGTGAAGAAATGTTAAATGAAAACTGAAAGAACTGCAGATGCTGGAAATCAGAAACACAATTGATTTAAAAGCTTCGCAGGTCTGGCAGCATCTGTGGCCAGAAATCTGAGTTAATGTTTCAGGTCCAGTGACCCTTCTCAGAGCTTTTCCAACAATTTCTGTTTTTGTTTGTAAGAGTTAACTCAGGTACAGAAACAGAAAGTGATGAGGGAAAGGAAAACTGAATCTCGAAAAACAGAGGAAAAATAGACTACTTAACTATTTTATGTCTCCATCTGTCCTTCACCACCAAAATCACTGTCTTTTGCTCTGTGCACCCACAGGATTTGTTGTACAGGGTAAAAAGAAACTCGATTTTGTAGCCTCGTTCAGTTCTGAAGAAGGTATCGGATGCAAAATGTTAACTCTGTTTCTCTCTGTACTGATGCTGCCAGACCCGCTGAGGTTTTCCAACAGTTTCTGTTTCTATTTCTAAGCGAGCTAAACCAGGCACAAACTGCTGAAACAAAAACATAATTGACAGTTCCTCAGAACTCCTTTGTCTGCCTAACTGTTCTTCGCTCTGTTTGTGCTCTATTCCCAACTATTGTTCACTCTTTATTCTCTCCCCGCGACCCTAACTTCTGCATACCATACTATACCATACAAAAGCCACCCTTTTCCTAGCTACTATCAGTTCCAAGGGAGGGTCACTGGAACTGAAACGTTAACTCTAAATTCCCTCCACAGATACTTCCAGACCGGCCAAGCTTTTCCAGCAATTTCTGTTTTTGTTTCTGATGTCCAGCATCTGCAGTTCTTTTTCTTTTCATTTGTACAGACAAAGGAGTGGATAATGATTGGCTAGGAGGTTGAATAGCTATTATTGGGGATTGTTAATGGGGGTTGTATGTAATCGCAGACTGTGTGATAACAAGTAAAAACTGAAAGAACTGCGGACGCTGCAAATCAGGATCAAAAACAGAAGTTGCCGGAACAGGTCAGCAGTTCTGGCAGCATCTGTGAAGGAAAAAACAGAGTTAACATTTCAGGTCCGGTCCTCAGTTCTGAGGAAGGGTCATCGGATCCATGTGAGGTGCTGTTCTTCCAGCTTGCACTGACCTTAGCTGGAGTACTCCCGCAAGCCTGAAACAGAGATGTGGCCAGCGAACAGGGTGATGTGTTGAAGCAGCAGGCAACTAAAAGTTCAGGGATTTTTTTTTGCAGACGGAAAGCTGAACTGGTTGTTCCAATAATGAAAAGTGTAACTTTAATTAATCTAAAGGACCTTGAAGATTTTGAGCAATGAGGCTGTGTCTATTTCTTTTGGTATCTTGCTCCATTGTGGGATTTCTCCTGGGAAGAGAGCTTGTTCACATGCTGTCTTGAAATCAAATGATTATTTTACTTTGTGTGGGTGGCCTTATTCAGCTTTGTGTATGCTTTTATCCATAACACATTTCCACACTGTGACTTTAACTCCCGCTCCAATTTTTGGCATGATAAACATAAACCTTTACTTTACTAAATCAAAGAAGTATAGATGATGTAGATCTGAAACAAAAACAAATTTCTGGAGAAATGCAGCAGGTCTGGCAGCATCTTTGGAGAGAGCAGAGCTGATACGTCGAGTCGTGTGAACCCACTTTATTTCAATTGTTTGTTTCAAACACTATCTAAGCTGGGTGATACAGGAACACTGATCACAGTGGCAGGCAGAAACATGCTCAAAGGTGAAAACATTTCTGTAGAACATTTTAGTATCACAGCGGAAGAATCAATTATTGTTTAAATGAAAACAACAGTAGGAAAGCAAAGAAGCCGCAACCACAAATTGCACAGGGAATGGAATGCTCAAGTCCCCTAAGTAATTCTGTTCTTGAATGCAGACACAGCGGAACAGGAGTAAGCCTTTCAGCCCATCAAGCCTGTACTGCCATTCGTAATGGTTGATCTACATGTCAATTCTATTTGCTTGATTTTATTTCATGCCTCTTGGCATTTTTTAAATTCATTCATGTGATGAGGGCATCACTGGCTAGACTAATATTAATTGCACAGAGGGCAGCTCAGTTGCTCACACGTCACTGTGGGTCTGGAGTTACATGTAGGTTACACCAAGTGAGGATGGCAGTTTTCTTCCATAAAGGACATAAGTGAAATGGATGAGATTTTCCTCACAACAGATTCATGGTCATCAGGAGATTCTTAACTCCAGATTTATATTGAACTCATATTCCACAATCTGTCATGACAACATTCAAACCCTGGTATCTCGAACATTACTTGGCGCTACAGCTTAGTTGAACGATAATACTATTAGGCCATCACATCCTTGCCCAACTGCCAATGCAAATCCATTGACCTCAGCTGCAAAACCTTCAATTGTCTCAGTGCCCACAGCCTTTTAACGAGATGATGTGGAATTTCCAAATTTCCACCAACTCCTCAGTGAAAAAGTGCAGCTCACTTCCTCAACTTAACAAAAAACATTTGTCAAGGAGGAGAATTCATAAGGTCACTCTGAATTTAATTCTTTTCAGTAACAAATATCAGGCTCTTGACTTCAAAAATCAAAAACACTTAAATTTTTAGTCTTTTAATAATTAAAATGGTGGTTGACCTGTTCAATGTTTTGCTAATAACATTTTGAGTGGCAGAAATGTTTTATTTATAATCCGTTGTTTTATAATTTCTCTTTTATCTAAATTCTCAGGATTCCAGCTCAATGAAGGAGCTGTGGCACTAGCTGGGATAACCAGGAGAACTGGTCACGTATAAAAGACTCTGTCGGAGGTTTATGACAGCTTTTTAATTACTTTAATGCCACCTAGTCTACAATTTACTCTCAAGCATAATGCTTTGGCTGAGCCATAATAAATCACTTTCAAGAATAATGAATGTCTTCTGGCACTAGACATACCAACATATGAATTAGGAGCAGGAATGGGCCATTCAGTCCCTTGTGTCTCCTCTGCTATCTGATAAGATTGTTGTCAATCTGATTGCAGCTGAGCTCCTCATTACTGCTTAAACATGGACCCCACTCTGCCCCACACCGACCTCCAATTCTTATGGATTCCCTTTCAAGCGAAGACTCCATCTATCTCCATCTTAAAAATATTCAAAGACCTTGCCTCCATTGTTCTTTGGAGAATAGAGTCCTAAAAACACTCAAGATTGAATCAAAGATAACCAAAGATAACAAGGTGTAGAGCTGGATGATCACAGCAGGCCAAGCAGCATAAGAGGAGTAGGAAAGCTGACGTATTGGGTCTGGATCCTTCTTCAGAAGTTGACATTTCTGAAGAAGGGTCCAGACCCGAAATATCAGCTTTCTTGCTCCTCTGATGCTGCTTGGCCTGCTGTGTTCATCCAGCTCTACACCTTGTTGTCACAGATTCTTCAGCATCAGCAGCTCCTACTATCACAAGATTGAACTAAGTTTGGTGTTATGCATATAAATATAAACCATTTATTTTCACAGGTTATACCAAATAACCTTCCGCTGCAATCCCAGGTGACCATGTTTTCATGTTGGAGTACTGGCAGGCGATTATTTGACTGATGATCTTTCAACAGGGGCAAGACTGTTGCAATTAGGAAGAGGGAACTTTCTCCTCCTTCATATATTTGACAACCCGGGAGTGCTGAGGCCAGTGTCTCTTCCCACCACAACCAGCTGGGCTCAGATAGCTCACCATGGCTAGATTTGAAACTGGGATCTGTGGCATCAACTTGTCAACTCTCCCTGCACATGCCAATGGCAAGCAGACAGAGGTAAGGCCAGGTAAGGGCCGAAGAGGTTCCTGGTAAACCATGCGTCGGAAAGAAATTGGACCTTCTACTGTCATCGTCCATTGCTTCAGACTACAACATTCAAATACGCCCATTGTCACAGCAACCCAGATTCCCTGGTCTTGGTAGTATTAGCAGTAGAGGGAGTTGGGGGAGTGCATGGTGCCACTGGAGATCAGGTTAGGTGCCACAACATGGGGTTCAATCCCCATGCTGGCTGGAGTGGGTTTTAGACCTGCCTCCTTGACCATCCTATGGTAGAGGTCACAGTGAAGTGGGCCAGACAAGCCCCTTTGGGCAGAGAACTGGAGAAAAGAGAAGCACATCTTCATATTGCTATCCTCTCCTGATGTAAACATTCCTCGACATTTTACAAAAGCTGGATATCTGCAGCAAAAACAGAGAATGCCGGAGAAACTCAGCAGATCTGGCAGCATATGCGGAGAGAGAAAGAGTTAAAGTTTCAAATCCAGTGACTCTTCCTCCATACATTGATCTAGAGGCTCACTGGCAAATAGTTATAATTAAACTGAAAAGGTACATTGATGAAACCATGCAAAAATGCTAGTCAACACTGTGGAACATCAAAGCTCAGAGGGAAGAGATCAAATGGAAGTCCCCTATATGCCAGTGTGTGAAGGGAAGGGATGGCTGGCACACAGTGATGGCGGCAACGCTGATCCTTGGAAGAGTTTATCACAGTGACTGCTGTTGCAGTTTTCTCAAGAGAAAGTGTCACTCCAGTTAAATACTGATAGAAATCTGGCAGACCCACTCTGTACACTTCACCCAGTTGCCAAACGCTGTATCGGAGTTGTGTGTAATCTCCAACAGCCACCGGTGCTCAGTTGTTTATTGTGTAGAGGAGCTCATGTGGTCTGATGAATCTGTCCGAACTCAGCTTTTATTCGGAGTATTTCTTAGAAGCACAAGCTCACAGTGTTGATTGTGCCTCGCTATCAGACATTTTTTAATAATAAAACACATAACTGGCTTCTTCTTGCCAATTATTTTGGTGTTTCTGCTGTGCACTGCCAAGGCCTATGTGCACATAGATTGTGGATGGTCTCCCACATTCTGACTGGAGTTAATAGCACATCATAGTTATTCTGCTACTATGCAGCATCTTCTCAGCCTAATTTCTTCCTCAGCGGCAAACAAGCCACATAAATGTGGAGTTCCTGAACCACATCAGTTGATGTTTAACTCAGAGCTGACCATAGCATTGCAAACCATAGCTTCACAGGAAGCAAGGCTGACAAACAGAACCACACAGGCTCCATTTGATCGATAATCTTCATTTTTAAACTCAGCTCACATCCGTAATCAATTGCACATCGATAGTTGGATTTTAGAATTAGAATTAGAATTAGAATCCCTACAGTGTGGAAACAGGCCCTTTGGCCCAACAAGTCCACACCGAACCTCAGAGCATCCCACCCAGACCCATCCCCTATAACCCACCTAATCCACACCTCCCTGAACACTATGGGCAATTTAGCATGGCCAATCCACCCTAACCTGCACATCTTTTGACTGTCGGAGGAAACTGGAGCAAACACATGCAGACACGGGGAGAATGTGCAAACTCCGCACAGACAGTTGCCCGAGGCTGGAATCGAACCGGGTCCCTGGCAAACTACTGTGCCACTGTGCCGCCCTTGAGCCACAGAACTTTAGGTATTTCCTAAATCGGCCCGTTCGGAGAGGTTATAACACACTTCTGGAAAGGTGAGGCTTGAAAGCATGCCTCATGACTCAGAAATAGGGCACTACCACTATGCCATAAGAGCTCCAAAAGACACAGTTCTTGAATTAATGCTCACAATTACCTCACTGTCTTTATTTTCTCTCTCTCTCTCTCTCTCTTGCAGGGACCACTGACACTATTATATAACATTGTTATAACAAATGCTTCCAACATACATAACCTTGCGAAACATTCTTAAAGTGTCAGCAAAATTTCACTAAAACCATCAACTGCAGTGATTAAATTACATACACTCTGTGATTAGTACATAAAACACTTAAGGAAGGTCAGAGGTCAGAAGCAAACATTCAGACCACTGGCACTCACTTTTTGCAATTATCCAAACACCTGTCACAAGCAAAACATTTTGAACGATCCCCAAATGGTAAATGATGCCAAATATTTAGCCCTGACAGTACGTACTGAGATAAAATACATGCCCCTTTCAACCAAACAAGATGTATAGAAAATGAAGGATGTCATTTCATAAAGTGTAAAGATACATGGCCAAGAAATTCCTCAGAGTGCTGACTTCACTTCACTACAAATCTGTTGGAGACTTTAAACTTTGTTCCATCTGAGGGGAATGGGAACAACACTGAGGAACTTCCCAGGTAATATGCCTTTATTATCACAGTCATATCGCAATCGCTTATCTGCTTGAAGTGGTAAATGTCTGGATACCAGCTCAGCTTTCATGATGTTTGTTGAGCACAGATGTCCACTGGATCTACCTGATCTGCCTTGGGGTAGATTCACTGACACCAATTATTCTTATTCCTGTTCATCTCAGTTCCTGTTACCGAGTGGTAAAGGATGCCTCTTCCTCAGCAGAAGAGATGCTCAGTTTTGATACAAAATAGATTTATTACACACTTAATGGCTACTTACATTCCATCTGGGTGACATGAGAGTCTCTTTGTAAGAGGTTAGGCTGGTCTGAAGAGTGAGTATATGTCAGGAAGGGTCAGTTAGCTGAGTTGGCTCTATGGGCTGGCTTGCAATCTGGAGTTATGCCCTCATCATGGGTTGAATTCCCTCACTGATGTAGGTTACAATGATGGGTTCCACTGAGGTGTCGTACCCCTCAAGTTACATCAAAACCAGTCATCCATTCCCTATTGAGCCAATAGTCCTTATTGATCAAGTGGCTGGTTTGTGATGTAGAGTCATGTCAACAACATGGGTTCAATTTCCACACCAGCTGACATTACTTTGATAGGTCCTCCCTCTCAACCTCTCTCCTTGCCTGAGGAGTGGTGACCCTCAGGTTAAAACAACCACCGAGTTGTCTCTCTCTTGAGTGAGGGAACAGCCTTGTGGGCTGCTAGAACTTTGGTGAATTGCCTTTCTTGCATTTTGTAAACAAGACTGGAACCAAACTAGAACTGGTCAGTACCTCCCAGGAACAGTCATTTATATCCTTCCGTGTGGAGCTTGTGACATCAGTTAACCCTTTCATGTATTAACAGGCTTTTTAAATAAACTCACTTAGACTGCAGGCTCGAGATTCAGGGGATCCTGTTTCATGACTAGAAGTGGGACCTCTGGCAGCCAAGTGACCCTATCCCACAATCCCAAGGGACAAGGTCATTCTAATAAACAGCTCAGGTGTCTGGTTGTTGTAAAGATGTCAGCCTTGGAAAATCAAGCCACAATATATGGCCCTTGTGGGGAACACTCTAGTCGAAAAGGTGAGCAGGAAGCAACTCCAAACACAACTCTTAGCAACCAAGCTCAGGAATAAGTAGGGAAGACATCTGTCCATCAGCCCTGACAGTCAGTACGTTTCATCTGGGGGGAGCCTGGACATGGGGTGATTGTGGGGGAAAGGTGCAAAAATAATTGGTGCACTAATTAATTTGTACATTACCTTCGCATCAAGATATCGATTTTATGATTGACATCTGGGTTAAGATTCACATGTGAAATTATTCCATTAGTGAGATAGTTAGCTTAGTTCTGTGGTTTGCTTATTAATATATAATTAGTTATGGACATGTACGCTAGTTTGAGAACAAGGCAATTAAGATTTGTTTGGCAGTACAGAACATGAGCATTACTGGAAAGGACAATTTGTCTTGGATTCATCAGGAAAATTCATAAGAATGTCAATTTACAGGCAAAAGCAGCATTTACATATGTGAGAGCAGAATTCTGATTAGTTGGCAAGCGGACTCTGGGTTTAGTAATGTTGCAATGGATGATGCATCAGGTAATGATGCTTGACAGTTTACTGAAATGTTTTGCTAAGTTTTAAACTCGGCTGGTTGACTCTGATTGGTCAAGGTATTGCCTGAAGAAACAAACCAGCAAAAGGCTACCAGCTATTTTGTTGAGTTGAATCAGGTGTAGTGGGTGTTCATGCTTTTTCTAAATGTAAAGAACAGGGCCTTGAGTATTAATATAGGTAGGTTCTGGTAAACTCAGCTGTCAAACATTGTGTGTGTCTGACGCAAAACTCTAAATTGGTTGTCAATGTAATTGTTTGCAAACTTAAGACTATTCAGCGAGTGTTGTCCAGTTGTGGATAGAAAGAACATACACACATCCTGCATCTGTCTCAACTCAACGAGATGGTTGACATTCATTTGCTGATTCATTTCTCAGGGCATTGCCTTGACTGAGAACAGTCTATCTACCTGGTTCAAAATTTAAACACTGTCTGGCAGCTCACTGTTAAAGATCATTCTCCATGGCAATTCCTCCACCAATCAGAGTCTCTCTGCCATCCAATCAGAACTCACCTCTCATGCAACCTGAAGACTGGTTTCCCCTTAAATTGATATTCTTGCTGATTGTCCTGATAAATGTAAGATGAAAAGCTTCTCAAAATGTGCCTTTTTCTCAGCAAAACACAAAGCTGTTAGCAGCCTAGAGTCTGTCAGGTTCTGCTTTTAGCAACCCTTCAATCTTCTAAAATGATGGTTTGCTGAAAAGTACTCAACTCTGTGTTTGGCCTCCAATTCTCTCTGTCATTTACTCAAACTTCTGCCAACAGGAGTTAAATACTTGAAAATCTGAAAGCTGGACAGATGCAGGATAGGAAGCAAGAAAAGTGACAAAGATTATAAGCAACAAATGGATGATCGAAGATGACAGAAAGGAAAGAAACTGTTCATGTTCACTGGTCCATTTTTTTGACAGAAACAGTTTGCCATTTTTATGTTTTCTTTGTAGTTTGTATGCAGGTGGACACTTTACAGAGGAGAGGTAGAGAGTGGGGTTATCTCAGGAGTGGAACATGATGTTGGGCAGAAGGCTAAGAGAAGGGGTTGGGGACGGTGGAAGGAGAAGCAGGTTAGAGAGGAGGGATTGTTGGAGAAATGGGTGAGGGGGGTCGGAATGTAGAAGATATGAGATGGCAGATGTAGGTAGTATGTGTGGAAGTGGGAGTAGAGAATGGAGAGAGGGCTAGGGTTTACAAGGGGGCAAGGAGTCTCGTGGGGAAAGCTTAAGGAAGGGAAGGGAAGGAGAGAGGGACAGAAGATTTGTGGCCAGCAAGGACGGAGGAGTTGGAGGAGAGAAGAGATGGAGTTGAAGGTTATTCTTCTCGAGTAACAGTGGCCTTCTGTATAGGTCGACCCTGCAAGAAGATGGCTGGCACCTTGTTTGGGCCTACCTTTAACGGCGACATGCACCCGCTGGTTAATGGAGTGTTGCTGCTGTACCAGAACACTGCAGACATACTCTCCCTCGTCCATCCCCTTCTGCACATCCATCAGCTTCAAGGTTCCATTCTCAAAAACCGCCTGCCTGTGATTGTCAGGAAGTAATATGGAGTCCTTGTACCATTTGATTGAGTAGTATGGATATCCAATCACCCGGCAGTTAATGAAGGTGTCTCTCCCAGCGATTGCAGTGATGTTCCTCATCGGGCGGATACTGGGCGAGCCTGTGGAAAGGGTTCCTGCATTAAAACACCACCAGCAGCATTCCATCACACAACATCAGCCTCCAGCTCAGTGATGCCTGCTTGTAAAATCTATGGTTAAAGGGATCCCCTCTTCTCCCACGGGTTTGTAAAAGAAAACTATTAGGTTCTGCAGGTTTTAGTAAACAGAGCAGTAATGTCCCACTGAACATGCCCATGGCTCTGAAGTCACGTTCATTTCAGAATGCAAGGCTTGGGTTTTGGAGGTGTTCTGTGCATGATGACACGTTGGTCATTAGTCAGCCACATTGGAACATCATTGAAAGACACCAATTACTACAGGGAGATCTCAGGCTAGACGGTCAACCCAGGCTCCTGCTACCCATTTCCAATCACAGTCTTAAAACAGTTGGCAGAGACCCCGAAAAGGCCAGTCTGCCCCAGTGTCCCGTCGAACCTTCTGCATCACCCATCCTAAATATCCCAGTCCCACCCGAGCAGCCCCAGTCCCTGCTCCGATCGCTAGATAGGGGACAGTGTAGTTCCAAAACCTGTCCAAACATCAGTGCAAGGGCTGGTACCGTTGACAACAGGATGACCTCATCAGAGCCACAGGTTATCAAATAAAAGTAAGTCACAATTTCACACAGGGCAAGTCAAGAGGACATGAAGAGCTGGTTTTGAGGAGTTTCACAGTGGCTCAGTGGTTAGCACTGCTGCCTCACAACAGGAACTGGGGTTTGATTCCAGCAACTGTCTGTGTGGAGTTTGCATAGTGTCCCCGGATTCCTCCCACAGTTCAAAGATATGCAGGGTCACTGGTGTGGCCATGGAAAATGCAGGGTGATAGGGTAGGTCTGGGTGGGATGCTTCTCGGAGGTCGGTGTGCACTCGGTGGGCCAAATAGCCTGCTTCCACACCGCTGCTATCCTATTTGTATGAGCATACACTACGTCTGAGTGAGCTTTTGTGGCACAATGGTAATGTCCCTACCTCTGAGCCATGTGGTCTGGGTTCAAGTTCCACCTGCTCCAGAGCCAAGCGCCAAAATATCCAAACAGATTGATTAAAAATATCTACACTTCACCTAAATGCTATTGTGCAGAAAACTTTCCCAACAGGAAAGGCAAAGAACACTGAAATCTCCAGCATCACGGGTGGATTAGCAATTGTGACATCACAGCCATAGCAACGTAACACTGTCATTGTGTGACATCATGGCGATAGCAACGTAACGCTGTCATTGTGTGACATCACAGCAATAGCAACGTAATGCTGTCATTGTGTGACATCACAGTGATAGCAATGCAACGCTGTCATTGTGTCACATCACGGCGATACGAACATAATACTGTCATCAATGATGAGTGTGGTGTACTGCAAGTTACAAACGCACTGCAGGGGCGGTTGTATTAAGTGACAGCTTTTCTTGAACAGTGAACAAGTGATGGAAGACTTTGAGAGAAGACCAGATTGCAAGGACAAAGCAGCTCAATGCAGGGACAGTAAGTGTATCGCGACTGGATTCCTTCGGGTGTTCAGGGAGTTGGTGATTTTACTGATCAAACAAAATCACTGGGAGACCCCTCATTCAGTACAACAAAGAAAATTTGGGCCTTCCAAGATCCAATTGTTGTGTTATTCATTTGTTTTAGTAATAATCATCAAAAAGCTACAAGGAAATTTGGTCTGTCAGTTTATCGCAGTTGGCAGGTTGGAAGCATTAATTAGTCCACTGCAATTGAGGAATTAACTTGCACCTCTCAGGAATGCAATTACCCTTGAAAGATCCAAGATAATGATCCCCCGAACATGCTTGAAGTAATCACACTTCCCCAGTACAATAGTCAGGGGAAAAAAAATCAAAACTTCAAGCAAAATTAAATTAAAATTCCATTTAAGGCATCAAAATGGGACAGTGCCTCTTTAAATGCGCTGCTTGCTAAAACATGACTGTGTGCGATAAACCATAAAGGAGGTGGAGGGGAACCCAAGCATATAGTGTACACAACATGAACAAAAATTAAAATTCAAACCACAGGCTTGTCAAATTTGTTTTGAAAAACTCCAGACCAATGGCTTGTGAAGCTGGTTCCAGTAACATTCACAGCCCAATGAACAGTGGAAATCCTTAGAAAGGTGCCTACAGGAGACGAGCCTGTAGAGCTAAGAGGAAAGGCCCTCTGAGCTCGACATGGATTGTTCTAAATGGAACAACTCACCTTTTCTACCATGGTCAGTCCCTGGGCCTGAAACCATGTGGCTCAAGTTGACCAGAACAAGCCTGAGGCCTGTATTGCCTCCGTGGCACGCAGATTTTCCCCAGGTTTCCTAAAGCAGGAGTTACATAGAGAATTGGCCTAACCGCTGGGTTTCTGCAATTGCAAGGGATGCATGAGATATCTGCTGACCTAATTTTGGGTTGGATGTCATTCTTATACCTTTCAGCTGTGGGACATTAGTGACCAAAAGTTGACCCATTGGGCTTATGTTACACATACAAATTGGGGGCAGTGATAATCCATTTCTATAGCACCGTGTCTTCACTCTAGTTGTAGGTGTAAATTAATCCTCAGTTTTAAGGCTATAGTTAATTGTGTATTTTGGTTGAAAGTTTCTTTAACCAATGGCAGTGTCAAATGTAGTGTTCTAATGTCAACTTCACAGATGAATGGAAGAGCCCATGATGAAAATTCATGCCAGTCATTCTTAACCAGGCTTAACTGGCGTTCATTTATTCTGGGTGCTACATTACTGCAAGTGGTGACAATATAAAGGTTTCCTATCTCTCTCACGAGTGCCTGCTATAGGCCGTGTAAAAAGCAAGGTGTTTTGGGTAATGGATACCCTCGATTGGTCCAGCAAAAATAAATAGGGTTAATCTTTTGCTGGCATGTCTGGTTCTAATCTAAGGAAAGCCTCTTGAGATACATATGGGCTCTTAGATCATAAAAGTAGCCTTAGGAATGGAGCATTCAAACTGGGGTTTACTGTGCCAACTGCTGTCGTGCCAACTATTTAAATCCTTTCTATGAGCACTCAGAACTTGGAGATGGTAAAGGTGCATAACTCTCTCTGTAGGTGGAAGTGGATTCTGAGTTCACATCCAGCAAGAGATTGAAACACCCTGAGCAAAATCATGTCTCCCAAGCTCTCAGTTTGAATGTCACCATTTCTCTAGAGGTTAGGTCTATTTCCTTGCCGACAATTCTAAGTGTCATACACGTTTCCGGTTGATGACACTCAAGAGCAAAGACAGTGCCTGACTCAGATCATGAGGTGTATCACCCATGGCTCTGGGAGCTGAGCGGGGAAGGAAATGCGACCCCAACGCGAACATGGGAGGAAATTATCCCATCACCAAAGACAGGAATGCATTCGCATGATTATTTATTTAAGGAGGGAATGCAGCTCTTTGAAGAAAGATCAAACAAACATAAGCTTGGAATGAAATAAGCAGTTAACACAACACACTTCACAACAGAAATTATCCTATCGGATATTGAAAAGTAGACAGGCACCTCTTACGTTTATTCGCGCTTGATATTCGGCGCTGCCGACCAGGTTTCTTGCTGCGCAGCGGTAAACCCCTCCATCTTTGATCTGTGGGTTGGTGACATTCATGTGGCTAACGGCGGTGCCATCTGTCAGCGTGTACTGGTTAGTCCGGTGGCTGCTATCTCTGACGATCAACTCATCGTCCAGTGTCCAGGTGAGGGTAGGCGGAGGGGCACCCTTGGCAGTGCACATGAGGAAGAACTGCTCACCCGGGTTCACCACTTTTTCACTGAAGGATGAAATGATCCGGGGTGTTCCGTCTGCAGGGAAGGGTAACAGAGAGCTAAAGTAAATCAAAGGAATGGATAAATTTGTTGCCCCTTCTTCATGAATGGAGCAGCCTTTAGGAAAATCTACAGAAATGTGTTCATGACGTCAGTGTCCAATTGCAGTCATTGATTTTTTTTAATCAAAACACAAAACAGAACCTTGCCTGTTTGTTCTGACAAATGGATTTCAGGAAGAGTGTAAGACTTTGTATTACCAGGAATACTCCTGGGTCAGTTATGTTAGCAGTTGTAAAGGGAAAATAATGTGGGTTTGCCCTGTAACATGGTGTATTATCTAATGTAGCAATGTTTATAATATCTCCCATAGCAAAGAAACTAGGCACGGGATATCATGGTATTGAAGAGTCCAACAGATATTTGTTACAATTAACTATTACATTCTTTAGGCACATTAGTGGTGGGCTAATTTTACACTATTGTAAGAACCATATATTTTAATTTTGTGTCTACAAAAACAGTAGACTGCAAGGAGAAAAAAAGAACTGTTGCTAAAAAAAGCGGATTTACCAGATGGCTGCATAATTTCACAGGAAGGAATTTGATACCTATTGTGAACTTGTTTTTGTGTGATTGTGAGTTCTTACAATGTGCAGACTATCAGGAGCCAAGGGACTATTTACCAGTGAAGCTGACTCGTTCTCAGTTAGCTGAGCAGTTTGGAATAGGAAATAAGTTATAAGCGAGAGAGAGGGAGAGAAAGACTCAGACGAATGTGCTATTGGTCTCCCTAGCAGAAGCTGCCTGTTCTCTGCAGTAAGAAACTCAATTTAATTTTAAGAAAACCAGTTCACTTTTCTGTAGCAGTTGCTGTGAACTGTGCCTTTTGAAGTTAGAGACATTTTGCACATGAATAAGTTGCTCTGTACTTACTTCAAATAATTGGAAGTTTCCAGTGAAAGACAATTGAATACTATAGGCCTGAGCAGCCAAAGCAGGGTCATCACAAAACTGGAATCAGGGAAGAAAATACCACAAAACTGACTATCAATGTTTTCTATTTCTGCCAATAACCTATTTTTCCCATTTGTTTATCTGTGTCTGTGTGTGTAAGGAGGAGATTATAAGGCGATTAGCGATTTAGTTAGTTGTGTTTTATACAAGTAATTTTTATCTGTTTATCTGTGGCTATAATATAATTACTTGCAATATATAATAACTCTTAGTCAGTACAGAAACCTGGTCTTTCTATCAACTTGCTAGGGAAGTCAGGTAAATTGGTGCACTGCGCTTACCTTAAAAAAAACTTTAACATTAAGTATGAAAATTGAGTAGGGCTCAATTTACAGTATGCTACCCCAGAGCATCCTAAAAATGTTACAATACAACAGAGGAACATGCTTCCAGTAGACGGTCATGCTTCAAGTGGTCCTGGGGTAAGATTGAGATTGAGACCTTTATACATTCAGGTCACATGCCAGTTGAGTGACGATATCATGAGCATGTCGTTTACAGGCTTATTGACAGTCTGACTGTGAGATAAAGCATGAGAGAAAAGGCTCTGGTAAGTGATTCAACAGTTCTGCAGATATCGTAACCCCTCACAAAAAATAAATAAATTTACCTTCTGCATCCTACTCCAGCCTCTTCCTCATTCACCATGTCCTTCCTGAACCCTTGCCCTGTCTATACAGTTCAGCCTGTTTGGGAAAGCTGGCTCTGCTCAATGTTAAGAATGGCCTCTGGCACAGGTAACATCATCCTGTGTCTCATTCACAGAAAAACATTTAGCCGATGACCTTGATGTGTCCAAAATTTCCAATTTCTGTCAGCCAGATCAGGGAGAAAAAGAAGCAGCATAACCTCCTAGCTCCATTTCAGGATCAACAACAACATACCCCATCCCCAACTACATCACCATTCTATTCCCCGCCTTGGCCAGTTTCCACCAATTGGGGGTAAGAGCAGTGGGCTATGCCTATTCTCTGAAGTGAATTTTTACAATGCCAATATAAGGCATCTGATTTCCCATGCCACATATGCCTCTAATGTTCAGAAAGGTGCTATCCCCTTGTCTTCAATTAGAAACTTTTGCTGAACATGCTCAAACGCGTCCTGGGTTGGATAGGATGTGGTGTGATGATGCTATGGGCTGTAAGAGGGGTATTTTGTCCTGGTGATTTTTTTTGTGAACGGAAATTGAAATCAGAGCTGCCAGCTGGTCTATTCAAAGCCCATAAAGTAAACAGATTGTGAGGCCTTGGGATTATTTTTATAAAGGTTACAACAATAGAAGCAGCCTGAATGGGTACGGTCAAGCTCCTACAGAACCAGGATTTTTAGTTTTAGTTTTTCAGTAGCAGTTGTTGCTGGGTTCTTGAAGCTAAGTTTAGAAATAGTAATACATCTGTCCCTGTTACTGCCTCTCTCTTGCACAGCTTTCTCATGACGTTTTTCCTCCCGGACTGGAGAATTGTGTGTGAGAAAATTTATTTTATTGAACTTGCCTTTGCCAAGAGTGCATTTATGGGAATGTTACGATATTAGAACAGTTATTCATAGTGGTTAATGCATCTATTATTTTGTTAAGCATTTCGAAAGAAGTTCCAGCTAAGTCAATTCTTTGATTTTTTAAAATTTTGTCTGTATTTTAACTATAGTGTAAAAATAATGTGTGTTTTGTTTAACTTTGAGTAGTTCGACCAATCGAATTGCATCTGGAACTCAGTGCCTCACACTTGCCTTTAAAATAAAGAAGTGAGGATCTGGTCTGCCTTCTGAATATATTTTGAGGGGATTTGCTCCATGCCAGTGGTTGATGATGGGAACAGCAACATCTGCGATCTCCTCTCGGAGTTACACACACCAACCTGATTTGGAATAATGCTCATGATCCTTCCCTGTCGCTGGGACAACATCTTGGAAATCTCTCCCTGGCAGAATTGTGGGTGTTCCCACAACCACATGGGCTGTGGTGGTTTCAAGAAGGGCAATTAGAGGCTGGGTAACTAATGCCAACCTAGTCATTGTTGCCCTCATCCCAAAAATGAATTAAAGAAAAATATTTGATCGTTGCGCCTTGGCTTCTTTTTGAGAAGTCTGTACCTTCTAACACGATGATGGAGAAGTCCTGTGCAGTTTGGGATTTCCTGCTGGCAAAGCACTGGTAGGCTCCCGAGTGACTCTTCTGGGCAGATGTAATCAGCAAAGTGTCGTTATTGCTCCCTCGGACAGAGATGTAACCATCAGGGACGATGAGCTCAGTGTCCCTGTACCACCTGATGACATACTCAGGAGAACCCAGCACACTGCACGACAGAATGACAGTGCTGCCAATTCCAGTTTTCAGTTTCTTTGGAGTCACTGTTACCCGCAGTGGATCTGCAAAAGGAGCAGAAATACAAAGCAAAGATGATGACTTCAGTTGAGTATAGCAATTGAATATATCAGTGTCTCACACACCTACAGGTGCCATTTTCTGATTGTACACCCTCGAGTTCAAATCCAACATTCGTGATGGAATATAAACAAACTCATCATTGAACAACGCATGGGAGGAGGCTATTCAGCCCTATAAATCTGTGCTAGCTCTTTTACACACCAATCTTATTGGTGCCATAGTCATCCTCTTTCCCTGCTCCCCGTCTTCTTCAGGAATTTGTACTTATCATTTTTGGTAGCCAAGGGATACACAGCTGTGCAGATTAGTGGGAAACACTCTCTGCCTTTGTTCAATAGCTGGGAAAAATTCCTGCGCAACAGTAAGGAGTTGTTGATGGAGAAAATTGAAGTGATAGGAACATAAAAGTGTAGTAATGTAATCCAACAGTGGGCAAGTCTGGTGGGTGTGACAGAAAATCTGACAAGTGTGAGTACATTTAAACTATTTGGTTTCCATTTCTGTAATGAGCATCTCATTTCTACAAATTAGATTAAAGCACTTAGTAGCAATCAAAGTCCAGTGACATAAAACTACATTCAGAACTACATGGGGCTCTGTGCTTACACAGGGTTCAATTCCACCCTCCGACAATTGTCTGTGTATGGTTTGCACATTATCCCCGTTTTCTCCAGGCGCTCCGGTTTCCTCCCCCTGTCCAAAGATGTGCAGGTTCGATCAATTAGCCATGGGCAATGTAGAGTTACAGGGATGGGGTAGGTCTTGTAGGATGCTCTTTGGATGGTCAGTATGGACCCAATGGGCTGAACACCCTGGTTCTGCACGGTAGGAATCCTGTGATGAATTTATGGCACAGATGCAGACCATTCAGCCTTCCTGGGTGCTGCTGGTTTTTTTCTGGTGCACCAGAATCTCTTCACATTCTACTTTGTCTCATAGGTAGACGCAGTCATGGTGACCCACCCATGATCCCTACATTATTCCTGTCTTCCAGCATAAAGCACTGACCCTTTCAATGTCAATGAGTACCTGGTGGCGCAGCACAATGCTTTTCAGTCTACAGTAATCCCTCACATTATGACAGCCAGTGCAACATTCACTTTCATATGTCACAGACACAATACCACGAGCTGTCAGGATGAGAAATCCACCTTCCTTTTGTAGAACGCATCACATAATTCTGGAGCACTTGGCATGTCAGCACTGTCGGATGATCCACCAGCACTAAAGGGATCATGGCGATGCCGGTGTCCTGCACTGATGTCCCAGCAAATTGCTCATATTTGTTAAAATAAAATATTAAACCACTTATTTAAAAATTTATCTCCTACATATTGCATTGTGTTCTGCCTCACTAACACACCTCTGCCTCCCTTATTGAAATGATAAAAGAAATAGGGAAGGGGGTGTAGGGACAGCGTGTTAATTTTGCTCCCACATTGGATGGAATGTATTAAATTGATCTCCTCCCGTAGTCCTGTTCCCTTCCTGTACGTATCAGAGCCAAAATCTACTAATAGACTTTTTTTTTGGCTAATGGTGGATTTTCCTTCCAAAGACTGCTAACATGTTGTCAAACAAGAAGCCTGAATGTTTGTAAATTAAGTTTGTTGGAAATTCCTACCCATTGATTCATTGCTGATATCCAAACGTTTGTCAGTTTTATTTCAATGTGATTGCTGTTGGCCTGTGATAACTGCTTAACGAAGTCCAAGCTGCATCTTTGCCTGTTTCCTTTCAAATTGCACTGCATTTGCACTTTGAAAACAAAATATTGTGCATTTCCAAATTATGCAGCGATGTTGGTAAGATTGTCAGGCCTGCCAATTGGGAGATGGAAGGGTCCAGCGTTTGGGCAAATGAAGCGATCCAAAATTTGGATAGAAAGAGAACAGAAATTTCTGGAAAAGCTCAGCAGGTCTGGCAGCATCTGTGGAGAGAAATCAGAGTTAACGTTTCGGGTTCAGTGACCCTTCCTCAGAACTCAGCACTTGGGTGGGTCTGATTCTGAAAGTGAAGAGTGAAACCGACGATGCACTGACCCCTCAGGCTAATGAAGGTGGATAAATTCCCCCTCAGTGTCTCAAAGTGAATGTTAAGAACAGTTCAAACGCACAAGGGGTACAGGCCTACGTTTTTAGTGGATGTGACACCTTGGGCAAAAAAAAACACCAAAACACCAGATTTCTGATATACTTATTAAACTCAAATGTGAGACAGAAGGACAGAGACTTATGTTTTGCTATTCTTTCTGGGACTGTGGTTATCACTGGCTGGGCCAGCATTTATTGCCTAGCCCTATTTGTCCTTGAGAGGTTGGCAGCGAGCTGCCTTAGCACATAGAAAACAGAACATAGAACAGTACAGTACAGGTCCTTCAGCCCACAATGTTGTGCCAAACTTTTACCCTGAACCTAAGGTCTGTCTAGCCTCCACCCCTACCTTATACTATCATCCATATGCCTATCTAATAGCTGCTCAAATGCCCCTAGTGAGGCCAACTCCATTACCCTCTCCTGCAATGCATTCCACGCCCCTACCACTCTCTGATTAAAGAACGTACCTCTGACTTCTCCCCGATATCTACCTGCACTCACTTTAAAATTATGCCCTCTCACAATAGCTACCGCTACCCTAGGAAAAAGTCTCTGGCTGTCCACTCTATCTATACCTCTGACCATTTTGTACACCTCTGTCAAGTCACCTCTCATCCTTAGCCATTCCAAAGAGAAAAGCCCTTGCTTTCTCAATCTGCTATTAAGACCTTCCCTCCATTCCAGGCAACATCCTGGTAAATCTCTTCTGCACCTTTTCCGGCCTTCTTGAACCGCCACAGTCCAGTTGGTTAGGTAGGCCCACAATGCCACTGGTGACAGTGTTCTACAATGCTGACCCAGAGACTCTGAACAAAAGGCAATGCATTTCCAAGTCAGGATGGTGTGTGACTTGGAAAGGAAATCGCAGGTGGTGGTGTTCCCATGTAACTGCTGTCAATGTTCTTCTCACTTGAAGTGGTTGTGAGTTTGGAAGGTGCTGTCTGAGGAACTTTGGTGAATTTCTACAGCGCATCTCTCATTCTGTTATACCCACTGTTAATCAGCATCGATGGTGGAAAGACTTCATCAGAAGGGTATAGGCCCGAAACGTCAGCTTTTGTGCTCCTAAGATGCAGCTTGGCCTGTTGTGTTCATCCAGCTCCACATTTTTATATCTCGGATTCTCCAGCATCTGCAGTTCCCATTATCTTGCTCGTCAAAGATGTTGCTTTATAATGGATGGTGTCAAGTTTCTTGAGTTTTGTTGGAGCTGTGCCCATCAGGCAAGTACAAGCACTCCATCACACTCCTGCCTTGTGACTTGTAGATGATGGACAGGCTTTGGGGAGTCAGCAGGCAAGTTTTTTGCTGCAGGATTCCTAGTCTCTGACCTGCTCTTATTGCCACTGTGTTTATGCAGCTGGTTCAGTTCAGTTTCTGGTCAATGCAAACCCTCAGGACGAGAAAAGTGGGGAATTCAATGGGAAAGACAATGCCATCGAATGTCAAAGGGCAATGATCAGTTTGTCTCTTGATGGTGATAGTCACTGACTGATATTTACACTGTGAAAGTGTTACTTGCCACCTGTCTGTGCAATCCTGGATATTGTCCGGATCATGCTGCATTTGGACATGGACTGCTTGAGTGTTTGAAGAGTTGCAAATGCTGTTGACCATTACGCAATCATTAGCCAGTGTTTCCATTTCTGACCTTATGCTGGAGGGAAGGTTATTGATGAAGCAGCTGAAGATGCTTGGGTGAAGGACACTACCATGAGGAAGTCCTCGAGCTGAGCTGACTGACCTTCACAACCACAACCATTTTCCTTTACCTCTTTTGACAGGCATGTCCCAAGCCACCAGAGAGTTTTCCTTCAATTCCCATTACACAAGTGCAAAATCACAGAATTTTTCAGCACAGAAGGAGGATATCACGTCTCTACCGGCTCCCGAAACATCTACACAGCTAATCCCATTCTCCAGCCCTTTCTCTGTAGTCCTCTAAATTGATCATTTTCAATACATATCCAGCTCTCCTTTAAAACCTCCTATGGAATCCCCGTCCAGCATTCTCCCAGGCATCACATTCTAAATCCGAACATCTCTGAGTAAAAATGATTCTCCTCATCTCACTCCTAGCTCTCTTGCTGACAAGGTTAAAGTGTGACCCTCTAGTTTCTGACATACCAGCTAGTGGAAGTACAATATCCTTCTTTACTCTGTCAATACTGTACACAATTTTGAAGGGCACTTCTTAATCTTCTCTGCTGGTCATTTACCGTGTGGCCTGCAGAGAAAGCTGAGCAGATCTTACCTATGACTTTAATGATTTCGGTAACTTCCGCTGAGCCGAAGGTGTTTGTCACTTCGCAGATGTACATCCCGCTGTCCTCCACATGTAGGTTGTTGATCGTCAGGCCTGTAATACGCTTTGTCCATCGGCTATCGACTGGCAACGGCCTGTTGTCTTTCAGCCAGCGGATCACAGGGTTTGGATAACCTGAAGCGATGCATGGAAGCTCCATGGTTTCTCCAGTTTTAACTTCTTTGGACTGAAAACTGTCCAACACTGTAGGTGCTGATTCCATTGGATCTGCAGGTAGAAACCAAGTAAATGGTGGGTAGAGGGTAACTAATCAGCATTCATCACTCAAAACTTTTTACGACTTCAATTTCATTGATCATTACATTAAAGGATAGGAAAAACAGAGGAGGGAAGAAAGGATGGGCAAAATAATTGGTGATACAGTGAGTACAAAGGTGTTCCATTTCCTTGAATGGAATTAAGGATTGGGATTGATCCAATGTTTAACTCACTCAAAGCTGAATGTCCAAACACCTGCCATTTGTTTGATGTATATACTTTATTGTTCCCCTCAAAACACAGCACTAACCACAAATGTTTCCAAATTCTAAACTTTAAAGTTAGTTGCCAAGCTGTGTCACTCCTTTGTCAAAGCACTCTGCAGGATGGCATTGAATCAATAACACAACTAAAATGCAATGTTCCACAGAAATTCACCAAAGCTCCTTACAAAGACCCTTCCAACCCCACGACCACTTCAGTTAGAAGGACAAGGACAGCAGGTATTTGGAAACACCATCACCTGCAAGTTCCCTTCTACGCCACTCACATCTTGACTTGGAAATATAACGCCATTTCTTCAGTGTCACTGCGTCAAAGTCCTGGAATTCCCTCCCTAACAGCACAGAGAGTGTAACTGCAGCAAATGAATGACAATGGTTGAAGAAGGCAGCTGACCACCACCTTCTCAAGGGTGACTAGAGATGGGCAATTAATGTTGGACCAACCATCCAATGAATGAATGTTACCAACATTTCTCAGTGAGCAGCAGTATTGGAGGATGCTCCACCAGAGGTCATAGTTGTTTTAACTTGAAAATTAATTCACGGTGTCCATGATAGGAGCTAAGAGGATTTTTCTTGACTATTAGTACGTATCATTTTAATGTGACAAAGTCCATAACAATTTAAACTTTAAGCAATTAGGGATTATTTCATTCCTCAAGCTGGGGTTAGTTCCTGAGCTCCCAATGAGCAGTAAATTTATCCAAGATCATAAAATGTGAGGCTGGATGAACACAGCAGGCCCAGCAGCATCTCAGGAGCACAAAAGCTGACGTTTCGGGCCTAGACCCTTCATCAGAGAGGGGGATGGGGTGAGGGTTCTGGAATAAATAGGGAGAGAGGGGGAGGCGGACCGAAGATGGAGAGAAAAGAAGATAGGTGGAGAGGAGAGTATAGGTGGGGAGGTAGGGAGGGGATAGGTCAGTCCAGGGAAGACGGACAGGTCAAGGAGGTGGGATGAGGTTAGTAGGTAGGAGATGGAGGTGCGGCTTGGGGTGGGAGGAAGGGATGGGTGAGAGGAAGAACAGGTTAGGGAGGCAGAGACAGGTTGGACTGGTTTTGGGATGCAGTGGGTGGAGGGGAAGAGCTGGGCTGGTTGTGTGGTGCAGTGGGGGGAGGGGACGAACTGGGCTGGTTTTGGGATGCGGTGGGGGAAGGGGAGATTTTGAAGCTGGTGAAGTCCACATTGATACCATTGGGCTGCAGGGTTCCCAAGCGGAATATGAGTTGCTGTTCCTGCAACCTTCGGGTGGCATCATTGTGGCACTGCAGGAGGCCCATGATGGACATGTCATCTAGAGAATGGGAGGGGGAGTGGAAATGGTTTGCGACTGGGAGGTGCAGTTGTTTATTGCGAACCGAGCGGAGGTGTTCTGCAAAGCGGTCCCCAAGCCTCCGCTTGGTTTCCCCAATGTAGAGGAAGTGTCGGAGGATGATGCGTTGTATCCGGAGGTTGGTGTCCTCCGACACTTCCGCCATCTACAATCCGACCCCACCACCCAAGACATTTTTCAATCCCCAGCCCTGTCTGCTTTCCGGAGAGACCACTCTCTCCGTGACTCCCTTGTTCGCTCCACACTGCCCTCCAACCCCACCACACCGGGCACCTTCCCCTGCAACCGCAGGAAATGCTACACTTGCCCCCACACCTCCTCCCTCACCCCCATCCCAGGCCCCAAGATGACATTCCACATTAAGCAGAGGTTCACCTGCACATCTGCCAATGTGGTATACTGCATCCAATGTACCCGGTGTGGCTTCCTCTACATTGGGGAAACCAAGCGGAGGCTTGGGGACTGCTTTGCAGAACACCTCCGCTCGGTTCGCAATAAACAACTGCACCTCCCAGTCGCAAACCATTTTAACTCCCCCTCCCATTCTCTAGATGACATGTCCATCATGGGCCTCCTGCAGTGCCACAATGATGCCACCCGAAGGTTGCAGGAACAGCAACTCATATTCCGCTTGGGAACCCTGCAGCCCAATGGTATCAATGTGGACTTCACCAGCTTCAAAATCTCCCCTTCCCCCACCGCATCCCAAAACCAGCTCAGTTCGTCCCCTCCCCCCGCTGCACCACACAACCAGCCCAGCTCTTCCCCTCCACCCACTGCATCCCAAAACCAGTCCAACCTGTCTCTGCCTCCCTAACCTGTTCTTCCTCTCATCCATCCCTTCCTCCCACCCCAAGCCGCACCTCCATCTCCTACCTACTAACCTCATCCCACCTCCTTGACCTGTCCGTCTTCCCTGGACTGACCTATCCCCTCCCTACCTCCCCACCTATACTCTCCTCTCCACCTATCTTCTTTTCTCTCCATCTTCGGTCCGCCTCCCCCTCTCTCCCTATTTATTCCAGAACCCTCACCCCATCCCCCTCTCTGATGAAGGATCTAGGCCCAAAACGTCAGCTTTTGTGCCCCTGAGATGCTGCTGGGCCTGCTGTGTTCATCCAGCCTCACATTTTATTATCTTGGATTCTCCAGCATCTGCAGTTCCCATTATCACTGAGTAAGTTTATCCACCATGCTTCATACTTTGAGCTTTTACAAACAGTGGGCCTCAAAAGTGCCTGACAGCAGCTAATCGCTAATTATTTTGCTGTTTTGAAATGGGCTCTACCACCCGGGGAGAATCCAGAGCGAAGGAAAAGGGACAAAATTGAAAACAGTAACAAAGTGGCACAAATTCAAAGCAATCAGTAGACTATTAAAAATTGACATGAGGAAAATGTTTTTCTGTAGCATGCAGTTAGGGTCTAAAAAGCACTGCCTCAGTCCGTGATGGAGGTGGGTTCAATCAAGGTATTTGAAAGAGGGTGAGTCAGTTATTTGGAAAGGAACAATGTGCAGAGTTATAGAGTCATAGAGATATTAAATAAGGAAACTGATCCTTCCATCCAACTCGTCTATGCCGACCAGATATCTTAAATAAATCTAGTCCTCATTTGCCAGCATTTGGCCCGTATCCCTCTAAACCTTTCCTATTTGTATACCCATCCAAACACCTTTCAAATGTTGTCATTATACCAGTGTCCAGCACTTCCTCTGTCAACTCATTCTATATAAACACCACCCTCTGTGTGAGAAAGTTACCTCTTAGACCCTTTTTATATCTTTCCCCTCTCGACATAAAGCTGTGTCCTCTAGTTTTGGACTCCCCTATCCAGGGGAAAAGACCTTGTCTATTCACCCTATCCATGCCCCTCTCTATATCTCTGTACATATCTCTGTAAACAAATATTCAATTCATTTTGAAAATTATTATTGAATCTGCTTCTAATCTCCCTTTCATGCAATGCATTGCAAATCATAGCAACCTGACGCATGAAAAAGCTCTCCTCCTTTCTCCCCTGGATTTTCTTGTCAATTATCTTGTGTGCCTTCCATTTACTTACCAACACTGCTGCAGTGAAAACCTTTCTCTCCAAGAAAGAAAGAAAATAGGGAAGAACACAGATCAAGCCAAAATAGAAAATGCATTTTTAATTGTGTTTTGAATATTTATTTTATGGTGAGGATTGTTATTACGGCAATAGAACTATCTGAGGCTTGCTAGTAGCTTTATTTGTCAAAATATTAGTGTTTTGTTTCAGCACAAGCTCAAAGCATAGCCATCTCAGAGAGAAAAAAAGATTGCACAGCTGTATCTGAAAATATTGCACATGCAGGAAAGTGAGTTTCTGTGGCTACAACATAACTGCCTCATTTTTCGTACATTCCAATTATTGCGCACAAAATCAGGAAAACAATTCTCTCCTAAGGCATTTGATCGTACAAGGTAACAGCTTTGGGGCATGGGGATTCCTGATTTCGAAGCCAATGCATTAAAATGAGTGAGGCACCCACAAAAACAATTACTAACTATTAATTTCACCAATAATCCAGGCAAGAAATTACCTCATGTATCAGAGAGAGGGATAGAATGCACAAAGATGTTTATTGGATCAGATACTGGTACAGCAGGAAGAAATTGAGAAGCTACAGGGAGAGGGTACAGTGGTAAAGGTGTGCTTGGGAGATTGGAGGGGCAAATTGACTGTTTGGATTAGCTTTACAAAGTGCAGGGAGAGAGTCCGTATTCTGAAGCCCAGCAGGTGAGGAGCTGTATTTCATGCTTTGTTAGGACCACACAGCATAGTCACGTTTTCAACATAATGTGCTCTTATTCAAAAACAGAATATCCTCCGACCCACTGTGTGAAACTTCATGGGACGTTCACCAGGGTTCCATATGTCTGAATTGGTGGAAGGAGAGAGAGGGTGTAATCGTGTCATATACCGGGTTACCTCAAATCAAACACAGCTCTGTCTGAATCGTTAAACATTTCTGTTGGATTTTGCCTCACTGTTTAACACCAGCCCCCTACTATATCGCTAAGCCCATGTGGAGAGACAGCATGGCTCTTCATTCTGACAGACTACATTAAGGTCTCTCTGTACTGCATGAACACCCATTGAGAGAATACATCATGACCTTGGACTTCTTCCAATTTAAGGCCTTATCTCTGTAAAATATGATGACAAAGTACAGTAACATATGTACCCTATTAATTATCTTTTTTTGACATGTTTATTGTATAATTCACATATTATTTCCCTGGCTCAGTTACACTCTCCATTACCTAAATGTATCAATTACACATAGGGATTGGTGAAGTAATATTGTTAGTTCTTTATTTGAAGATAAAACTGAACACAGGTAAGGTCCACTAGGATCTAAGTATAATACATCTTATTCCCATCCTGCTACTTCATACTGCTGTCAAAGTCATGGAACTAATACATCAGATCTTGTTAAGATAGATAATGATTGAAACAGTTTAAGATATGCCCCTTAAAGGTGTAATGTTATCACATCACAACAGCCCCCTTCTATCAAAGCAAATGTTTCCCCTTAAAGAATCAAACGTTACATGACAGTAAAACAAAATAACATTACATTGACCAATAGAAATATATTTACAACTCTCTGAAATGTATTGATGGCTGCACATCCATCCAGCTTTAGTTATGGCAACATTTGTTGGAGGCTGCTGTGCACTTTCAGAACTTATGTTTTGGGATATTTTTGTCGTGCTATGTCTTAGACAACCTTCTAGTCACAATAGGAGTAATCACTGCTTCTCGTTGTGATACAAAGAGAAAGGGACATGGTATTATCATTGGACTGCCAATCTAGAGATCCAGGTAATATTCTGGGGACAGTCTAATGATGACTATGAATCCATTGCCAATTGAAAGTAAAATAAAATCTGGTTCACTAAAGACCTTTCAGGAAGGAAACTGCCATCTTTACCTGGTCTGGTCTACATGTAACGCCAGATCCACAGCAATGTGGTTGACTCTTATTTGCCTTCTGGGCAATTAGGGGTGGGCAATAAATGTTGGCCTAGCAGCGACACCCACATCCTGTTGATGAAAAAACACGTACAGAAAATTCTGAAGTTGAACTTCAGCCATAATTGATCTTTGAGAGTTGACCATAATTTTACTAGATGCTAACAAATCGACCTGACGACCTCAGTCTGTAAGAGCCTTTTCATTGCTGTTTGCAATTTAATGGCTTGCTTTTCGATTCAGAAACATGTGCTTTTTTTGCAGGGTCGCTACCTGAACATTTGAACAGTTTATTTCAACTTTTCTAGACTTCCAGATGGACAGAGGTTATTTTAGGTCTGGTTGGTAGTTTTATCAAGCTCTGTGTTTTTGACAGTTTCAGCTCTTATGTCCCAGCAAACTGTAATTTGGTAGGAAAATGGCTGCGGACTTGGAAATGTGAAAGTAAACTGTGAAAAAAAAGGAACAAAAACAAAGTTGCTGGAAAAGCCCAACAAGTCTGGCAGCATCTGCAGTTCTTTCAGTTTTATTTAGTGGAAAAGAAGTTTTTTTTTATCCTGGCTGTTATAGAGTCACAGAGTCATACAGCATGGAAATAGACCTTTCCGTCCAACTCATCTGCGTCGATCAGACATTCCAATCTGACCTAGTCCCATTTGCCAGCATTTGGCCCATATCCCTCTGAGTCCTTCCTATTCACATATCCATCCAGGTGCCTTTTAAATGTTGTAATTCTATACACCTCCACCACTTCCTCTGGCACTTCATTCCATACACGCACCAACCTCTGTGTGAAGAAATTTCCCCTTAGGTCCGTTTTAAATCTTTCCCTCTCACCTTGAAGCTATGCCCCTCTAATTTTGACTCCCTCACCCTGAGAAAAAGTCCTTGACTCTATCCACGCCCCTCATGATTTTATAAAACTCTATAAGGTCACATCTCAGCCTCCAACATTCCAGTGAAAAAAGCCCCAGTCTATTCAGCGTCTCCCTCCAGTCCCGGCTGTTACTGGATAGACTCTTCTTCCCAGCCGGGAGTGCAGTATTTTGCTTCCCCAGAAGCAGAAATGATTGGGCAGTCCCTTGTTGCCTGCAAGCTCTCCTTAAAGTGACAGCACCTACAATCCTCTGTTTCAATTCTATTCCTGTCTAAGTTTCATAGCAATTGGACTTCACTGTTGATGTTCTTCCCACCAGGAACAATTCACAAGGATCTGAGGCCACAGGTGAGTGTGAGCTGTGATCCCAGAAAATAAGTGTGCTGGATGTGGGATTTATTCCTAGGGTGCTACAAAATCACTGACACACACAGAGGCTTTTTGATATCTGTTTCTTCTTTACTTTCGTTGTAACTGGAAGCGTAGAGATTTATACATTTTGCCGTCAAAACCGTGCTGCTAGCACATTGCAAATGTTATTTTTAAAAATTTTAAAAATGACTTTGGAAATCAGCAGCTGCCAACATGTCATGTTCCTGTCTTGAACATGAAAGTACAAAACCCACAGAAGGTTTGGTAAAACATTGGCTTGGAATTTCTGATGGCCATCGCTCATGGTTCCAGGGTTAGTTGGGAATTGTACACGAGGACCCTGTGGGATCCCCATCATAGCCCAATCTGAGGGAGTTGCTAAGAAAACTGAAGATTCTGCTCAGCAAATCCTATACCCTAAGGATCCTTCGTAAGCATCCATTTTACTCAGAGAATTTGCAAGGTTCTAATGAAACCAAGCAACATTTTTTTTAATTCATTCACATGATGAGGACATCTCTGGCTGGGCCAGAATTTACTGCATATTCATAATTACCCAGAAGGCGGTTAACAGTCAACCCACATTACTGTGGGTCTAGAGTTGCATATTAGCCAGATTGGGTAGGGATGGCATTTTCCTTCCCGAAAGGACATTAAGTGAACCAAATGGGTTTTTCTGACAATTGACAGTGGATTCATGGTCATCTTTAGGCTCTTCCACATTTCTTTGAAATTGAAAATTAATTCAAATTTCACCATTTACCATGGCAGGATTCGAACCTATGTCCCCAGGATTAATAACCTAACAATAATACCACTAGGCCTTTGTCTCCTACTAATGCTTGGGAAACATCAGACTATTAAATGTGTAGTCTAGCTCTTGAGTGACTGTTCAGCTGATTCCATACTTAATTCTCATATCCTCAACTACACTACATCTCGATCACTCACATTCCAGTTCCCTCAGTTAAGAACTGCTCCCTCTCCTGGGACCCAACAGCCCCATTCCTGACACAAACCCCAAACAATAAATCCCGGCTCAGGCAGCGACGTCCAAATCCTATGTGTGAATAAAAATAAGCAAGAGACCTGCCAGATCGGAAATATGCCTGTGTATTTCTGGAAGAAGCCCTGATCAGAATCTCCTGTTAAAAATACAGAGCTCTCTCCTTTTCTACAAATGCACGAGATTGCCACTCCCCAGAGAGACCTGGAGGCGAATCGTGGGCCAGAACCTGGTGTAGGAGGCAGTCTGAGTCCTGGCCGGCCTGGGAGATGAGTTGCAGACGCAGGCCGGAGGTCAGCATGAGGAGGCAGCAAGATTTCGAGTTCTGAAGCTGGTGGGCACAGACTGTAATTTGAGTACATTTTAAAGATATTTTTTATTCTTATTCTGGACTTTGAGTAATTAGAGTAATTTTTAAAATGTTATATTCTGATGCTAGACTTTTTTTGAAACTCTTTCAATTCTGTAACAAACACTTAAGCATTCTGTACATAGGTACCCTGTACCTAAGATGGATCCAAGGTGGTAACGGAACAAATTTTTCATGGTCCTCATTTGAGCGCATTTGAGAGTAAATACTATTCTATTCTAATTTGAATTGAAACTAATTACGCATAACATTCACTGGGAGATAAGTGTAATACATCTCATTCCCATTTCTGCTGCTTCAAACTATCCTCAAGTCATAGCCTAAGACATTAGATCCCGTTGGCAGAATGTAACAATTGACATCAGATTAAAATCTCTGCCTTTAAAGTATCACATCACAATGCCTCCACTCCCCTGCCCCAACAGGCCTTTTATAGAAGAATATAACTTAATTGACTCAGGTGTGAAACTCACTACCACAGGGGCTAAGATAACAAAGTGTGGAGCTGGATGAACACAGCAGGCCAAGCAGCATCTCAGGAGCTCAAAAGCTGACATTTCAGGCCTAGACCCTTCATCAGAGAGGGGGATGGGGAGAGGGAACTGGAATAAATAGGGAGACAGGGGGAGGCGGACCGAAGATGGAGAGAAAACAAGATAGGTGGAGAGGAGAGTATAGGTGGGGAGGTAGGGAGGGGATAGGTCAGTCGAGGGAAGACGGAGAGGTCAAGGAGGCGGGATGAGGTGGTAGGTAGGAAATGGAGTTGCGGCTTGAGGTGGGAGGAAGGGATGGGTGAGAGGAAGAACAGGTTAGGGAGGCAGAGACAGGCTGGGCTGGTTTTGGAATGCAGTGGGTGGAGGGGAAGAACTGGGCTGGTTTTGTGATGCAGTGGGGGGAGGGGATGAGCTGGGCTGGTTTTGGGATGCAGTGGAGGGAGGGGAAGAGCTGGGCTGGTTTTGGGATGCAGTGGGGGGAGGGGTCGAGCTGGGCTGGTTAAATGATTCAGTGGGGGGAGGGGAAGAACTGGGCTGGTTTTGGGATGCGGTGGGGGAAGGGGAGATTTTGAAGCTTGTGAAGTCCACATTGTGAATGTGTTCATCCAGCTCCACACTTTGTTGTCTCGGATTCTCCAGCATCTGCAGTTCCCATTATCTCAACAGGGGCTAGTTTTCTTTTGAATCATTCACAGGGTGTGGGCACCACTAGCAGGGTCAACACTTATTGCCCATCCCTAATTACCACAGGTTTGTAACGTGTTAGCTCAGCTACTCTTAAGGACAGTTGAGAGTCTGTCACACAGCTGTGGATTGACTGGAGTCTACAAAGGCCAGACTGGGTCCTTGTCTGAAGAGAACGAGTGGATCCGAAAGGTTTTTAATGGCAATTCAGTGGTTACATAGTTCCCAAATGGTACAAACTCTTCATTCGATCTAATTTATTCTACTTAAATGGGATTTACACTCATGTCTCTGCTTTCTTAGTCTAGGCTCCGGATTATTTTTCCGACAGCATAATCACTATGCTATCCTTCCCTAAGAGATACACAGCACAGATTAATTCATAGCAACTGCAGGTCTACAGCTAAAGGACTGTAATTTGGAATTTCTAACTTTACCTCTCATTTACTATTTCAACTGTAATGTTGAACTTCTGGCTTATTTTTCTATTTTTCTACTTTTTAACTAGAATTTTATACCTAAGATGGTGACATGAATGGCAACGTTGTAAAATTTTTCCTTTCTCCTTGTACTTGAGTACCAATGACAATGAAGCCTAATTCTAATTCCAGTTCTAAAGTCAGATAAACAAATGAGGAAGAAACAAATAGAAGAATACTTTGATATTAAATGATTAACAGGAGGAGATATTTGTTTGGAGCACTAACCCTCACACAGACATGCTGGGATGAGTGGCCTCTCTCTGTGCTTTACATCATTTGAGCTTTATGTCACTGAGAAAGAGTAAAACTCTAGGTTCTGTAACAATCACTTAATTTTAGTTTCGGCCTGTGAACTAAAATACGGGAGAAGGTACTGCTTTAAACTAAATAAACTGTGGAGGAAGACATTGCAGTTTGAAAATGAGTGACGCAACGCATTGTGGACTACGCTGTGTGTGTGTGTGTGTGTGTGTGTGTGTTTGTATCTGTGTGTGTGTCTGTGTGTGTGTGTATATCTGTGTGCCTCCGTGTGTGTGTGTGTGTGTGTGTGTGTGTGTGTGTCTCTGTCTGTGTTTGGGTGTCTGTGTGTGTGCCTCTGTGCGTGTGAGTGTGTGTGCACGCGCGCATATGTGTCTGCATGTGTGTGTGTCTCTGTCTGGGTTTGGGTGTCTGTGTGTGTGCCTCTGTGCGTGTGAGTGTGTGTGAGTGTGTCTCCAAGTGTGTGTCGCTGTGTCTGCATTTGTGTCTCTGTCTGTGTTTGGGTGCCTCTGTGTGTGCCTCTGTGTTTGCGCGCGCGCGTGCCTGTGTCAGGATCAGTTGTGCAGATTCACTAGTGCTCAACGCAGTAACTTTGTGGTTAGTCCCTGGGTTGGTGGTTTGCACCCTTGTGTTTGGGAAATACAGGAGAACATAGAACATGAGACAATACAGCAGGGTAAAGGCCCTTCGGCCCACGATGTTGTGCCGACCTGTTATCCTACTCTAAGATCAAACTACCCTGCATACTCTACATTATACTATCATCCATGTCCCTATCCAAAGGTCACTTAAATGTGCCTAGTGTATCTCACGCTACTACCACTAGCGGCAGCGCATTCCACACGCCCACCACTCTCTGTGTAAAGAACCTACCTCTGACATCACCCCTATTCTTTTCTCCAATCACCTTATGATTATGCCCCCTCGTGATAGTCATTTCTGCCTTGGGAAAAACTGTCTGGCTATCCACTCCATCTATGCCTCTCATTGACTTATACATCTCTATCAAGTCACCTCTCGTCCTTCTTCGCTCTAATGAAAAAAGCCCTAGATCCCACAACTTTTCCTCATGAGACCTGTCCTCCAGTCCAGGCAGCATCCTGGCAAATCTCCTCTGCACCCTCTCTAAAGCTTCCACATCCTTCCTATAATGAGGCAACCAGAACTGAATACAGTATTACAAGTGTGGTCACTGAGCTCCAGGCTGAATTCTTTCCATCTACTACGACCCTCTGTCTTCCATTGAACAGGCATTTTTGCATCTAGACAGCCAAATTTTCCTGAATCCCATGCCCCCTGTTTTCAGAATGAACCTACCATGGGGAACCTTTTCAAATGCTTTGTTAAAATCCATACACACTACATCCACTGCTCTACCTTCAAGGTGTTTTGCCACATCCTCAAAGAATTCAATAAGGCTTGTGAGGCATGACCTGCCCCTCAAAAAGCCCATTCAGAGTATTTTTAATCAAACGGTACTTTTCCAAATAATCATGTATACTATCTCTCAGAATCCTCTCCAATAATTTGCCCACCACAGAAGTAAGTCTGACTGGTCTGTAATTCTCAGGATTATCCCTATTCCCTTTCTTAAACAAGGGAATAACATTTGCCCCCCTCCAATCATCTCGTACTACTCCAGTGGACAGTGAGGACCAAAGTTCATCGCCACGGGGGCAGCAATCTCTTCCCTCACTTCCTATAGTAACCCCACTGGCCCAGGGGACTTACCTATCCACATGTTTTTCAAACTTTCTCGGACATCCTCCTTCCTAACTCCGAGCCTACAAAGAAGATTCTAGCCTACAAACAGAAAGCTCCTAAATCTCATTTTCTACCTCTTGTGTGGAGGAGTAACATCTCTAGGTAGCTGTTCTCAAAGAAAAGTTGAGAAAACTATAAAAAAGCAAGCCAACTGGGCCATCTCAAACTAGAAAGAAAGAATATGAACAGCCCTATTATCTCCATGTAACTGAAGTCCCTGATCCCAATCTGATGGCTCTCTTCTGCATCCTCTCCCATAATTCAAAGTTCATGCATAGTGTCTGGAAGCATCAGTGCAATCCTGAGTATTTAGGAATATTCAGTGTGATAGACAAGATACTAGACTTGGATGTTAACTGCTAGGCCCACACTTACCGGAAACTGAGAGACGAGCTCCATTGCTTTGGCGCGTTTCTCCACTGTATTTATGCCTGGTGATACACCTGTATGTAGAGAGTGCGTCCTCCTTTTGTACATCAGATATGTACAAGGCTCCAAATGACGTGACGTGGAATCTACTCCCTAGAGACAAGGATGGGAAAATAAAGCTAATTCAGAATCTTGTTTCAGAGACAGTAGGAACTGCAGGTGCTGGAGAATCCGAGATAACACAGTGTGGAGCTGGATGAACACAGCAGGCCAAGCAGCATCAGAGGAGCAGGAAGGTTTACGTTCAGGAAGGGTCTAGGCCCGAAACGTCAGCCTTTCTGCTCCTCTGATGCTGTTTGGCCTGCTGTGTTCATTCAGCTCTACACCTTGCTATCTCTAATTCAGAATCTTGTCAGCATTCAATGTCAATTGGAGTTCAAACATCTATTCTGTAAGTGGACTCTGGCAGTAGTGTGAGATGTCAATTCAGGAACATTTAGAAGGAGCAGTGTTCCATAATTGTCATGACGGCAATTAGCAATGTAAAGAATTTCACAGAGTCCTGGATTTAAAAATAACTGCTTTTAAAGATCCCTTCTGTTTCAAGTTAAAATAGATATGCTCATTGATGGCTTAGTCCTGCAAATAAATGAAAGAAGTTGTATTTTTATAGCACCTTTCACAACCTCAGAATGTCACAAAGCTTGACAGCCGGGTCTCACAATGTCACTATGTGCAGCAATGACACCAGAATATTCTTTACTCAGCCCCAGCAACTTTGTTTACAACCATTTCTCTTCATCAATAAGAGGAATGTAGCTCAGTATGACCCTTACTCCACATCAAACACAATACTCAGGCTTCAATGAGGGAGACATGTACTCTCTGAACTTTGTTTGCTGATGGGGTTTATGTTATCGGAACACACAAAGCCTCCATGGACTCTTCAAATGGTGGACCAGCCACTGAAGTATTTATAATGAAAGGTAGAAAAGCGGAGCTGGTGTATACCAATTGATCCATTTATCCAGCTCCGACATTCAATATGATCACAGCTAACCCAATATCTCAACACCTTATTCCTGAGCTCTCCTCATTCCCCCTTGATGCCTTTAAGTATCTAGAAATGCATCAATTTCTTTCTCAACTATATTCAAAGACTTGGCCCCCACAGTCTTACACAGTAAGAGAATTCCACAGAAACAAAACAGTCACTTGCCACGAAACGTTAACTCCGATTTCTCTCCACAGATGCTGTCAGGCCAGTTCAGCTTTTCCAGAAAGCTCTGTGGTATTTTTCTGACTTACAGCACCCACAGTTCTTTCCGTTTTTGTTAGAGAATTCCATAGGTTCACCTCCTTTTAAGCGAAGAAATATCTCTTTCTTTGTCAGTCTGAAATGGCCTACACCCTGCCCTGAGACCCCCTTGTGGCACCATTATCCCACCCCAGACATGGATGGGGGGGATGTATTTTTCAGAATGTTGGGTGGCAGACAGGATGAGTTGGGGAAATGGGGAATGAGTTTTGATGATTGAGATACAAGATGTCAGCACCGACCAATATTACTTCTCTTTTATACTTGCTGCATCAGGGTTGGTTACTTTCTAGTTAACAGAACAACAACTTGCATTTAAATGGCATCTTCAGTGCAGTGAAACATTTCAAAAAGAGAGCTTCACAGGGGCATAATCAATCCAAAACTGACATTGAGAAAAAGAGAAGGCTTTACAACAATTGACCGAAACCTAGATCAAAGAGAAAGGTGAAGAATTAAAGCCCTCAGTTTCAGTAACATCCCATAATTGTACCTCTGAAGAGCAGCCTTTCCCCATCACTGTCATTTCACTTTCTCTCATCCATCAACCTGCTGACCTTGCTGTTACAGAAGTTGTCAATTTTCTGCCATTAGTAGGAAATTATGGGCAGTAATTTACCCTTTAGAAACTAGACCAAAAGTGTTGCAAGCTCCTTCCAGCCAAGCACAAAATCAGGAAAAGAAATTTATCATCTCACCTGTCTTGCCTGCAATTATCTAGAATCGCAAAGGTGACAACTAAACAAAACCTGGCACACAGTCACTGCTGCCTGCCATCCTTTAACTCAAGGGGCAATTCTGTCACCAAAATACATTGAAATTCAGCATTACTCTTGCATTGTCATATTGTCATATTGTCCTGCCCTTCAACATCAAGGATGTAATGAAATGGGCTTTTACATGGCTTGAGGTCTGTGATAACAGAATAAATTGCCTGGGCTTCATTCTAGTGACTTCAATGACACCAGTACCTCACTCACCGAAACTCACTCCCCATATCCCCACCTCATCCCATCTCCCACGTCACCATTATTAAAAATGTCCTCCCTCCCTCCAAATGGCTCTGAAGTCACTGAGACTAACCATTCATGTCTGGGGTTCAGCAGTGGTGTCACAAGGGGGTCTCAGGGTAGGCAGTAGGCCATTTCAGACAGAGATGAAGAGATACGTCTTCACTTAGAAGGAGGTGAGCCTGTGGAATTCTCTACTGACAAAGGCTGACGAGGCCAAGTCATTGAATATAGCTAAGAAAGAAAGCGATGCATTTCTAGATACTTAAAAGCATCAAGGGGAAATGAGGAGAGTACAGGAATACGGTGTTGAGATATTGGATCAGTCATGATAAAATTGAATGGTGGAGCTGGATAAATGGACCAATTGATATACACCAGCTCCTATTTTCTACCTTTCATTATAAATACTTCAGTGGCTGGTCCACCATTTGAAAACTCTGCGGAGGCTTCATGTGTTCGTACCACATAAACCCTGAATTCTGTTGCACCTTCATTATTTATGCAGGCAATGTGGTGTTGCTAGATACAGGGCACATCATGTTGGTAAATCATACAGGGGAAACAAAATCTGGTGTTGCTGCCATTAATATCACAAGCTCAAGGAAGCTCTTTGTTCATTGTTTCATGTCATACAAAAATAGAATTGCATCCACAGATTCCCTCTGTACATTTAACAGAGTAAAATGGGAAACAGGCAAGTAAAGGAGAAAATTCAGAGATCCAGGTAACATTGATAAATAATTTATATTTACCGCTTCAGTCCAGGGCTTATTTGAATTTCTTATCCACACAGACACGGGGAGTATGCGCAAACTCCACACAGACCGCTGCCTGATGGTGGGATCAAACTCAGGTCCCTGGCAAGGTAAGGCAGTAAAGCTAACCAATGAGCCACCACATCCTGGCTAATATTAATCCCTCAATCAACATCACTGTTGTTTGTGGGAGCTTCCTGTGCACAAACTGGCTGCCATGTTCCCTCCGTTGCAACATCGACAACATTCCCAAAGTACAACTGGCAGCGAAACACATTGAAAGGTCTCCTGGTTATGAGAGGCGCTAGCAAAATGCAAGTCTTTCATCCTTTTGTATCAGTCGTGCCATTAAGGTCGCAATACTTTTTGATGTTTGGGAATGTTTTACACAAGGCTGTTAAAGCTAGGGTCAATTTAAAGGCTTTGAAACTGAGATTGGCAGTTAGATTTGGGTATTAAGTTTTGCAGCGCCAGAGTGGGTCGATGGAGTTAAGATACAAATCAGCCATAATTGATTAAATAACAGAACATGCTGAGGTGGGGCCCAAAGGCTGTATATCTGTTCCTATGTCAACTCTACGAGAATCTATAAGAATCACAATATGCCTATGGAACAGTGCAGAATGAGCTGCCAAACTCTCAGGGCAATGAGTTCAATCATGCCAGAACTTCCTGAAATATCTGGTAGGAGAATTTGATAGTCGCAGTTTGGCCTTTGTTATTTAAGGTCCCCTGCGATTTGTGAAGTAAGCTATCTGCCTGTATATTCTATACCCTGCATTGTTTGTTCTTTTCTTACTTCTGCAGCAAACATTGTGAAGTCAATGGGACAATGAAGATAATTTGCTGCCAATCACACCAGCACCAGACCTCACCACCACACCCCCCCCCCCCGCCCCCATCCTCCCCCAGGGTTAATGTTAGAGCGCAGACTGCATCAGGCGTAATCACGGTGCCATGGTGTGGAAATTGTGTCTCCAGACCACAGTTCACAGCACAATGTCAGGAGTCCCCATCAACCAAAGCTCACTCAGCACCTGATGCTGTCTCCCAAAATGGACGGCATACCAGCTGGAATTCTTCGACGGTCTCGGAACGTGCTTGGTTGCACTTGGAATCACGTCCCACTCGGGCCAACAACATTTCCTCAAGTCGTACCTCTTGCTCATTTTTGTTAGAAAACAAAGCTTCTTGAAGAGGTCTAGCATGTAAGATAACTGAGCGGGGGAGGGGGCAGGGTGAAATCAGTGGAATTAGGTTAATCCCTCCAAGGAGCTGCTGCAAATATCAACTGTGCATGCGTGATGTGAATTGCATTCGTCTTTATTTTACATGTGACAGCTTGAGGCAGACGAAGAGATGAACAATAGGAAGCTAAAAACAAAAGAAAAGACGCAAATCAAATGTGAGCTTAAATCCAAGAACTTGTGCAAATTAGTGAATAAAGAAAAAACAGAGAAAAGAAAACCAATGGTCCTGATTAATAACCCTTTGTTAAATGTTCTATTGGGCCCTCTAAATATTCATTTTTACAATCTTGTGTACTCCAGACCAATTTCTAAACTCATACAGAGTAGTGAAAGGATAGACATTGGGTGAAACTGTCCTAACTGAGGGGGAACACACTTCCCCTTCCCAAGCAGTGCCCAATGACCTTTGACCTAAAGTGTACCCTTGTGGAATAAGCTTTGCAATGACCAGTCTGTGATAAAGAAGCTTGCTGTTACTGATCTGACACGCACATGAAGAAATTATCATTTGGAAAGGTGCCAGAAGGCTCACGATACCTTGTAGAATGGCAGCTCTGCACAGAGGAGAGAAATAATAGGATTTTAAAATTGAGAAAGGGTTTTGTAATGCAAAAGGAGAAAAACAATTTCCTCTGGTTGGGCAGTCAGTCATGAGGGTCATCGGTTTAAATTGGTGACTAAGGCAGACAGAAGCTAAAGAGAATTTTCTCATTCAGTGCCAAGACACAATAATCAGCAATTCATGCACATTAATGAGAACATGGAATTAAACTTCTGTATGTGCTCCGCGATATCAATAGTTCGCCCTGCAAGATAGAAACAGTTTTTCAACAGGGCTATGCATCGAACAGCTTACCATCACCTAGCCCTCTTGCTTCTATCATTGACCATACAAAATATGGAGAATTAAAAATGGGGTTTTTGATAGACTCTACCAAACAGTGCGACAATTTCTCCATTTGGCTGCTTGACGTACCAACAGATTCCGAGAAACTATACTCAAGCCCCAACAATCATAGGAATTCATGTAACATAACCTGTAAATTACAACTACAAGTTTAATTGAGGAATTAAAGCCTATTTCTGGGTTTGAGTTAATTCATTCGAGGATTCCATAATGTACGGGCGGTCCACAGGCAAAAAAATGTCTCCTTATTGATATTCATGTTTACTTTTCGAATTGTGATCAAATATTAAGATGAGGCAAAAACATTCAGGGTTAACTTGGGGGTGGACAATATCAACTTGAAGGAGACTGATTTTGGTTCCAGGATTGTTCTGATCGCTCCAGCATTAAAGATTAATTTTCTGGATACTGCAGTGAGCAAAATACTGGAGACAAATCAAACAGGCTTTAAAAAAAGTCTGCATTATTTTCATTTTGTTTTACTTATTTTTCATTCAGCCTGATAATAAAGGATGTATTATAAGCACAACTCTTTGGATGAAACTTCCAAGTTGACAAACGTGGGATGACAACTAGGACATAGTTCTTTTCTGCTGTAGGACTTGGTCTCAGGGCATCAATTTGATTTAACAACTTAATAGAAAAGAGTAGTGTATTGGTAATGTCACTGGATTATTATCTAGAAGATCAGGCTAATGTCTTGGGGAAATGGGTTTTTGAGTCCCAATATAGTAGTCGGTAGAATTTAAATTTGATTTGCAAAATCTGCTTTTGGAAGCAAATCTTGGTAAAGGGGACCATGAAACATGTCCGGTTCATTGTTTGTCTTCGAAGGATGGCGGTCTGGCACCTCTGCCTGTCACTTCAGACCCAAAGCCTCCGAACTGCCCACTGAAATGGCCAAACAAGCCATTGGTTAGAGCACACGGGGATGGCCAACAAACACTGGCCTGGTCTGTGACGTCCACATCCCATGCCAATTTTTTAAAAAATCATCCATCCTACACATTGCACAATAGGGTACACTTTTCAGTTTGTAAGGAGAGGGGTAATGAGCTCAACAGCTCAATTGAAAAGTTCCACCTTAAGCTAAACTTTGCATTGAAAATATCAGATTCTCTACACCAGGTAGTAAAGCTGTGTTTGCCTGAACTGGTCTGATGTTGTAGCCTTATGAATACATACAATGTAGGCAACTTTGTAACTTTTACAGAAGCAGAGATGGTGTAGTCACCTGTCATTGTGGCCTGGCTCTTCCCTAATGCTGACAGAATTAGAACGGGCCATTACACTATCAGAATGTGCCTGCAGCCACTGTGTCCTCAGATATGTTGGATTGCTACCATCAGCACAATGGGCAGAAGCACTGATCTGGCAGTTAATGAAGATAAGACATACAGTATTAAGTCCACAATCCTCACCATAGACCGGAGTCTGTGGTGTTATGGTGCTATGTCAGCACCATTGTACACTGTGGGCTCGGTTCACTGGCATTGTCATCTTTGGGGGTTTGGAATCCACAGGGCCTACTTGGTTGGGCATGGTAGAGGAAAACCACTTGGTGGCCTAAAGAGAAGAGGCTCTTGTCTTAAAGAATAATTAGTTTGTTGTATTTAAACAAAAAGTATAATTTACACTGACATGATAGACTTTGCTACAAAGACTATGAGGATGATGTGGATGGTCTGTCTTATTCCTTCAAGATCCTGAGCTTTTCTCCCACCAAATCTTGTGGCACATTAATAATGATTGGTGCCTAATGCACATCTCAGTATTAACCCTTTCAGACGCTTATACAACACATAATGGGATCTCAGCTCCTGACAAGTCACAGCACAGATGTTGTTAGAAGATGAGAAGACCCATTTACCACGTGCTGAACTCTGGCCTCTGAGGAAGTCATACATCCAAGTTGAACAGCTTGGCTTGAAAGGTCCTCAAAGGGGCAGCTTCTCAATAAGGTCAGGTAGATAGTGTTGAGTATTGTAGCAACATCAAAGGCCATTGCCTCAACCTGACAATGGAGGTGAAGAGATCCATTCTTGGGCATGACGTTGACAGAAATGATTAATGACTTCATATTGGCTAGCACTCTTCACTTTTTGAGCAGAAATTAAAACTAAAAGTGGTTCTGAAGACAAGTTAATGACAAGATCGTTGTGATATATGTGGCACTATACCTTCCCATTTACTGCAAAGTTACAAGAACAAATGGACCTTTCTCATAAAGGCATCTATCCTACTCACCTCTATGTCCCCCATGCAGTAATAAGATCACTGTCCTCACTATGAGCTTACAACTGCCAAGGCGTAATCAAGAAGAATAAATTACAGGAAGCAGCGGCATGGCAGTATTGTCATCGGACTAGTAATCCAGAGACCCAGGCTAATGCCCACAGCACATGTCATGAATCTCATCACAGCACATGGTGATAATTCAATTAATAAATTAAATCTGTAATGAAACCATTATCAATTATTGCAAAAACCCATCTTGTTCACTATCAACATCCTCACCTGCTCTGGCCTACACGGTCCACAACAATATGGCTGACTCTTAAATTCCCTCTGAAATGGCTCTAGCAAGCCATGCTATTGTATCTACCTGCTATAAACCCTGATAAGCCAAACAAAATCAGGCAGATCACCCAGCAACAACTACTGAGGGTGTTGTCACAATTTAACTGGGAAGAGTGCTCCCATAATCATGCCCCACTGTTCCACAAGTCGCTATAAAATCCCAAATATGACCACCAAAATCACAAATTTGTCTGACTGGCTTCCAGGTTTAATCAGTAACAGTAAAATAACTTTGTTTACTGTGATAAGGTGTGTTAGGGTCTCACGATAACTCAGTGGTTGGCAATGCTGCCCCATAGCTCAAGGGACCCGGGTTCGATTCCACCCGCGGGTGACTGTCTGTGTGGAGTTTGTACATTCTCCCTGTGTCTGCGTGGGTTTCTACCAGGTGTTCTGGTTTCCTCCCACAGGCCAAAGATGTGCAGGTTAGGTGGATTGGCCATGCCCAATTTCCCATACTGTCCATGAATATGCAGGCTAGGAGGATTAGCCCTAGGGAATACAGGGATGGAGTTGGTTCTGGGTGGAATGCTCTTTGAGGATTTGCTGTGGATTTGATGGGCTGATAGGCCTGCTTTCATACTGTAGAGTTTCTGTGATGCAGTTAACTTTAATGCAAAAAAAAGGCTTTCTATTTGACTACTATGCAAATTAAACTCTACTCTTTAAATACATAGACAGTCAATCATGATTAAGACAGACAAAGATATTTAGATGAATACATATACTGTTGGTGAAAAATGAATGCAGACAGGGTAAACAAAATTGAAAGCTCAAAAGTCCAGACCACAAAGTGGAAAGTTATTTTCTCACATGTGTCTGATAATATCAATGACAATCTGCTGTTGTCTGGAGTATGGCTGGGACCTTTCAATTCATAGATTGATCAGGTGGATCAAGGCTGTTTCTTTACTTTTCTTTTCCTTTAAGCTTTAGTGGGTTTACTGCATCTTACCCAGCCCCCTTTCCCCCCACATTGGGAGAAAGAGACAGAGACGGAGAGATGAATGCTTCCTGTCTGCAGGCTCTGGACATTCCTTCTCCTCCGCTGCTTCTCTGATACTTAAAGCCTTTCAAAACTGCAGCTCAGCCAATGAGAGGGTTGTCGTCAGGCAGATGCTCCTCAAGTCAAAGGACTCTCAGCACTGCTCGGTCTCAAATTCTCTATCTTACTGCTTCAAAGAGAAACATTGTAACACACAACTCAATAAGATATGCAACGCTTCATTTTCAAGTTACAAAACTCCCCTGGAAATTTGGACAAATTATGTCACCGTAACTTCCATTCCAGTTTGTAGGCTGAAAAAAGTAAATACATAGTTTCTGACACTGTACCTACAAGCTCAGACTACAGACCACAAGAAAATGAACAAGGATAGGCTGTTTAGCTCCTCGAGCCTGCTCTGCCATTGAATGGGATCACAGCTGACACAAAATTCCTCATGAGGACTGCCCTTTCCCCATAACCCCTGATTCCATCATTGATCAAGAATCTATCTCAGCCTTAAATATACACAAGGACCCAGTCCCCACAGCTCTCTGTGGCAGGGAGTTCCATAGACATTCAACCCTCTGACAGAAGAAATTCTTTGTCCATGCTAAAAACAGGATGAGATCAAACAGTGGGAAAACAAAGATAGTATTCAACCGCAACTCAATCCATGTCAAGATAGATGAGACCAAATGGTTTCGCATCAATGTGATGCAGAGGAAAGCTGATCATAAGACGAAGTATTAACGTGAATGTAGTGAATGCACAATCACATCATCAAACACATGAACTGACCACATCAGGATCAAAATATTTCTCTCTCCACAATTGCCAGACCTGCTGAGTTTCTCCAGTAATTTCCGTGTTTCAGATTTGCGCAATATTTTGGCTTTTCTGAACTGCCTACCTTGATGCCTCTCATGTTTTGCTGCTGGACTTTCCATGTTTATGGAAGAATCAGAGAAAGTGAGAAAGAGGAACAGCGAGAGAAAAAGATGTGAGGAAGAGTCATACCGGACTGGAAATGTTCTTTCTGTATCTCTCTTTCACAGATGCTGCCAGGTCTGCTGAGTTTCTCCAGCAATTTCTGTATTTTTTTTTAGAGAGAGATTTGGCAGACATCTTCAAATAAACTCAAAGAGATAGCACATCACTTATTTATGACAATAATACACCACAGGCTTCTGAGTAATTGCTGTATGATCTCTTGCAGGATGCAGTATATTGTCGTGTCTCGAACAATTACACAAAACTGAGGAAAGGCCAAGAGGAAAGAGAAGTGAGAGAAAAGGGATTTTTAAAAATTGGCAAAATGAATGAGACAGAGAGAATGAGGAACTGGGCTCCTTTCCTTTGTGCAGTAACATCATAAGTAGAAAGCCAAAGGCTTCTTTAGGTGGGTTTTAATTTTAAGAGAATTTTTAAGCCTGGTCTAAATAAATGTCCACAACAATTTTGTTCAAGTACCTTCCACTTATTTACAGCCTTGCCACAAACTGTTATTTGTGGATCTCACCTTCAAAGCCAACATGGTAAGGTCCAGTGGTCTGGCAACCTAGAGGTGCATCCTAATAACCTCAATATTCTATCGAGCTCAATCTCCAACATGGTAGGTGGTGAATTTCAGAACCACAAAATCATTAGGATGCAGAAGATGGCCATTTGGACAACGTGCCTGCACCAGCTCTTCAACTGAGTATTTACTTTCAGTTAGAATCACAAAATCCTTACAGTGCAGGGAAAAGCCATTTGGCTCATTGAGTCTGCACCAACACACCAAAGGGCATCCCAACCAGACCAACATCGGTCCCCCCATCCCAGCCATCCCTGTAACCCAGCATTTAGCATGGCCAATCCACCTAACCTGCACGTTTTTGGACTGTGGGAAGAAACCAGAGCAGCCAGCAGAAGCCCACACAGACACAGAGAGAACATGCAAACTCCACACAGTCACCTAAATGCAGAATTGAACCTCGGTGCCCGGTGCTGTCATGCAGCAGTGCTAACCACTGAGCCACTGCGTTGCCCCAAATTAATTAAATAAATCTGGAATAACAAAACTAGAATGTTGACCATGACACCATTGCATTCTTGTAAAATCCCAGCTCATTCACGAATGACCTTCAGGAAAAAACATTTTATCATTAGCCAATCCAACGTTAATGTGACTCCTGGCCCACAGCGTTGCTGCTAACTCTTAACTTCCCAGTGAAATGGTCCAGGAAGCCACTCAGTTTGTGGGTGATGCAAAAAGAAACTGGTAAGGCAAGTGGTGATGATGTCACAAAGGCTGTGCGGAGGGATCCTGACTGCCTAAGTGAGTGGGCAAGAAATTTGGCAGAAGGAATACAATCTTGGAATTTGTAAGAATAGAGGGGCTGAATATTATTTAAATAGAGAAAGACTGCTGAAAGACTCATACAGCACAGAGGGATATGATAGCCCTTGTGCATAAACCGTAGAAAGCTAGCAGCTGAGTTCGGCAAGTCATGGGGGAAGGAAAATTGGTCTTTATTTCTTGAATAGACAATAGACAATAGGTGCAGGAGTAGGCCATTCGGCCCTTCAAGCCAGCACCACCATTCATGATGATCATGGCTGATCATCCACAATCAGTATCCTGTTCCTGCCTTATCCCCATAACCCTTGATTCCAGTTATTTTCAAGGAAGTTGAGTATAAATGTACAGGTACATAGCTAGAAAACTGTGAACAGTTTTGGGCCTGTTATGTAAAGAAAGATACACTGACATTGGAAGTTCACGAGCCTAAGACTAGATATGCAGGGACTGCCCTATGAGGAGAAGCTGAATGGATGGACCTATGCCCATTGGAGTTAAGAAGAAAGACAGATAACATCTTTGAAACAAATAAGGTTCTTAGGATATTTAACAGGGTAGCTGCAGAATGGTTGTTGCCCTTCATGGCAGAGTCTAGGGCCAAAAGACTTAATCTCAGAATCAGGGGTCACAATACTTAAGACAGAGATGAGGAGGAATTTCTTTTCTGAGACAGCAGTGAATCTGTAAAACTCTTTGTTACAGAAGGCTGCTGAAGCTGGGTCATCAAATATGTTTGATGCTGACACAGACAGATTTCTAATCAGTAAGGAAATCAAGGGTTACGAGTTTAACTGAATGGCAGGGCTGACTCAATGGGCTGAATGGCCTACTTCTGTTCCAAATGTTTACCAGGTAACTATGGATGGGGAATCAATGCTATTTTCAGTGATGTCCATTAACGCATTAGTAGAAAGACAAAAATTTCTTTAAGTTACACTTTGACTTTGTCAGCAGGGAAAGATCAACACAATGGAATATATTTCTTCTATTACTGTCTATCTCCAATTTCCTTCGAAGGACAAGTTTCATAGTTCAGTTACAATCATGGAACAGGATCTGGGTACAAACCAGTTTGTCAGATTGTTGCATATCGTCATACTGAACAACCTTTCGTTAACTATTTTACTGTAGCTACAAATGAGTAACAGAGATGATTCCTGCAAGTTCAGCCCCAGATCCAGCTATGCCTAGGAATGTCAGCAGGCACGCTCGATGACTGATCCGATTCATTAGCACAATAAATCCTGTGGGGAGGCGATGGGCTTGCGACATTATCACCAGGTGATTAATCCAGAGACACAGGTAATATTCTGGAGACCGGGGTTCAAGTGTTTGAAATGGGAAGCACAGTGGCTCAGTGGTTAGCAGGCTGCCTCACAGTGTAGGGACCTGGGTTCACCTCCAGCCTTGGGTGGCTGCGTGGAGGTTTATGTGTACTTCCCATGTCTGCTTGGGTTTTCTCCAGGTGCTTTGGTTTCCTCCCATGGTCAAAAGACATGCAAGGTAGGTGGATAGCCATCGTAAATGCAGGGTTACAGGGTGGGGAGCCGGGTCTGGTTGGGATTTTGTCTGCAGGGTTAGTGTAGTCTTGATGGTCTGAATGGCCTCTTTCCACACTGTAGGGATTCTGTCTAAGGTTTAACCATTGTCCTAAAACCACTGATATAATAGGCCCAATGACTACAGAGCTGTCAATGAAACAGACCATCCCTGATGGAAAACATAGGGCATCAGGTGCACTGTCCCCACAGTTTGACTGTACTATGTTAAAAGTAGAGTACAATCCTGTTAGCCGATCCATGAGCAGCGAATATTATCTCAAAAGACAAGGTAAACATGGTGTACAACTGAGAATCCCCTTGACCTGGCAGTTTAGGTTAAAACTATCCCAAGAGTCTTTTCAATCCTTAACAACCTTCAATAGGATATTTTTGTCAAATCTTTGCAATAACCTGATTTGTAATAACATCCAATTTCAAGAATATTGTCTTCGTTTGGGAAACATGGTATTCTATCCCACTAATTAGATTTTTAATTTTTTTACAGTTAGATATAACTGTACATATCGAGTTCAAACAAGTCAGGTTCACTGTAACAATATCTCAATTTTAAGGGACTTAAAGTGTGTAATATGCAATTTTTTTTTAAAATGGACTTTCAGTGTCTAAGTAAAATGTTACACTCAGGGTAGTGACTCCAATAGCGGTCAGCTGGCTTTACCAACACAGCCCTCTAATTGTCTTGCAACAGTGCATGTATATTGAGACGTTTCCCACATCCTTTCAATACTGCTGAGCCGTCTTCACATTCTGCGCGATTGCTGGAGAGCATCATAGATTCACTGGCGCATCTGTCAGACTCACCCTTTTCCAAGCCACACTGATTTCTTCCTGATTTATTCAAATGTATTACAGATGATGTGATCGTACAGTGCACCATGGCAGCAGGATACTGGAGCACTTCCGTTCTGAACACCATCTCCATCAGGGATGATTTTGACAGGCACTGTGTTGGCAGCCTAGACCCCAATTAAGAGCAACTATCTCCTCTATATTGGGAAATCACACTAAACAAACAAGGAGCTCACTCACACATCGTACACTCTCTGGCAGTTGATTATCTTGTCATATCTTTCATTTACCCTGCAGACTAAACTGGTAAAACAAAAATAATTCTGCACACCACTCTGTGTACCGTATATACTTGTGTTTGAGGACAGTAGGTTTTTCGGGAAGTAGGGTGCAAAATGATTTGAGTCAGATTTATTCTTTTTAATTAACTTCATGGAGATCCTGTCATGGTTTATTTTTCACATATATTTTCACTGTTTATGACTAAGGTAAACATTGGCAGCCATTGGGGTGGCACAGTGGCTCAGTGGTTAGCACTGTTGCCTCACAGTGCCAGGGACCTGGGTTCAATTCCACCCTTGGGCGACTGTCTCTGTGTAGTTTGCACATTCTCCCTGTACCTGCATGGGTTTCCTCCAGGCTCCAGTTTCCTGCCACAGTCCAAAGATGTGCAGATTAGGTAGATTGGCCATAGAAAGCTGCCCATCTAGGTTGAGAAATGCAGATGTAGGGTAAGGGTGGAGCTCTAAGCTGCTGCTTGGCCTGCTGTGTTCATCCAGCTCCACACTTTGTTATCGTAGGGGTCGGTGGGTCTGGTTGGGATGCTCTTCAGAGGGTCAGTATGGGCCAAATGGCCTGCTTCCACACTGTAGGGATTCTATGAACATGAAATCCAACCCTAAATGCCAACTGATTTCTTTCCTGTCATAGAGTGAAATCACTATCCTCTCCCAGACAATGGATTTGTGACCTGGGACAGGTGACTTCTGCTGTGTAATGTTTGTCAGGAAGCCAATGGTGGCTCGCTGCTTCACAGGGCCAGGGACCTGGGTTCAAATCCAGCCTCCGGTGATTGTAAGTGTGGTGTTTGCAAATTCTCCCCGTGTCTGTGTGCGCTACCTCTCGGTGCTCTGGTTTCCTCCCACAGTCCAAAGGTGTGCAGGTTAGGTGGACTGGCCAGTGTCCAGAGATGTGCAGGCTAGGTGGATGAGCCCTGGGAAATGGGGGAGGGGTAGGTCTGTATGGTTTGCTCTATGGAAGGTTGATGTGAACTCAGTGGGCTAAATGACCTGCTTCTGCACTGTAGAGATTCTATAATATCTAAAGTTTAAATCATTACACTGTTTTTGTAGAGCAGTGAATGTTTTTTCAAACACATTTTATTGCAGTGCTTGACTTTTTCTTGGAGCATTCAGAGCATTTCTGTGTGGGTGACCACACGATTCTTTCATAAAGTACCACTTGGAAGTTTTGTTGTATGAGCTGCAAGATTGAAGCTGATCGAAGCTGACTATTTGACAGGTTTTTGCTTGGGTTTCACAGATACTTTGTGATAATGGCACTTGAACACCTTCAACTTGAGTTGAAACCCTTCCGAGACTTCTTCCAGGTGCACTGGTTTCCCTGTGTCTGTGTGGGTTACTGCTGGGTGCACTCGTTTCCTCCCATGGTCCAAGTTGTGCAGGTCAGATGGATTAGCTGTGGGAAATGCAGGGTTAAAGGGATGGGGTAAGGGGGGATGGGTCTGAGTGGGAAGCCCATCAGATGGACTTATTGGGCTGAACAGCCTACTTCCACACTGTAGGGGGTTCCATGAAAATTAGAATGCTCTAAGTATTACTGATTACATTTCAGCAGAAAATGAACAGCCATGTTATTTGGCAAAAGCAATGCAACCAATAAGCTGGAAAAGTTTGTCCAAATATTATGGAGATCTGTCAAAAGTTACATTGTTTCAGTAATTAAGTTAATTGGAAAAGCTCCTTTTTTATGCTCTGTCCCCCGATTAGGTTAAAGAGATTTAGGCAGATTAAGGATTCAGGATACCTGTTCCTGGACATCTTGATGCTGACCAAAGGGAGATGGTGAGATAATGGTGATGTCACTCAGCATGCTAATAACCCAGTGGCCCAGACAAATGCTCTGAGGACATAGATTCAGATTCAACCAGGGCAGCTGCTGGAATTAATATTAAATCAGGAAATATGAAAAATAAATCTAATAATGATCATCCAACTATCAGCCATTGTCATAAAATAAAGCCATCTAGTCCCCTAATGGGAACGAAGTCTGTCATCCTTCCTGGTCTTGACAATATGTGACGACAGACCCACAGCAATATGGTTGACTGTGAACAGCCCTCTGAAATGGCCAAGTGAGCCACCCTTGGCAATTAGGGATGGGCAACAAATACTGGCCTTAGCAGTGATGCCCACATCCCATATTGAATAAAGAAAACAAACATGTCGACCACAATATGTAGAGACACTGATCAAGTGTGGTTTGACATTTTGAAAGGGCCCACATAATGTTCTGAGCACCTTGGTTCAAATCCCACCGTGACAATGATGGAATTTGAATTCAATAGACATTGGGAATTAAGAGTGACCATGAAATCATTGCTGCTTGTCAGGGAGTGAAAATTTTTTTAAAAATCTGGCTCACTAATGTGCTATAGGGAAGGAAATCTGCCATCCTTACATGGTCTGGCCGACATGCGACTTCATACCCCAACAATGTGGCTATTAGGAATGGGCACTAAATACTGGCCTAACTATACATACCCATGTCCCATGAACTTTTTTTTAACAGCACAGTTTACTGCTGTTCTAGTTCAATAACACTTTTGATTTAATATGAGTTAACCACTTCTGCAACCTAGAAGTGACATCACCAATTTAGTGCTCATTAATGCCAGAGCAGAGCTAAAACTGCCTGCCTGATTTCTTTGTGAGACCCTAGAGGCCATGGCAAAGAGATTTTACAGTCGTTCTAAGATAAACAGTGGCAATTGTGTGTGTGAATGTTTGCCCTACTCCAAGGGCGTACTCTCAAAAATCTAGGTTGATATCCCAACGCAGGACTGAGGGCGTGCTGCACTGTCTTTTGGATTAGAGGCTAAATCAACCCCACCCTCCTTATCAGGTGGATAGGTAAGATCCTACAGCACTATTTGGAAGATGAGCATGCCCTGGCCAATGTAAATTCCTCAGCAAAGTCACTAAAAAACAGGCCGTTACTGTTTGTGGCATCTTGCTGTGCAGAAATCCGTTGCTGCATTTCCGACTCTCTAATAGTGACCATGCCTGGAAATTACTTTGTCGACTGTAAAGCGCATCGACACAATCTGAGGATTGTGGAAGACACTATATAAGTGTCAGGGATAACAGGAGCTGCAGATGCTGGAGAACCTGAGATAACAAGGTGCACAGCTGGATGAACACAGTAGGCCAAGCAGCATCAGAAGAGCAGGAAGGTTGACGTTTCGGGCTTAGATCCAAAGGGACCTAGAAGAAGGGTCTAGGCCCGAAACGTCAGCCTTCCTGCTCCTCTGATGCTGTCTGACCTGCTGCGCTCATCCAGCTCAATATCTTGCTATCTCAGATGCTCTAGCATCTGCAGTTACTGCTATCTCTGAAACAATTTTAACCCCGCTGCAGAGCTGAAGAAGGGTCTAGGCCCGAAATGTCAGCCTTTCTGCTCCTCTACTGCTGCTTGGCCTGCTGTGTTCATCCAGCTCTACACCTTGTTATCTTATATAAGTGTGAGGATTGGCCCTTCCTGTTGGCATCTGATCGTACAAAAACACGATCTCTGCACGTTTGTACAATTAGTTTTTTCCAAATATTAACCGGAACTTAGTACTGAATTTCTCCCTTTCTGACTCAACATCTCATCTTAGTTAAATTATGGAGCCTATGAATTACTTTCGTTGCCGCGAGAAATTTTGATGCTGCAGCCCATGAGAAACTCTTCAGTACACAAGTGCTGTCTCCTACCTCGGCAATTTCAGCACCACACACACGTGAAGAATTAAGAGAAGTGTTTATTGTCAGCTCATTAGGAAGAGACAGGACACAGTGCCAGAATATAAAGCATTTCCCACGGAACTGTCTCACTGTCCTGCCCGGAATTTACCTTGACGATAAAGCACTCCAAGAGACAGCTCTAATACTTCACAACCTTTACCTACTTACTGTCCTCCTAATCTTAGATTATAGTCTTTAACTAGTGCCCAGCCTAATTAGACCCACGTGATCAACCCCAGTGGGAACACACTCAGTCAAAGGGAACCGACTTTCAGATAGTCTTTCTCCATGTTACACATTCTCAGTTTCAGCTTCTAGCCTCCTTCAAACCACATAGGCTATTCAGTCTTTGAAGGTATGATCAGGTTTTAAAACTCAGGGTTTGCAGGCATGACAGCATAAAAACCCAGTGCGACAGTAGGCCATTCGGCCCTTTAAACCTGCTCCGCTATTCAGTATGATCACATCTGATCCTCTATCTCAGTGTTATATTCTCAGCTTTTCCCCATGGCCCCTTGATGCCTTTAACGTCTAAAAATGTATCATTATCTTCCTTGAATATATTCAGTGACTTGGCCTCCAGAGCCTTCAGTGATAGAGAGCTCTACAGGTTCACTGTCCTTTCGATGAAGAAATGTTTACTCATCTCAGTCATTAATGGCCTACCCTGTATCTTGAGACTGTGACCCCTCATTCTAGGCTCCTCCACAAGGGGATCCATCCACCTGCATCTAGCCTGTCCAGCCCTGTTAGAATTTTATACATTTCAATCAGATCCCCACTCATCATTCTCAACTCTTGTGAAGACACTTTCCTATAGATACGCTTTAAGACTTTATCGAGGGCAACTAGGGATGGGTAACAGATGCTGGAACACACAGTGAAGCTCACATCCCATGAATGAATTAAAGAAAAATTTTGGGACTGTATCACTGCATGACCCTAGAGTTTTGAAGTTGCTTTGACAAACTGACTGACCACGAAAGCTGTTGAACTGATGTAGTAATCCAACTGGTTCACAAATGCCCACCATGAGAGACAAAACCACTATGTTTCCGTGAGCAGTCATTTCCTTAGCAAGCTGAATATTTCACGTCAAGAAGTATTTATCCACACAATGGCCCCAGCAAGACGAGGAGCATCCCATCAACATGAATTCCATGTCTGTGAGGGAGCAATTGCCAAGCACAGGACGTTTTAAGCTTGTCAAATACTTAAACCAGAGGAAAGAGTGGCTCTTCATTCCAGGACACACTGACTGGATGAGCCAGGAAAGATATGGCCCAGAGGGGAGACACTACTGCAGAAAGAAGAAGATCAATCAATATGTGTTATTGCTCCTGCTCGATCCAATATAGATTTATAAAAATAATGAGGACAATACTTGAGGCCAGGATGCACTGTATAGTTCATCCAATTAATGAGCTACCCATCCCTCGATACTTGTGGGCCAATTTTTATCTTACAGATGCTATTTTAACTCTTCAGAAATCAATAAGTGTCAGGTTTTATGAATTAGCTGTAGCACTATATGTGGTGAGCATTCAGTACTGTCAAAGGCAATGCACACCACTCAAATCATTAACTTCGGTTCACATTGGGCTGTGTATCTGTTTAAAATGAAGCTCTCAGCTGCTTCTTCATTTATCTATATCTTTCTACCTACATCTCCTCCTACATTGCCCAGGTCTGGCCTCTGTGTCAATACGCCAATCAATATTATGGAAAATCTTTATGTCAAGGGTTACAATCTCGTTTTAGTAATTAACACACCATTGTCAAAATGCACTGCAGCAACTGGCACAGGCTCCTTTGACAACACTTTCTGAACCTGCAACCAAAGGTTTAGTAGAACAGAGACAAAAGATTCAGGGGAATGGGTTGTCTAGTGATTAAGTCATCAAGCTACCAATGCAGAATCGTAGGCTAATGTTCTGAGGATGTGAGTTGAATCCCGCCATTGCAAATAGTGAAATTTAAATTCAATGAAAATCTGGAATTAAAACATAACCATTGTCAATTGTCATAAATAACATTAGGTCCACGGAAGTCTTTTAGGGAATTGAAATCTATTGTCCTAACCTGGTCTGGCCCACATGTGACTCCAGTCCTAAAGAAATGTAGTTGACTCTAAATTTCCCTTTTGAAATGACCCTAACAAGCCATTTAGTTGAAGGATAATTAAGGATAGGCAACAAATACTGGCCCGTTAGTGATGCCCACATACCAGGAACAATTTAAAGAAAGATAAATGGGAACACCACCATATGCATGTTCCTTTCCAACTTATATGCCATTCTGAATTAGATGACATTGTAACTGGGTAGAAATCCTGGAACTTGATCCCTACCATCACTGCGGATGCCCCTACACCACATAGTCTGTACCAGTTCAAGAGGATGCTTCACCACCACCTTCTCAAAGGGAATGAGGGATAGGGCAATAATCTACCATGGATGTCTTAGAAAGTGCAAGATGTCTTTCTTGTTAATGTACATGATACAAATTTTCATTGATGTTATCTACAATAGGGATCCATCTCAAAAACTTAACTTTTTCACGAGAAGCACCCTGTTTCTGGGTCACTCAACCTAAAACGTTAACTCCGATTTCTCTCCACAGATGCTGCCAGACCTGCTGAGCTTTTTCAGCAATTTTTATTTTTGTTCCCAGAGCATTAGCTCAGGTCTCATGGATAATAAGTCCCACAATGTTACCACCAGGTCACCACCTCCCCTCTATGTCAAGAATTGGCCTTTTGGGCAACAATCATGACACAGAAACAATCTTTCCATGATCTTCATTCAGATAGAACCTTGGTGCAGAACACCGTGGGAACAGAGAGAAATCCAGCTTCAGACAATGAAGGAGTTAAGAACAGGCCAACAGTCAAGATTTCAACTTGAGATTAAATGCTCTTTTAAACAGGAGCCATGTTTTCAGTGGTGAGCAGGGGAAGAAAACCCACACCCTGCCACAATGAACTCAATTTCAAGTAATATATTAACCTGACATGTGACTGACACTGCACACTCCTGCAATGCACACCGGGGTTTTGCAGAGTCTTTTTTTTATATTAAGATAGCACTTTCTTTGAGGGTTTTTCAATAAAAAAAACACTATTTAGTTTGAGGGGCTGAGATCTTATTTTATGCAAGTTGACACTAGCACAATGGGTTTTCAAATTAACATTTGGTATTCAGTCACGCTAAGGTCATATTCAGTGAGAATTCCTCTAAGCAGCCTAATTGTTGGGATATGACTATGCAAGCAGCTACTTTCGAGGACTGGTGGTGCCAAATTATTTAAACATTGCTGAAACCCCAAGGGCACTCTGGGCAAGTTCTAAGCACAAATGAAGACAGCAGAAATAATACACATTTACACACTGCCTTTCATACCGCAAGGCATCCAAAGCACTTCACAACCAATGAAGTGCTTTTGAAACACAGTGACAATGGTACGAAATGAGGTGGTGCACAGCAAGCTCCCATAATGTCAGACAATGACTGGAAAATCTGTTTGAGTGTCATAGAGTCATACAGCATGGAAACAGATTCTTCGGTCCAACTAGTCCATGTCAACCACGTTCCCAAACTAAACCAGTCCCACCTGCCTGCATTTGGCCTATATCCCTCCAAACATTTCCTATTCATGCACTTATCCAAATGTCTTTTAAATGTTGCATTGTACCTGCATCGGCCGTTTCTTTGGGCAGTTCATTCCCGATACCAACCACTCTCTGCGTAAAAAAGTTGCCCGTCGTGTCCTTTTTGATTCTTTCTCCTCTCACCTGAAACAATATGCCCCTGGGTTTTGAACTCCCACACCTGAGGAAAAAGCCTTTGCTTTTCACCTTATCTCTGCCCCTCATGATTTTATAAACTTCTATAAGGTCACCCCTGAACATCTTATACTCCAGTGTAAAAAGTCCTAGTCTGTCCAGACTATTTTTATAACTCAACCCCTCCATTCCTGGCAACATCCAGGTAATTTTTTTTCTGAACCCTTTCAGTTTAATAATGTCCTGCCTATAACATGGTGACTAAAACTGCACACAGTGCTCCAGAAGAGACTTCGTCAACATCCTGTGTAACCTCAACATGACATTCAGTGATATTGCTTGGAGGATTAGCATTGCCTGGGATCCTGATGGCTGGGGCTGGGATTTGAACAAGTCATAAATTCAGAAGCGTAGTAGCACAACTGGTCAGAAATCTTTGTGGGCTGGGTCCTGAGTTTCAGCTTTTCCCAGAAACAAAGCCATCAGTGCAGAATGAATGCTAACTTTCAATCCAATTAAGATAGTACTACACCGAAGATAGGCAAAAGGCCATCCTCTGCTTTGCAACCTGAAACTCAAATCCTTAAGCACCAGCAGGTCCTTTCCCCACTGAGACATGGGTGAGATTCCGAATTCAGGCTGTGTTCAAAACTTACTTGTTCTAAGATTTCATTCCAAAAAGCTGGAATTAATTTGTGGCCAAGCTCCAGGAGTCAGAATCGAAGCTAGATGTGGGTCATGTTGTACTGAAGAATTCAATGATCTTTTATTACTGTACCCGGTAGCTACACATGTACACTACTATATTTCCTTATTTTTCTACTTATTACCTAAGATTTTGCACGTAGGTACCTTTGTTCCTAAGGTGGTGCCAGGAATGGCAATATTGTAAACTTTTCACTGTACTCCTGTATCCCTATACTTGAGTACACATTAAAACCTAATTCTAATACATTCAGAGGTACACTAGTGTCTGGGCCAAAGAAAAGGCAATTCCAATGTTATGTCACATCCTTCCCTCAGCATGTCATGCTGCAAGAGGACAGAGGTCAGTAAGATGGTGGCTAAGAGCCTCATACGTTATATCACTTGAAAAGGTCGATGGCACCATAAGGGTGCATTGCAGATATGCCAACAGAACTATTTTTTAATGATTTTTTTTCACGTGGTTTAGGCATCAGTGGCTAGGTCAATATTTATGGCCCATAGGCAGTTAACAGCTAACAACATTTCTGTGTGTCTGGAGTCACATGTAGACCAAACCAGTTGCCTTCTCTAAAGGACATTAATGGACCAGATTGGCTTCTCTGACAATAGCTCTGTCGTATTGAATTCAAATTCCATCTGCCATCATGGGATACAAATCTTAGTCGCCAGAGCATTAACTCAGTCGCTGAGTTAATAGGCTCTTAATAATATCACTGGGCTATCACAATATGCAGTAATGCAACATGCTTTGTGTGAGGAGAGATAATAGGAACTGCAGATGCTGGAAAGTCTGAGATAACAAGGTGTAGAGCAGCATCTCAGGAGCACAAAAGCTGATGTTTCGGGCCTAGACCCTTCATCAGAGGCTCCAAACAGCCCCACACTTTGTTATCTTGGATTCTCCAGCATCTGCATTTTCCATTATCACTGAATGAAAGTTGGTGCTTGCATTAGTTTCATAATAACCCATTTGCGTTACAATTATACCCCGAACAAGTCTGAGTTATCATCAGTGATCTGACCACGTGCCTCTTTTACAAAAACATCGCGTTGTTCTTCTCTGGCAAAAATTTGGGATTATGAATGGAACAAAAGAGTTAATTTCAGATCAAAATTAAGCTGGATATCATTGAGCTTTACATTGGCCTGACAGGTTTAAAGCAAAATTGAAGTGACTCATTTTTTGAGCCTTGTTCACGACTCGTCCTTCGCTGGCTTTGATAACGTTGCAGATGACATCAAGGTAAGTTCAGTTCCCAGTGCCTTTGCGCGTAAAACAAATTATAATGCTGCGCATTGACACACACAGGGAACACACCATAATTCCAGATAATAAAATGTGAGTCTGGATGAACGTAGCAGGCCCAGCAGCATCTCAGGAGCACAAAAGCTGACGTTTCGGGCCTCTCACTCACACCATAGTTCCAGACATCTTTTCTGCTTCTCTTTCTCACTTAAAGCTAGTGAAGATGTGGCAGATTATACACACATAGATACCAACTGTTCTCTTGTCTCTCATCCTTGCTGTATGTACATTATCGATAAAAACTGACAAGAATTCACCTACGGGGAGACATGATTGCTAGTCCCAGTGCTAATTACTATCAGGAATGGGGCATTCCATTCAGCCATGTACTAAACGAGTTTACAGCAACACTACCTGATTTGACTTGATTTGATTTGTTGTTGTCAGATGAGCCTAAATACAGTGAAGAGTTTTTTTTTGTGAGCAGTACAGGCAGGTCATAGCAAACAAAGGCGTACAGATCACAGGGCACTTAGACAGAGGCATACAAGGTTACAGCTGCACAGGAGATGCACAAAACAAGATCGACTTCAGCTAGGTCGCCATTATATGGAGTTAGAGTTCATTCAGCAGTCTAGTGATGGCAGGGAAGAAGCGGTTCTTGAACCCATTGGTGCGTGTGTTCGATCTCCTGTATCTTCTGCCTAATGGAAGAGGTTGGAAGAGAGAATTGCTGGGGTAGGAGGGGTCTTTGATGATGTTGGCAGCCTTTCCATGGCAACAAGGAAACAATGCCAGCATCATGAAGGAGAGGAGATTGTAATGGTGCCACCATATTCTTAATTGGTTTGCCTTTTGAAAGATTGCATACCCCAGTGTGTCTGAAATGCCCACTCACCATCTTCTAAATGTTTCACAAAATACTCGTGAATTCTTCTCACAAAGTGATAACTTGACAGCTTGGATGAGGTGCTTGGTTCTGACCCAGAGAAGTGACAGTAACATAGTGGCAATGCCTTTGGAGTAGAAATCATGAGAGCTAGTTTAATCCTTTAGGTGCACAGGCTCATGTGGCAGCTGGGTGAATTTGCATGCTGTTAAATCTGGTTCAGAAAGTGTCCTTTCGGGAAGGAGCACACAAAGGAGAAGCTGGAGTAGGCCATTCAGCCCCTCAAGCCTTCTCCACTAGTCAATAAGGTTGTGGCTAATCTGATTGTAGCCTGGTGAACTCCTTGCTTATCAAGAAGCTATCCACCTCTGTCTTAAAAATATTCAAGGACTCTGCTTCCCTCACCTTTTCAGGAAGACAATCCTAAAGATTGTCTGTGAGAATAAAAAATCTGTTCTCTGGTCCGATCACTGTTTTAAACAGGGGACGCTTATGTTAAATGATGTAGTTGTTGACACCAATGTTCCAATGATGATTACCTACTGCACATGCTCACCGCTGATTACTCCCAACTGCCTGCACATGTGTACTATATTAAGCTGATTTTTAAAACTAAAAAATAAAACTTCTATCTTGTTTAACACTTGTTTTCTCTGATCTGATGTCCTCTTCTATTAAAATGTTTCTGTCATTACCTGTCAGTCTTTATTTAAGCATAACAATTAGGGCTATCAATTCCAGTGCTCATGCTTCTCAGGGTTGGCAAGCAGAGGCTATATTTAAATTGTGACCCTTCATTCTAGAAACTCTCAAAGAAGACATATCCTCTCAATATCTACCTTGTCAGGTCGGTTTCAATCAAGTTGCTTCTTACGTATCTCAATTCTAAGCCTACTCTGCCAGGCCATTCCTTAAACTGAACCCAGATGAAAGGTAACGTTGCCGTAGTCTTACCAGACCATAGTCTTGTCATTAGAGGGAGACAACTGGTGATGGTTTAACCTGAGGGTCACCACACATCAGATGAAGGGAGAGGTTGAGAGGAGAATTCTCCATGGTAACCTCAGCCAGTTTGGGAATTTAACCCTGCTGTTGCATTACCCTGCAATGCACACAGCTGTCCAGCCAACTGAGCTAACTAACCCTCTAAAAGCCTGTCTGAACTGCTTCCAACACATTTCCATCCTTCCCTAATTATAAGGCGAGAAGCACTGTTCATAGTACTGCAGATCCATTGTCCTTATACGATCTGGCCTACATGAGGCTCCAGGAGAGTGGTTCACATTTAACTGCTCTCTGACCTGGCTGAACAAGTCACTCAGTTCAAGGACAATTAGGGGGATGAGCAGTAAAAATTCACATGGCCAGAGATGCCCACATCTCACAAAGAAAATTGAAAAAGTACCTTAGACCTTCATGATCTTTCTCCTCTTGGAGAGGAAAGCTTGGCTTATGTGAAGGGAGCAGCTATATTGTAATATGGTCTCTCCATGCTAGCGGGTATATCAACCCAAAAGCTCAAAGGTTGTGTTGGGTTAACAAGCCCTTTTTCCACAAATACCCTGAGAGATGAATCTAATTAACCAGCGTAGATGCTGATAATTTGTTTCATGTGACTGGAAATTCTAGGTCTAGGGGTGGAGGGATGGCCGTAAGTGGTGAATAGTGGACATAATCTCAGGATAAAGAGTCAGCCATGTAGACTTGAGGCGGAAAGATATTCCTTCACTCAGAAGGTTTTGGATCCTCGGAATCCTCTACCTCAGAGGGATGGACAGTGATTCAGTATGTTCATAGAATCAGAGAGTCATACAATGCAGAAGAGGCCCGTCAGTCCATCGAATCTATGCCACCAAGATTTTTAAACTCTTGTGGAATCAAGGGAACTGAGGTTTGGGTAGAAATACGGGGTTGTGGTTGATCAGTCATGGTATCGCTGAGTGGGCGAGGAGGCTAGAAGGGTCTTCTCCTGGCCCAATTTCTTAGATTCAGAAGATAATACAAGGGCCACAAAAGAGCATGCAGGATATGAACCCTCTATGACAGCTGCAACATTCTGACTGAACTAATAATGGTGTGGATGGACACCCCAACTTGGACCAGTCTATAGCCTGTGATTCTACAAGGCATACAATGTTTATTGGAATCACCGGATGATGAGAAATGCACAGAACAAAGGCTTCACTGGTACACTTTAGCTTTCCAAACATGCATGAGACGGACACTGCTCATTGTATAGATGACACTGTCTCTATCTTCAGAGCTATTCTGCTGTGACAAACAGAAATGGAACCAGGTCAGGTTATTTTGACTGACTTTCTTGAAAGTAAGTGCAGTAATTTGGAAAAGATGTAGGGTAATAAAATGTAAATTAGCTCTGGGATTTCCAAATATTTGACAAAGAACTTGCATTTATGTATCAACTTTCGTGACCTCAATCAGCTCTCAGCCAATGACATGCTTTTGAAGAGTTGTCACTGCTGTAATGTAGGGAATATATCAGCGTTCTTTCATCCTTTAACCTCTTGTTTCACTTCATAAATTGAACGGCTCAACATCACAGATAATTCAGGCCCCTGTAAAACTAACTCTTCATGTCTTTGGTTTTCAACCTGGTTTTTCACTTTAAACTGCTGTTGGTGGCTATTAATCATCAAAGCTAAGGGACAATGGGGAATGCACTGGAAAATGAGATTGAGGTACTGTAGAAGATTGGCCACAATTTCATTGAACAGCACAGCAGGTGTGAAGGGGCAATAGCTGACTCCAGTTCTTATGAGTGGCACAGTCATCAATGTTCTTTCTGCATATGTTCATATCCAAGCCTTGAAGTGAAAAGATTAGTGGCAGTGACTGGAGTGAGATACAGCGCAAGTGCACATGTGTTTCATCAGGAGATGCTTGAGGTTTCCTTGGTCCTCAGTCAAACACAGCTAGTCTTGGACACAACTGAACTTGGCCAACTGACAGAGCTCAGTGAATTATCAAGCAGATGGGCAAATTTACAAATGAACGTTCTGGCATCAGAAACTTTGTTGCAAGATGTTTCTCTGTTGTGAGAAACTTGTAGCCATGGGCAATTCTTAATAGATTAACTACAAATGATAAAAGAAGGTATCCTGATCATAGTGGTCCAGCTGCCGGTACAGCTGCATTATGATCATTTTCAGGCCTTTGAATTGTTTATTGTATAGAACAGAGTGGAATTGAATCAAAGTTTTGCCATGCCTGAAATTCTGTGCTCGGTGTGAAAACCTCATTGGTAAAAGGAATTCTCCAAATAACATTTAATTCAGTGGCAGTAAGTTCAGCTTCCCACTTTTAAGTATCTTACAGAAGTCCAATCCACTCTGTGTGCTTGTCAAATCAGGAAGGATAAGGTTGGCATTACAATGGTTCCTTTCAAACCTTCGACACAGCAGGAGTGATGTGTAGCATCTACAAGATGGACCATAGTAACTCACCAAAGCTTCTTTGACAGCATCTTCCAAATTTGCTACTTTCACCACCCAGAAGTACAAGAGTAGCAGAGGTTTAGAAACTGCAAATTCCCCTCCAAGTCTCATGCTATCCTGATTTGGAACAACATCACTGTTCCTTCACGGTTTGAGGGTCCTGGAACACTCTCCATAGCAACACTGCAAGTGACACGATTCTACATGGATTGCAGCAATTATAGAAGGCAGCCCAATACCAACTTCTCTGAGGCAGAGGAATGCACAAGAAATGCTCACCTAACCAATGAAATCCAACTCCCTTATACAAATAAAACAAAATGGCCAGTCGATAGAAACTAACTTACAGTAACCAGCTCCTAAGTGAAGAGTAGCCATTTGGACATTGTGAAATCTCCTGCAGGGGAACGGAGAAAAGTGATTCAAGGAGTAGGGCATGGTGAAGCCATTTTTTTGGATTTTTGCCCCTGTCTTTTATAAGACATTGAGGAAAAGGCCATTCAGCCCTTTGGGCCTATTCAACCGTTCAGTTAGAACATGGTTGATCTTTAATTCAGCTCTCAAAGATTGTTCTGCAACAGAAACTGACCCCACCCATCACCGGTATTTTGATGCAGTGGACAGAAACAAAAAACAACATATTAACTTGCACATTCAGCAAAGTCTGATGCATTGATGCTGACCCCTCCTTTGCTATTAGAATATTGCAGAACCCAGCTAACACCAAATACTCTGTAGGATTTACCAGTAACTACTGTTACTGACCAGGGCCACTGATGATAAGTCAATAAGCTACAGGAGCACGTCTACTATGCTGTTTGATCATGGCTGAGATATTTCTCAAACCGATTCTCCTGCCTTCTCCTTGTAACCCTTGATCCCCTTACTATCTCTGTCTTAAATACACTCAATGACTAGGCCGCCACAGTCTTCTGCAGCAATGATTTCCACAGTTTCACCATCTCTAGCTGAAGAAATCTCTCTTCATTTCAGTTCTAAAGGATCATCACTTCGCTCTGAGGCTGTGCTCTTGAGTGTTGGTCTCTCCTCCTAGTGGAAACATCTTCACCACATCCACTCTATCTCAATATTCTGTAAATGTCAGTGAGATTGTCCCTGGTCCTTCTAAACTCCATTGAGTACAGACCCAGTGCCCTCAACCACTCCTCAAATGACAAGCCCTTCATTCCCAGGATCATTCTTGTAAACCTCCTCTGGACCCAGTCTAATGCCAGCACATCCTTCCTTAGAAACAAGGCACAAAACTGCTCACTGTATTCCAAGTGCAGTCTGACCAGAGCCTTATTCGGGCTCAACAGTACATTACTGCCAGTCAAAGGAGGTATGATCCAGTATCCAACTGGGACTAAAGAACAAATAGGGTCTTGCATTGGAAAAGGCCTGATCTTGTCAAATTTACACAAAACACAAGACTAAACTTAGGTGTGTATATAACAACAGGTCAGTATACCTAATTTAACTCAATGTCATTTTGAATGGGCATCTACATCAGCCACTATCCATCCTTGGCGATGATCAGATAGGAGATGCTTCCAATTCACCACAGGAACCCTTCAAAACACTATATCTACGCAGGAGCCAATTTCTAACTTGTCAAACAGTTATCCAGAATACAGAGGAAGTGAGAGAGAGAAGAGGTGGAAGATAAGGGAAAAAAACAGTAGAAGAGAGAAGGCAGTAGAAATATAGAGAAATAGCTGAGAATAGTTTGGTATTCATAAAGACTAATCAGACTAATGTTATGGTCATTCTTAGAACCATAACAAGACTGTGGGCAAATCCCGGCATCAGAGCACTTTTATGATTAAAATATTTTTGATTAAAAATGTGCACCTGCATGCACCAGTATTTGTGCCAACAAGGATCACAGAATGAGTAAGCTTTTGGTGAGACAGTATCAATCCTGCCTAATACCCAGAGAGGAAGACAGGCTTCCTCTGCAGCCGACAGCGATGTTATGAGTTGGTTACTGGGATGGAAATCTGGGTCAAGCAAGTTGCATAGGAACAGCAGCATACCAATATTGTAAAGAGCTGCTCACTTTCGGATGATCGAAGACCTATCGGAAGTTGCTAATGTGAAAAGTGATCAGAGAGTACTGAGCCCGATCTGCTCAGCACCTGAAGTCATCGCTTGCTATTTCTGTAATCACTGTTGTAACACAATGGTGATAATTTTATGCAGAAGTTCTAGTTAAAAAACAAATATATTCCATCAGGCATGAGTCATTGTAGAGGTTTCATTCCATATTCTTCTATTTATAAACATGAAGAGAACAGAGGGCACTGGATAGGTAAGAGGCTCAGTATAAATACTCAAAACTGAAATATGAGCTGTGTCTTAGTAAGTTTATCAGTTTTGAGACAGCATGCTCTGGGTTCAGATGCCACTGTAAGTTCTATGTATATTACCCATGCTGACACCCCAGGGCTTTCAGAGACTGATGGGGGCTCGGGGATGGACAGCAGCACAGGACAGGAGTGGAAGCAGGAAAGAGGTGCGCTGCCAACTAAAGTAGGTTAAGGGGCCTTCTCCATTGTCAACTAGAATGTTCCATTGACAGACGGGCCCCACACATGGCCTGTGAAAGGAGGCAGCCTCCTGGTGGGAAGCTAGGAAAACCCACCTTTCACCCATTAGCTTTCCAATGGAGAGGTTACTTTGTCAGGAAACAGAACCAGGCACTTTGGCATTTCTTCTGTTAAAGATTTCAGCTGATCTGATGTTCTCTCTTGGGAGGTTCTCTCTCTCTCTCTCCCTCCCTCCCACCCCCACTAAACCACACCCCTACCCAACAGACTCCCATCTGGGGCTGCAGAGCTGTGAATGTCTCATTACTGGCCTCCAATTTTACTTAGACAGTGAGCACAGCCCGAGCCATAATCCAACAAATATCAATATCTGGTGACCGATCTTGGCTCTGCACAAGGTCAGCATCCTGCCTGTGATATAGAACTTGAGATCTGCACCGAGAACAAAAAAAAAGTCCTGCCCCAATGAAGTACAGATAGAGTGCTGTAGTAACAAACACAGAGAACACTGGAGAGATTCAACTTTTTGGGCAGCGTCAAGGGAGAGAGAAACAGAGTTCACATTTCGATCCTGCTTTCCTGCAAGGTGTTGTAGTGCCTGAAGGGTCATCTTAAGGGTTTATTGCCCCAAAGAGAGACATTCCCAGCCTTGGCAGGTGGAAGTATGACATGGCATGATGACAAGACAGCTGGTCAAGATGCCTTGCTGCCCTGACATATATATTCTTTAATGAACAAATTGTCTGCCCCATTGCCTGTTGGGTAACACTGCCTGCATTTGAATAGTATTTCATTGACTGTGAAGCTCTTTGCAACATTTTGAGGTCATGAAAAACGCTGCGAAAAAAAGAGTTTGCAGCTGTGCATTCGCACAGATCATGTGGAAATAAACCCGATCAGTAAAATTGCACGTTCAGGGGTATGGGAGTTGGGAGGTCATGTTGCGGCTGTACAGGACATTGGTTAGGCCATTTTTGGAGCATTGCATGCAATTCTCGTCTCCCTGCTATAGAAGGGATGTTGTGAAACTTGAAAGGGTTCAGAAAAGATTTGCGAGGATGTTGTCACATTTGGAGGGTTTGAGCTACAGAGAGAGGCTGAATAGGCTGGGGCTATTTTCCCTGGACCATTAGACGTTTATAAAATCATGAGGGGGCATCGATAGGGTGAATTGTCAAAGTCTTTTCCCAGGAGAGTGGAGTCCAAAACTAGAGGGCATAGGTTAAAGGTGAGAGGGGAAAGATCTAAGAGAGATGACTTTTTCACGCAGTGGGTGGTGCATTTTTGGAATGAGCTGCTAGAGGAAGTGATGAAAGTTGGTACAATTACAACATTTAAAAGGCATCTGGATGGATATATCAATAGGAAGGGTTAGAAGGATATGGGCCAAATGCTGGAAAATGTGACTAGATTAATTGAGGAGATCCGGAAGCAGGCCATTCAGCCCATTGAGTTCACACCAACCCTCCAGCCAGACCCACCCCATCCCCATTAACCCTGCATTTCCCACGGATAATTCACTTAACCTGCATATCTTTGGACTGTGGGAGGAAACCGGTGCACCCGGAGGAAACCCATGCAGACAGAGGGAAATCATGCAAACCCCACACAGACAGTCACCTGAGGCTGGACTCAAACCCAGGTCTCTGGTGCTGTGAAACAACTGTGCTAACCAGTGAGCCACTATGCTGCCCAAATAAATCAAGGACAATTTTGTCATGGACTGCCACGATGACTGCTTCTATTCTGGTCAATCACCTTCCTTTCCTGGATCTAGGCCCACCTGGACCTCAGAAACTGAGAGAAGAATGGAAAACAAAACAAACACAATATACTTCAGGAGCTGAAATGAATAAAAAATCTCCTGTATTAATACCGCTCTTTTTGTGTTGCATTGACTGCACTAAAGGTAAAAGCTGAAGATGCTTCATTTAATGGAGAGTTTGCAGAGACCCAAATGGGGATTAGCTTACCAACACTTTCAGGCCTCACTAATGAAGACAGTGTTTCACTGTGTATCAAGTTCACAGTATGTTTCATTTTGCCTAGCATGCTCCCTCATTCCCCAGAAACTGTGTTGACATTAGATTAGATGAAGAGTTTTTAAAATCACATCATGTTAACCTTGGTAGAAAGCCCATTGACCTTCTGTCATCGAAAAAAGGATGATAGAGATTGCGCCTGTCATGATAATATAAAAGGATGTGCCAGGGACATAGGTCTGCCCAGAGCACTGGAATTAGTGAGTGCAGGGCAAGGATCATTTTTTGACTCAAGGTGCTACAAACTCCACTGAGATAATTCACAAGAAGTCACTTATGTGTAATCATGACACTATCAATAAAGTCAAAGTTCAGTCTTTGTGGAAAAACGAGACGTTGGATTTTGTTGGAGAACTCAAGATAATGTGTATAGTATCAACTGCGGCTGAAGTATAAACTGCACAGCAATTTCCCATAACTGAGTATTCACAGATATAAGGAAGTTGCCATTGCCAAGGAAGGTCCTGCTCCTTCAAAAGCTGCATACGCCGGTATCCTTCTGAGACAATCGGCAGTGAAGTACATTAAAAAGCGTAAAGCTACTGTACCTTTCAGATAAATTCCCATGAAATCATCAGAAAGCCTTACAAAATTGTCCAATCTCCAGTGCAAGCATGTTTAAAAGCATGACACATCTTAATAATGGCCAAACAACCTTTCCATTACTAGAAAATAACTTTTACCAGTGTGTGGTCTCATTCTTTTAGACTTTAATCATTGTTGAAATTTAAAAAAATGAAACTTAAGTATTTTAATTCTTCCTTTCTATTTTATCTCTCTCTCCCTCTTCACCCCAACTTTCTTTCTCTCTATTCTGATTACTGTACAAGATTTGGCAATTACATTAATTAGTACAGTGCTTTGTACAGACTCTGCAGTCCTCAGTGAGGAGTTTTAAAATCTGGTGGGTTAAGAAGATGTGTACATGCTGTGTCAAAATTGCTCTCTACTCCCAGCAAGTTCCAGTGCAAAACTTGTGAAAAGCTTGTGGTCAAGTAAAAGGGTACTGAAAAGTTGGTGTGATTTGCTCATTGTTGAATGCAATATGTGGCTGATAATCAACAGAGTCATTAATAGCGAAAATATATACATCATCACAATGACCAGGCAATACTGAAAAGGTTTTGGTGATTTTATCTAGAAAAGAGAAATCTAAGTGTAATCGGAGATAGCAAGAACAGCAGATGCTGGAGCAAGAGATAACACAGTATGGAGCTGGAGGAACACAGCAGGTCAGGCAGCATTGGAGGAACACGAAAGTAAACATTTTCATCAGGACTCTTTCATCCTGATGAAAGGTCCCAGTCTGAAACATCGACTTTCCTGCTCCTCTGATGCTGCCTGACCTGCTGTGTTCCTCCAGCTCCACACACTACTGAAGCTGAGTGCAATGGAGATCGTGAAAATTAAGAATGTGTTTGATGGGTAGAGAAAAATACTTCCATTTACACACAGTCCATTGCTAGGGGTCATGAATAAAACTTAATATTAATTCAATAAGGGATTGAGGAGAAACATCTTTTACACAGAGAATAATGAAGGTGTGGAACATGAAATGGTTGAGGTGAACAGCATTGATGCACTTCTGGGGAAGCTAGATAAGCACACGAGGAAATGGGAATGAAGAGCAATCTCAGGCGAGATGGATGAGAGGCAGCTCATTAGTGATGAATGTATGCTATAAATTCTATTCAATGTAATATCTAGGTTAGACAATTGCCAAGGTCTGTGGGATAATTAATACAGGGTAACCGAGTACAGCAATTCTGGCTTGGAATTTAGTCCAGTCAGAACTAAATCATCGGTCCCTAACTTTTGAGTTTCAATGAAGTCTGTTGGAACGGTTTCGCTGACTGACAAGACAATCTTGTGTAAATGGTGGTCATTGTCAGGCCAGTAAGAATCAGGTGAGTTGGACGCATCTAAGTCTCGAATATTTTATTCTGGTTGAATGCTGAGGTTAAAATTGGAGCTCAAAGGTAAGTGTATCATATTTGCTGACCATGATATGGAGGTGCCGGTGTTGGACTGGAGTGGACAGGATCAGAAATCACATGACACCAGGTTATCGTCCAACAGGTTGTGTTTTCAAATAAATCTATTTTGACTATAACCTGGCGTCGTGTGATATTTGCTGACCACGCACATGTCTTTGGTGAAAGCTTTCCAGAACTTCAGACAGCTGCCAGAAGAGTGTGTGCAATCCAGCAGGGTATCAAGGACAATGGCCTGGTAAGAGTTTAACCTTAGCCTTCAGCTGAATGGCACGTTGCTTCTAGACACAAAGATGGAGACAACCATCAGCAAAACCTACTTTCTGTTTGTGAGCACAGATGTTTGCACCTCTTGTAACACCCCAAGAGAGCATAGCACTACGGGATGAGAACTTTCCTATAACTTTGAATTCAATGGTAGGACAAAGTCACAAACAAATAAGGTCCTTCATCAACATTGGACTCAGCAACATGGAGACCACCCTCCAGAGAATTCAACTTTGATGGCAACCCTTGCCTCCGCATGCGTGACAATAAAATCCCCAATTCCCACATATTTTATGGAATAAAACATAAAATTCTGGAGAATCTCAACAGGTCTGATAATGTCAGAAGTGAAGAATAGAGTTAATGCTTTGAGTCTGGTATGACTCTTCTTTGGAACCCAGTTTCTCTCTCCTGCCAGATCTGCTGAGCTTTTCCAGCATGTTCTGTTTTTAACTTAAGATTTTCAATATCTGCAATATTTTCCTTTTATTTGAGATGTTGGTGATAGAGGTCTACAACATGGAAAACAGGCCCTTTAGCCCATCAATTCTCTCTCGATCAAATAAAACAACCAACCTGTTCTAGTCTAGATTTTCCAGCATTTGGCCTATGGCCTTGTATGCCTTGGTGTCACAAGTGCATAATGTTATGAAGGTTCCTGCCTCTACCACCCTTTCAGGCAGTGGGTTCCAGATTCCCTCCACCCTCTGAGTAAAACAAAGGTTTCTCACATTCCCACTACATCTCTTGTCCCTCATCTTCAAACCATGCCCCTGGTCAATGATCCCTTCATCAGAAAAAGAAATTCCTTCTATGTCGCAGCCAAACGATGGTCAGTACAAACAATATTGGGATATTCCTAAACAAAAAAGTCAGTTTTGCAGATGAATGTACTGGTCCTCCATTTTGAAATACACAAAAACAAGTCAGACCAGTTGTATCTCATTCAGCAGATTTACTGGTATTTCCTGCCTGGAGAGGTGGCGTGTTTGCAGAATTTCCTGCCAGGACAGTAGTAGCAACGGCCAGCATGAACTGCCACTGCTGTGGATGCCCATTATAGTCCCACATTGATCTAGGATATAGAATCCCTGCAGTGGGGCAAGAGGTCATTCAGCCATTCATCACGGACACTCTGAAGGGCTTCCCATCCAGATCCAGCATCCCCCTCCCCGCCCCGCCGCCCTATCCCTGTAACCCCACATTTCCCACGGTTAATTCAACTAGCCTGCACATCTTGGGACTGTGGGAAGAAATCAGAACCCGCCCAGCGGAAACCCACACAGATTATGGGGAGAACGTCCAAACTCCACACCAAGAACTGGACAGTCACCCCAGGCTGGAATCAGACTCAGATCCTTGGTGCTGTGAAGGAGCAGTGCTAGCCACTGAGCCACTGTGCCACCCCTCTCTAGTCAGGAAGGACCTATAGAAGACAATAGAGCCACTAACAACTTCTCCATACTCGAATAACAGGGAGTCTACAACATAAGTCTTTACATTAGCTGTGGCTCAGCCGGTGCCACACTGAGTGAGAAGGTTCTAAAGGCCCCATCCAGGGACCTGAGCCCAAACATCTTGACTGCCAGCCCTGTTCAGCACTGAGGGGATGTGTATTGTCAGAGGGGCCGCCTTTTGGATGAGATATAAACAGAGGCCCCTTCTATCATCTCTGGTGAATGTAAAACAGGCTGCAATTCCCAACTCAAAGAGGAATTCTCCATAGTATCCTGACCAACATTTATCCCTCAATCAACAAGGCTGAAACAGGCCATCCAGTCACAATCAATTACTGTTTTCGGGAGTTTGCTGCATGGAAATTGGCAGCTGCGTTTCCTGCCTTGCAATGGCAACCACACTTCAAAAGTGTTTTGTTGACTGCGAACTGCTTTGTGATGTCCTATGTTTGGCCTTACTCCATGATCATGTCCAGGAAGGTCTCTATAAAAGTGCCTGTGTTTCTTTCTTCTTCCTTTTCTAATTTAAGCCGAGGCATCACAATAGTGGGATCAGACCAGACTTTCATTCAATTCTGGTCGTTACATCACAAAACTAGGTGTACGTGCGCTGGGGAGGACAACTGCACACAGGCCCTGGGAACTGGCTTTGTAACAGTGACTCAGGAATGTAAAGGCTCAGGAATGCACCAATCACATGCTCCTGTTGGATCAGACAGGCCCCTTTCAGACCAACTGCAAGACTACGGGCACTAATCTTCACATTAACACTCATTTCTCTGGCCAACCTTTGTCTCAATGGCAAACATTAAATGACGTTAACCCTGCTCAGGGAATGAGTTGTTTCAACAGAGAACAAAGAGCAGTACAGGGCAGAAACAGACCCTTGGGCCCATCAATCCTGCACCAATCTATGATGTCTTTCTAAATTAAAAACATTTCCCTCTACACAGTGCATATCCCTCCAGTCCCTGCCTATTCATACATCTGTCAAGATGCATCTTTAACACAGCCATTGTATCTGCTTCTACCACCTCCTCTGGCAGCATATTCCAGGCACTTACCATTCTCTGTAGAAAAATTACCTCTCACTTCTCCTTTAAACATTACACCCTTTTTAACCTAAAGTCTACGTCTCCTAGTAATTGACATTTCTACCTAGGGGAACAGACGCCAACAATCCATTCTGTCCGTGCCCCTCACAATTCTTTCACACGCATTTATCTTTACTTTCAATTAAAGTTAATTACCACAGCTGACATAGCCCTCAGCCCCATGTAATCTGGAACACGGCTCTGCGCCAAAACGATGAAAGCTGTCTAGTATATTAACAGCAAGCTTAGCATGCTCGCCTCCTTGTAACCTCGCAATAGGTGAGGTAGAGTAGATAGGAAGAAACTTTTCCCTTGATGGAAGGATTATTGACCGTGGTATAGAATTAAGGTAAAAAATTTAGAGAGGATGTGAGGATAAACCTTTCCATCCAGAGGGTGATGGGAATCTGGAATTCACTGCCTGTAAGGGTGGTAGAAGCAGAAACCAAGAAATAGTTAGATGTGCATTTGCAATGCCAAGGCGTACAAGGTTATGGGACAAGAGCGGGATTAGATAGCTCAGTGTTGTTTTTGACTGGCACAGGCACGATGGGCTGAAGGGTCTTCTTAGGTGCTGCAGATCTCTATGATTCTATGAGCTGCTTGCAGTATGATAACAATGGAAAATTACCTGTTTTTATTGTACAATTATAACAATAGAAGCAGCCTGAATGGGTGGGCTCAAGCTCTCATAGAACTCGGAGTTTTAGTTTTAGCTTTCAACAGTTGCTGGGGTCTTGAAGCTGGATGTGGAAGCTCTTATTCCTCTCTGTGTTACAGTTAAAAGCTGGGGTTCTCTTCCTGCTGCTAGAGTTGCATGTGAGACAATCTATTTTACTGAAGAGATAGTAAGAACTGCAGATGCTGGAGTCAGAGATAACACAGTGTGGAGCTGGAGGAACACAGCAGGCCAGGCAGCATCAGAGGAGCAAGAAAGATGACATTTCAGGTCTGAAGTTTTCTGAAGAAATGTCAGCTTTCCTGCTCCTTGATGCTGCCTGGCCTGCTGTGTTCCTCCAGCTCCACGCTGTGTTATCTCTATTTTACTGATTTTGCCTTTGCCAAGGTTGCTCCCGTTCTGCAACAGTTAATTAGTACTGAAACAGTTAATTAACACTAGTTACTGGAACAGTTAATTAGTATTAATTGGTACATAAATTATATATATTATTTTGTTAAGCATTTTGATAGAGTTATGGTTAAGCCAAATCTTTTCTTTTATCTTTATTCTGTCTGTGTTGAAACCATAGCATAAAAATAAAGAATGCTTTGCTTAAGGTTGAGGAGTTTGACCAATCAAATTGCATTTAGAACACAACACCTTACACTTACCTTTAAAATAAGAAAACGTTATCATCTAGACTATCTTCTTAATTTTTTTTAGGGGTTTGGAATGGTCCATAACACTCCCTTTAGCAAAAATGCACAGATGGCATAAGTGTCTAAGTGTGCAGCAGATTTATTTATCTACAAAATAGCTCCTCAAACATAAAATACCTGGTCTCATTGTTGAGAGCTCGGTGGTAAATGTTGTCGACATGGATTTTAGCAAGGCCATTGAAAGGTTCCTCATAGCTGGCTGATACGAAAGTTGAAATCACATGGGATCCACAGTGAGCTGGTAAGAAGTGGCTTAATCATAGAAGACAGAGCATAGCGATGGAAGGGTGATTTCCAGATTTAGCATCTGTGACCATGGTGTTCCACAGGGCTGATTGCTGGGATCCATGTTGTTTGAAATATATATAAATGATTTGGAGGAAAATGTAGGTGGTCTAATAAACATGCAGACAACACAAGGATTAGGGAAGCGTCGAATAGTGAGGAGGATTGCCAGACGATGCAATAGAGTATTAATAGGCTAGGGACATGGACGGAGAAATAGCAGATGCTGGACAAATGCAATGTGATGTATTTTGGGAGATTTAATGCAGGTAAATGACAGAACCATGAGCAGCATCAATATACAGAGCAATCTAGATGTACTATTCCATAGTTCCCTGAAACTGGCAACACAAATGAACAAGGTGGTCAAGAAGACATATCGCGTGCTCGCCTTGATCAGCCAGGGCAGAGAGTGTAAACGTTACCAATGTCCTGTTGCAGCTGTATAGAGCTTTGGCTAAGCCACATCTAAAATATAATGTACAGTTCTGGTCACCACGCTACAAGAAAGATGTGGACACAGGAGGAATGTGCAAACTTCACATAGACAGCCACCCAAGGGTGCAATCAATCCCTGGTCCCTGGTGCTGTGAAGCAATAATGCTCACCACTAAGCAACCATGCTGCCCAGTTGAACATGCCCAAGTTATGAATTCTCATTCTATGTCAACCTTCGCTGATTTTCCCTGGGGTGGCAAGCAATGTTTCACAATTGGAATTAGCATCTCGTGCAGGGTTGGTTGGGGGGACGAGTGGGGAGGGGAAGAGGGCGCAGAATAAGCTCTGGGTTTGCATTATTGAACTCAATCCATTTTAGAGTGATGGTTATGATGATCTTTTCCTGTTGAAACTTGTTGTGTAGACCTATTTACAATTGCTTGTTGAGGCGCTAGTCTAGAGGCTGGTGTGTTGGCCATGAAGTGACAAAGAAAAATTCATATCATTCCTTGGTATTGATTTTTAAAGTGTTCACAGAAGTGACTCAGAAGTAGCCTGATCAGTGTCTGTTCTTTGCAGAACAGGTGCTGAAAAGATGAATTTTGCAAAAATTGTCGATTTTGTTAAAAATAAGTTGTCACCTTGAATGTAATTTAGGACGGAATCTCACTGTTTGAAAGTACAAGAGAAAATAAAAGAGTTCACTCCTGACTGAATACTAGGACATTGTACAGAATTGCATAGAATATATAGAAACAGGACATTTGGTCAAATCAGACCACGTTCCAACTGCACCAGCTCTCATCTTTCTTTGTTCAACTCCACCAACATATTCCATTTACTGCTTGCATTTATCTAGCCTCTTCTGGTGTGCAACAATATAATTTGCCTGCACCACACGCTATGAGATCCATATGCTCCCTAATCTCTGGGCAAAAAAGGTGCTTTAGAATTCCCTACTAAATCTGCTGGTGACTGTCTGACATTGTTATGTCTAGTGGGAGCATGTGCCCCTCTGTGTTTGTGCCATTAAAGCCTTTTATAATTTAACATTTGATTTAGGTGCAACGTACCTGTGGTCAGATACACAACACTCATTTATAGAGAAAGAAACTATTCAGCAATGTGGAGGGATCAGTTTTGATATTCAAGCAGAATGGAAAACAGAGTAACTGACTACACATGCATATATCAAATTAAATCGTACATAAGATACGTTTCTATGTAGAACAACACAAAGGGGACTCTGCAGTCTCAGAGTTGATCTCTGCTGTATAATGCATAAATTACTGATTTAATATTCAAGATCTGGGAACATCCCAGTAGTATGTTTCTCTGGATGCCAGATAGCATCTTTCCTCTCAGCAATGTAAATAACACACATTTACTGGCCCACTAAAGGTCAGAAGTCCCCAAAAGAGGCAGCATGGGAATAGCTTTCAAATGATTTGCCTCTGTTTTTTGCACTCGCAATGATTGTGTTCATCATAATAACTATCACGTCCAATTTGCATAACATCCTCCTTCATCTCCTTCAGCTTTCAAGCTGCATTTTTTTTTGTGAAAATAAATATAATTAAGATGACAGTAATTCAGCCAAGTCTGGTGGAAAGCATTTGCTGAGGAATGGAAACCATTCATTAATGTGCTGGGATTTGAGGTAGGTCCAATGCACCGGCGCACAGGAGGTTTCAATTCAGGAGAAGCCAAGAGGTCAATTCATTCATCATCCATGGCCCAGACAGCAAAGCATGCATTTCAGAAAGTTCCCGGCTCGAGCCTCGCTCCAGAGACCGAGCACAGATCCCGGGCTGGCACTCCACCGCAGCACTCAGGAAGTACCCCATTGTTAGAGGTGTTGTCTTTCAGGTAAGATGTTTACCCATCCTAGGGGGTAAACTTGGCCTCAGTGTGTTGCAAAATGGTAGTGTTTTAAAGATCGGCGAGCCCCTACAGTGTGGAAGCAGGCCCTTAAGCCCCGCAAGTTCACACTGCCTCTCAGATCATCCCACCCAGACCCATCCTTCTTTACCAACCTAATCTACCCATCCCTGAACACTACAGGCAATTTAGCATGGCCAATCCACCGAGCCTGCACATCTTTGGACTGCGGGAGGAAACCCACACAGACTCAGGGAGAATGTACAAACTCCACACAGACAGTCACCCAAAGATGGAATTTAACCGATGTCCCTGGTGTTGTGAGACTGCAGTGGAAACCACTGAGCGACTAGGATTGAGGGAGTTGACCCTACTGTCCTTACCAATATCGCTAAAGCAGATTAGAGGGCTTTTGGAATCTTGCTGAGTGTAAATTGGCTGCCATGTGTTTCCATTATAACAGTGGCTTCAGCATTTCATTGGCTGCATTGTCAATCTCTCTGCCATATCATGAAATCTTGGAATCATGGAATGCCTACAGTGTGGAAGAAGGCCATTCAGCCCATCGAGTCCACACCGACTCTCCCAGAGAGCATCTCACCCAGACCAACACGCCAACCTTATCCCTACAGCAGTGTATATCCTATGTAATTCTTTATCATTGTGACATTAGCATGAAGCATTTTGACCATACTGTAATTTCCCACATCACATTGTGTAGAAGAGTCTGGGAAATACCTCTGCAAAGATATGCCAGCGTTATAAATAGAAAGATCTTTGCTCCCCCTGTAACAAAGCTCATTTGTTAGACAGCTCCGGTGACTGGCCACATGCTCGGTCTGAACTGGCCAACAACTCTGATTCTTGCAGTGCAAGCTGTTGTAGGATCATAGGGGTCTACAGCACTGAAAAAGGCTCTTCAGCCCATCAATTCTGCACCGGTCCGAAACAACCACCTAACTGCTCTAAACAAACAAAGAAAGAACTGCAGATGCCGTAAATCTGAAAGAAAAACAAGTTGCTGGTAAAACTCGGCAGGTCTGGCAGCATCTGTGAAGAGAAAGTAGAGTTAACATCCTGGGTCCAGTGATCCTTCTTCAGAACTACTCTGATCCCATTTTCCAGCACACAGCCTTGTTGCAGTTTAACTGAATGACACGACTTAGCAAAATTTGGTTCACACAATATGACTGATTGACACAGTGCATGTTAAGTCTGTCTCTGTCCACCCTTCTCTCACTGCTGCACCACTTCCCCTGCCTCCCCTGCAGAGGTGAGTGCTTGGAACACTAAAAGCTCTCCCCATACATCCTTGCTGACCACTACCTTCCAGCCCTTCTCAGTGGCTGAGTGTCCTATAAATGTCCACAGACATTTTGATCCCCAGGTCATTTCTAGCCATATCCTTACCCATTGTCAAGTGCAGATCACTGGATGGTGAATTAAAGTAAAAACCATGTGGATATCTGTTCTTCTTTTTAACTTCCTCTATCTATGTATTCCCTCTCTACCTCAAAGCCTCTAAATTATTCTTACTGAATCTCCAAGGATTAAACAGAAACACATTTGCCAGACTGATTCATGCAATGTCAGGACAGCTCTTTGGGAAGAGATTTGATCTCTATTCACCAGAGGTTAGAAGAATGAGAGGTGATTCCATTGAAATTGACAAAATTCTGAAAGGACCAGCCAAGGTATTGGAGAGATGTTCCCCTTGACAGAGGGTCATGGTCTAGAGCCAGGAGGAATTTCTTCACTCATTCACCTGAACTGAATGTTTGGAATTCTCTGTCCTGGAAAGCTGTGGATGCTCAGTCACCGAATACATTGATTGATGGGGAAAAATGGCTTTGAGGTAGATGATCTGCCATGATCTGGAATGGCAGAGTAGCCTGAGGGGCTCAACAACCTACTTCTGCTTCCTATTTGTTTTGTTCACAATATATTTTAATGATTTGGATGAGGGAACAAAATGTAACATCTCCAAGTTTGCAGATGATACCAGGTTGGGTGGGAGGGCGAACTGTGACAAGGATGCAGAGGTCCTTCAGCATGAGTGAAGTGAATGGGCAGATCAATTGTGGATGCAGTAAAATTTGGATAAATGTGAGGTTATTCACCTCAGAAGCAAAAAAAAGAAGGCAGGTTACTACCCAAATAGCTGCAAATTGGGATATAGGAGTGTGCAGCAGAATCTTGTATACCAGTTGCTGAAGGTAAGCATGCAGGTGCAGCAGGCAGTAAAGAAGAAAAATAGTATGTTGACCTTCATTGCGAGAGGTTTCGAGTCCAGGAGCAGGGATGTGTTGTACAGGGCCTTGGTGAGACCACACCTGGAATACTGTGTGCAGTTTTGGTCTCCTTTTCTGAGGAAGGATGCCCTTGCTCTCAAGGGAGTGCAGCGAAGGTTTACTAGGCCGATTCCAGGGATGGCAGGACTGACGTATGATAAGAGATTGACTAGGTTGGGATTGTTTTTGCTGGAGTTCAGATGAATCAGGGGGAATCTCATGGAGACTAATAAAATTCTAACAGGACTGGATAGGGTGGATGTAGCAAGGATGTTCCTGATGGTGGGTGTGTCCAGAAGGAAGGGTCACTGTCTGAGGATTCAGGCTAGATGATTTAGGATGGAGAAGAGGAGACATTTCTTCACCCAAAGAATTCATTACCACAGGAAGTAATTGATGCCTAAACATCAAATGTATTTAAGAGGCAACTAGACACAGCACTTGGGGAGAATGGGATCAAAGGTTATGCAGAGAAAGCAAGATAGTGCTATTGAGCTGGATGATCAGCCGTGATCATGTAGAATGGCGGAGTAAGTTGAAGGGCCGAATGGCCTCCTCCTCCTATCATCTGTATTCCTATGTTTATATACAAGACTGCGGAGGATCTTGAGATGAAGTACATCTTGAGATTAAGATTTGAGATGCAGGGTACAGGGCAGCAACTGTTTGACCTTTGAACATGTCGTACGGCAACTCATGACTCAGGATATCGTGAGTCTGCAGAGGTGGGTGGCACAGTGGCTCAGTGGTTAGCACTGCAACCTCACAGCACCAGGAATCCAGGTTCAATTCCAGCCTTGGGTGACTGCCTGTGCAGAGTTTACATGTTGTCCCTGTGTCTGCATGGGGTTCCACCAGATGGTCCAATTTCCTCCCACAGTCCAAAGATGTGCACATGAGATGGATTAGGTATGTTAAAGTTTCCCCAGAATGTTCAGGGACATATAGGTTAGGTATGTTGGCTATGGAGAAACGCAGTGCTACAGGGATCGGGTAGGATGCTCTTCAGAGGGTTGGTGTGGACTTGTTGGTCCAAATGGCCTGTCCTCACTCTATGGGGATTCTATGTGTTTAAGGTGATGTTTTGTGTGTAGACGTGCCTGCCCAATAGTTTTGAAAAAACTTTTGTTGCTAATCCATAGTCAGAATCATGTTCCAATATAAATTCTTTGGTGTCCGATAAATTAATGCTTTCTTTCTGTGTTGTGACTTTGACTTTAATGGGAGTGTTGATTACCGAGGATATGATGAATTGTTCTAATTATGATTCTGTGAGAATACCACATACACGAACTTACATACAGAGGCATTGTCATAACTTGACTGCACCACCCAATAAATGGTTTAGTGAGAATTAAAACATAGTACTTGGAAATTTCGGGTGACGCTCAAGTAAATCTTAAACAAGAGGTAACAAAAGTACTTTGGACGTGGGTTCATTGGAGTGGAAACACTTACAAAATATGAACAGCCAGGTTTTGTGCAATTTTCCAATAAAGCCTAGGCTAATTCATCTAATCGGCACATCCTTGGACTGTGGGAGAAAACTGGAGCACCCGGAGGAACCCCACGCAGACATGGGGATTGTGCAAACTCCACACAGACAGTCTGCTGAGGGTCGAATCAAATCTGGGTCCCTTGTGCTGTGACACAGCAACGCTAACCACTATGCCTCCCACAGCTGTTATTACATATTATTTTAAAAGCTATACTTTCAAAGGTCTTCAATAAATAGAAGTACAGAGTGCAAAAACAAATAATTTTCTATAAACCTATTAAAATCAATTAAACCCTGCTGTGATTATGGATTTTCATTGTGGGAATCAGAAGTATGTGAGGCATTGTAGTGACTTCGGAAGAGTTATGGTAGAATGGCTTGAGGGATAAGGGATTAAAGAGAAGTTGGGGAAAACCACCTTTGAGCTAAGAACTCTGAGGGGATTTAATACAAATATGAAAGTTTCTATTTGCTCCACCTAAAATCTATTTCAATTGTCTGAAGTAGCAATAATCAGATGGCCTGGAATTGACAGCATGAGTTAATGAGCAAAAGAGCCAGAAATAACACAGGGAAATTGTTGACACAAAGAATGGTCAGGATTTGAAACGCACTACCTTACCACCTCTGCACCAAACACCACCCCAATACAACATTGTTGCTGATATTGATTCCAATTAACATTCAAAAGGGAATGGAATGAATACTTAGAGAAGAAGAAGGGAAAGGACAGATTCCAGGGATATGACTGATAGTAGAGCTGACCAAACAAAGAATTGACTCATACCTCTTCTGTGCTGGATATTCTGTTCTATTCTACAGCACTCAAAGCACATTGCAAAGATGGTTGACAGAAGCTATTAAGGATTGAATGGATGGGTGGGATAAGGGGCCTGGAAATAAGGGTAAGGACTAAATTCCATGATTTTTCTCCTGGAACCTGACTGACCATCCAGGATCATCCAGTTAATTAATTAAAAATATATTCATATATTTTGGAAATGGTAGCAGTTCAAAGATGTAGAGGTTAGGTGGATTGGCCATACTAAATTGACCACAGTGTTCAGGCATGTGCAGGCTAGATGGATTAGCCATGGGAAATGCAGCGTTACTGGGATAGGGTTCGGGTGGGACGCTCTTTGGAGGGTTGGTGTGGACTTGATGGGGCTAAATGGCCTGCTTCCACACTGTAGGGATTCTATGATTCCATGACTGTATCTTGATAATGCTATAAAAGCAATATACTGCAAATGCTAGAAATTTGAAGCAAGTACAGAGAATGCTAATGAAACGCTAAGAAGGGAGAAACTCGGCAGGTCCAGCGGCAAATATTGAGAGAGGAACACAGTTAATGTTCAGTTTTGAAGAAGTTATATCAGACTCTAAACTTCAACTTTGTTTATCTCTCCACATTTTGTTTTACTAATTTAAGAGACGCTGGCATCGCTGGCTGGCCAGCATTTATTGTCCGTCCTTAAGTGCCCTTGAGAAGGTGGTGGTGAGCTGTCTTCTTGCACCTCAGCAGTCCACTTGCCGCGGGTTGACACACAATGCCGTTTGGGAGGGAATTCCCAATTTTCACGCAGCGAAGGAACAGCGATGTGTTTCCAAGTCAGGATAGTGAGTGGCTTGGAGGGGAATTTGCAAGGGGTGGTGTTTCCATGTATCTGCTGCCCTTGGCCTTCTAGATAGAAGTGGTTATGGGTTTGGAAAGGTGCTGTCTGAGGATTTTGGGCGAATTTCTACACTGCAGGTAGTACACACTGCCACTACTGAGCATCAGTGGTAGAGGAAGTGGATGTTTTTGGATGTGGTGCCAACCAAGCGAGCTGCTTTGTCCTGGGCGCTGTCAAGCTTCTTCAGCATTGTTGGAGCTGTACCCATCCAGATAAGGGGGGAATATTCTATCACACTCCTGATATGTGCCTTGTAGATGGTGGACAGACTTTGGGGAGTCATGAGGTGAGTTACTTGCCGCAATATTCCTAGCCTTTGACCTGCTCTTGTAGTCACTGTGTTTATATTGGGAGTCCAGCTGGGGGAGTCTGGTCAATGGTAATTCCCAGGCATGTTGAAAATGGGGGATTCAGTGATGGTAACACCATTGAATATCATGGGGAAGTTGTTATATTGTCTCTTATTGGAGATGGTCATAGCCTGGCATTTGTGCGGCGTGAATGTTATTTGCTACTTTCAGCCCAAGCCGGGATATTGTCCAAATCTTGTTGCATTTGAAGACGGACTGCTTCAGTATCTGAGGAGCTGTGAATGGTGCTTTCTGAACATTGTGCATTCATCAGCGAACATCCCCACTTCTAGCCTTATGACGGAGGGAAGCTCATTGATGAAGTGGGTGAAGATGGCTGACCCTCAGACACCACCCTGAGGAACTCCGGCAGAGATGTCCTGAAGCTGAGATGACTGACCCTAACAACACCGACCATTTTCCAATCTGTCAGGTATGACTCCAACCACCAGAGAGTTTACTCCCAATATCCATTGATTCCAGTTTTACGAGGGCTCCTTGACGCCACACTCAGTCAAAAGTAGCCTTGATGTCAAGGGCTGTCACTCTCACCTCACCTCTGGAATTCAGCTCTTTTGCTTTGGAGTGAGGAGTTAAAATCGCACAACTGCAGGCAGTTAAATTAATTTAATTAATAAATCTGGAATTAAATGCTCATCTTACTAACAACGTTCATAAAATTACTGCATCATTGTAAAAACCTATCTGATTCACTAATGTCTTTGCTTTGGTCGGGAGGCGATAGCTATCGTAGCCCCATTCATTTCATCAATGACATCTAATGTCTCCCAAAATAACAGCCACTGCTATTAGGGTTGCTGACTTTGTTAGTGATGTTCACATCCCTGGTTAACAATATAGGCAACAACAGTGCTAATAAATTCCCATGATTTTTGTCTCAAAGGCAACACAGACCAGGGGCTTAAACAAAAACGTGATGGTGTGTGAGACCAAAGGCAATAGCCTGTATCGGCTGAGACACTGGAGGATCTGCAGTGATGTCATTATATCACTATAATAATAAAATGTGAGGCTGGATGAACACAGCAGGCCAAGCAGCATCTCAGGAGCACAAAAGCTGACGTTTCGGGCCTAGACCCTTCATCAGAGAGGGGGATGGGGGGAGGGAACTGGAATAAATAGGGAGAGAGGGGGAGGCGGACCGAAGATGGAGAGCAAAGAAGATAGGTGGAGAGGGTGTAGGTGGGGAGGTAGGGAGGGGATAGGTCAGTCCAGGGAAGACGGACAGGTCAAGGAGGTGGGATGAGGTTAGTAGGTAGCTGGGGGTGCGGCTGGGGGTGGGAGGAAGGGATGGGTGAGAGGAAGAACCGGTTAGGGAGGCAGAGACAGGTTGGACTGGTTTTGGGATGCAGTGGGTGGGGGGGAAGAGCTGGGCTGGTTGTGTGGTGCAGTGGGGGGAGGGGATGAACTGGGCTGGTTTAGGGATGCAGTGGGGGAAGGGGAGATTTTGAAACTGGTGAAGTCCACATTGATACCATATGGCTGCAGGGTTCCCAGGCGGAATATGAGTTGCTGTTCCTGCAACCTTCGGGTGGCATCATTGTGGCAGTGCAGGAGGCCCATGATGGACATGTCATCAAGAGAATGGGAGGGGGAGTGGAAATGGTTTGCGACTGGGAGGTGCAGATGTTTGTTGCGAACTGAGCGGAGGTGTTCTGCAAAGCGGTCCCCAAGCCTCCGCTTGGTTTCCCCAATGTAGAGAAAGCCGCACCGGGTACAGTGGATGCAGTATACCACATTGGCAGATGTGCAGGTGAACCTCTGCTTAATGTGGAATGTCATCTTGGGGCCTGGGACCAAACCAAACCATCATCTCCAACACCATTCATGACCTCATCACCTCAGGGGACCTCCCACCCACAGCCTCCAACCTCATTGTTCCCCAACCCCGCACGGCCCGTTTCTATCTCCTTCCCAAAATCCACAAACCTGCCTGCCCTGGTCGACCCATCGTCTCAGCCTGCTCCTGCCCCACCGAACTCATCTCCACCTATCTGGACTCCATTTTCTCCCCTTTGGTCCAGGAACTCCCCACCTATGTCCGTGACACCACCCACGCCCTCCACCTCCTCCAGGACTTCCAATTCCCTGGCCCCCAACACCTCATATTCACCATGGACGTCCAGTCCCTGTACACCTGCATTCCGCATGGAGATGGCCTCAAGGCCCTCCGCTTCTTCCTGTCCCGCAGGCCCGACCAGGCCCCCTCCACCGACACTCTCATCCGCCTAGCGGAACTCGTCCTCACACTCAACAACTTCTCTTTTGACTCCTCCCACTTCCTACAGACTAAGGGGGTGGCCATGGGCACCCGCATGGGCCCCAGCTATGCCTGCCTCTTTGTAGGTTACGTGGAACAGTCCATCTTCCGCACCTACACAGGCCCCAAACCCCACCTCTTCCTCCGGTACATTGATGACTGTATCGGCGCCGCCTCTTGCTCCCCAGAGGAGCTCGAACAGTTCATCCACTTCACCAACACCTTCCACCCCAACCTTCAGTTCACCTGGGCCATCTCCAGCACATCCCTCACCTTCCTGGACCTCTCAGTCTCCATCTCAGGCAACCAGCTTGTAACTGATGTCCATTTCAAGCCCACCGACTCCCACAGCTACCTAGAATACACCTCCTCCCACCCACCCTCCTGCAAAAACTCCATCCCCTATTCCCAATTCCTCCGCCTCCGCCGCATCTGCTCCCACGATAAGACATTCCACTCCCGCACATCCCAGATGTCCAAGTTCTTTAAGGACCGCAACTTCCCCCCCACGGTGATTGAGAACGCCCTTGACCGCGTCTCCCGCATTTCCCGCGACACATCCCTCACACCCCGCCCCCGCCACAACCGCCCCAAGAGGATCCCCCTCGTTCTCACACACCACCCTACCAACCTCCGGATACAACGCATTATCCTCCGACACTTCCGCCATTTACAATCCGACCCCACCACCCAAGACATTTTTCCATCCCCACCCCTGTCTGCTTTCCGGAGAGACCACTCTCTCCGTGACTCCCTTGTTCGCTCCACACTGCCCTCCAACCCCACCACACCCGGCACCTTCCCCTGCAACCGCAGGAAATGCTACACTTGTCCCCACACCTCCTCCCTCACCCCCATCCCAGGCCCCAAGATGACATTCCACATTAAGCAGAGGTTCACCTGCACATCTGCCAATGTGGTATACTGCATCCACTGTACCCGGTGCGGCTTTCTCTACATTGGGGAAACCAAGCGGAGGCTTGGGGACCGCTTTGCAGAACACCTCCGCTCAGTTCGCAACAAACATCTGCACCTCCCAGTCGCAAACCATTTCCACTCCCCCTCCCATTCTCTTGATGACATGTCCATCATGGGCCTCCTGCACTGCCACAATGATGCCACCCGAAGGTTGCAGGAACAGCAACTCATATTCCGCCTGGGAACCCTGCAGCCATATGGTATCAATGTGGACTTCACCAGTTTCAAAATCTCCCCTTCCCCCACTGCATCCCTAAACCAGCCCAGTTCATCCCCTCCCCCCACTGCACCACACAACCAGCCCAGCTCTTCCCCCCCACCCACTGCATCCCAAAACCAGTCCAACCTGTCTCTGCCTCCCTAACCGGTTCTTCCTCTCACCCATCCCTTCCTCCCACCCCCAGCCGCACCCCCAGCTACCTACTAACCTCATCCCACCTCCTTGACCTGTCCGTCTTCCCTGGACTGACCTATCCCCTCCCTACCTCCCCACCTACACCCTCTCCACCTATCTTCTTTGCTCTCCATCTTCGGTCCGCCTCCCCCTCTCTCCCTATTTATTCCAGTTCCCTCCCCCCATCCCCCTCTCTGATGAAGGGTCTAGGCCCGAAACGTCAGCTTTTGTGCTCCTGAGATGCTGCTTGGCCTGCTGTGTTCATCCAGCCTCACATTTTATTATCTTGGAATCTCCAGCATCTGCAGTTCCCATTATCTCTCATTATATCACTACATTGTTCTTTCCTGCATTGTTCTAGCTTATTAATGAGCAGCACTGAGAGACAGCTGCCTTATTCAGAATGGTCTGTTAAAAGCAAAGACTCATGTAAAAGCAGAGCAATCAGAGGCCTCCCCTTATAGCCAGAGCTAGGGACCCAGGCAGCAGCTGAAAGCACAGTCACCAATAAAGGGGCAAGGGCCATTAGAAATGCAACAAGCTAGAATTAGAAGTGTCTCGGAGACTTGTAGTGCCGCAGGAGATTATAGAGATAGGGTTAGCCTAAGCCTGGGAGGAATTTGAGAAGAAAGATAAGATTTGTAACTGCCCAGTGTGGGGATGGTCCAAACAGGATATGGTAAGGCATTGGCAGCAGATATTGGATGACATAAGTTTATGAAGGTTTATGGTGGGAAGCCATTCAGAAGTGCCAAGAAATAGCCACCTCTGAAATGTAATAAGACCATGGGAGGAAATGTGCCTCAAACTCTCCTTAACAGGATCATCACAGGTTAGATGCAGAGTAAAGTTCCCTCCAATGAATCCCAGAAATATGATTTAACATCAACCCAGAGGTCCATATTGACAGGGATGGGAAATTTCTTCGTCTTACACACAACTCCCTTGCTGCTTCCTTGAAAAAGAGAGTTGGGTTTTTTTTGTCCCTTTTTTGTTTCATGGTGTAAGCAAGACTGGTAAGGCCAGCATTCATTGCCCATCCCTAATTGTCCCTGAACCTAGCGCCTTGCTCAATTGTTTCAGAGGGCAGTTAAGAATCACTCACGTGCCAGACTGAGTAAGAACACAGTAACTAGGAGAAGGAGTAGGAGTAGCTCCCCACCCCCTCATTGAACAAAATAACGACTGATCCGGCCCAGATATCAGCTCCAATTTTGTGCCATTTTCTGATAGCCCTCAATTCCCTGAAAGATCAAAAATCTATCCACCCAGCTCTTTTAATATTTTCATTAATCCAACCTCCACAGCTCTCTGGGGTAGAGAAATCCAGATATTCGCTAACAATGATTCCTTCATATCTCAGTGCAGTGGCTCAGTGGTTGGCACTGCTGCCTCCAGTGCCAGGAGCCTGGGTTTGATCCCACCCTCTGGCGACTGTCTGTGTGGAGTTTGCAAATTCTCCCCGTGTCTGCGTGGGTTTGCTCCGGTTTCCTCCCACAGCCCAAAGATGTGCAGTATAGACGGATTGGCCATGCTAAATTGCCCATAGTGTTCAGGGATGTGTAGATTAGGTGGGTTATGAGGGGCGGATCTGAGTGGGATGCTCTGAGGGGTGTTGTGGATTTGCTGGGCCGAAGAGGCCTGTTTCCACACTGTAGGGATTCTATGATTCTTAAACAAATGTGGCCTTATTCTGTAACTATGTTCCCATGTTCAAGACTCCCCCACTAATGGAAACACATTCACACCAAAATCAGACTATTCATTTTGCAATGGTTTGCAGGATCTTTCTGTGCAAAAGATAGGCACCATGTGACCGCAAAACCTCATTCCATTTAGGTAAAGGAAAGAGGTATACCAGATACCTTTATTCCTGTATGAAGCAACCACCCCACAGAAAGATCGATTCAGAGACAGTAGGAACTGCCGATGCTGGAGAATCTGAGGTAACAAGGTGTAGAAGGATTCTGAAGAAGGTCCAGACCCGAAGCATCAGCTTTCCTGCTCCTCTGATGCTGCTTGGCTGTGTTCATCCAGCTCTACACCTTGTTATCTCATGAAGAAAGATCGCTGTGTTTTGGAAATATCACAATGAGAGATCAGATGCTGCATCTCCTTCACTACAGATGTGTGCGTTTGTAACCTTGTTAATTGACCCTGTTAAATTTCTGAATTTTAATAAAGTTATGCATACGCACACACTCACACCGACAAACTCTCTTTTGCACACAGCCGAAAGGTCTCAGCTGCATTTCTGTCTCCTGATTAAGAAACAAATGCTTTGATTTTACATTCTCATCCCTGCATTCAAATCCTTCCACAGCCTCACCCCTCATTATCTCTGTAAAGTCCTCCAGTCTGAAAACCTTTTAGGGTTTATATTGTTCTTTAATGCCTCTTGATTTATTTAATTAGTCCAACATTGGTGGCAGTGCATTCCATTATTGAAGTCTTAAGCTCTGAAATTCTACTCTTAAACCTCTCCACCTCACCTTCCTCCTTTAAGATGATCTGTAAAAGCTGCCCCTCTGATCAGATTCTTGGTTATTTGCCCTAATTTCTCTGGCTGTGACTCGGCATCAATTTGTGTTTAAAACTGGATTGCCTCGAGACATTTCACCAAATTAAATTCTCAATATAAATACGGCTTGTTCTCATTGTTGTAACAAAGCAGAGGGGTGAACTTATTCAAGATCTAGAAAAAAAAGATATAAGACCTTAACAAAGATTATCGTCAAATGATTACGCACATTGTATGAAAGTGTGTTGGGAATTATGGTCTTCATATGTCAACAAAAATAATCATAGGACTGAAATCTCAAAATATCACACCAGCAATGTTTTTGTTATTGCCTCCTAGGGTGTCATCAGCCTTGAAATCACACACAGAATGTTTTAATTATTTTGCACACTGTCAGTCAAGGGGTAATAAAACAGTGAATATTAGCTTCCAAATTAGAAGTCGTTTAATTGGCAGGCTATGAAAACACTTTAGAGTGCAACAAAGTCTATGTTTTACAGGGTGGAGCATGCAGTTTAAATCTGATAAACGATCTATTCTGGTTGCAATCTTCATGTGTTTTTAAATGAACATACTTAGATTTCTTTATGATGGTTCCCTGTTGGCTGTGCTCCACGAGATAGACAGCCCTCGAATTTTATGCTTGTTAAGTGCATGATGTTAACGCTCGGGGTACGTTGTGGGGGAGGCAATGGCCTAGTGGTATTATCGCTGGACTGTTAATCCAGAGACCCAGATAGTGTCCTGTGGACCTAGGTTCAAATCTGCCATGGCAAATGGTGGAATTTGAATTCAACTTAAAAAAAATCTCGAATTAAGAATGTAAGGATGACCGTGAATCCATTGTCAATTGGCAAGAAAAACCAATCTGGTTCATTAATATCCTTTAGGGAAGGAAACTGCTGTCCTTTCTTGATCTGGCCTACATGTGACTCCAGACCCACAGCAATATGGTTGGCTCTAAACTGCCCTCTGGGCAATTAGGGGATGGACAATAAATGCTGCCTAGTGACATTCTCATCCCATTAATAAGTAAAGGAAAAAAATGTATCAAGAGTTCATCTTATATTTGTTTACAATAACAACAGAAATTGCTAGAGAATCTCAGCAGGTCTGGCAGCATCTGTGGAGAGAAAGCAGAGTGAACATTTCTGGTCCAGTGAGCCTTCTTCAGAACTGGTGGAAGTGAGGAAAAAGTTAGTATATCTGCTGAAGGTGGGGTGAGGGGAGGGGACTAAACAATATTTGGAGATGGAGCCCAGAGACAGAGAACAGCAATTGGGTAGACAATGGGGTGAGGAAAGGTCAGCCCACGAGATGTTAATGGGGATCATTAATAGAAGACAATAATTTGGCTGTGGTAGCAGCCCATGTCACAACAAGTCTTCGTGTGTCGGGGTTAGGGTCAAGGCATGGGAGAGGGTGCTGAGGCCATAAAATTATTAAACATGATACTGAGTCCTGAAAGCTACAGGGTCCCTCAGCAGTAAATGAGATTCTGTTCTTCCAGCTTGTGCTGAGCTTTGCTGGAGCACTTCAGCAAGCCTGAGGCAGAGATGTTGGTCAGGGAACACAGTGATTTGCTAAGGTTGTTGGGTTCTGTGAAAGCGTCATCGGATGGAACGTTAACTCTATTTTTCCTCCTTCACAGATGCTGCCAGACCTGCTCAGCTTTTCCAGCAACTTTGTTTTTATTCTGGATGTGTTGAGGTGGCAGGTGACTGGAAGCTCAGGGTCATTTTTGTGGATAGAATGTAGATGCTCCACAAAGTGATCACCCCGTCTGCGTTTCATCTCCCCAGTGCAGAGGAGGCTACATTGTGAGAAGTGAATACATTGGATCAGATTGAGTAAAGTGCACATAAATCGCATCTTCACCTGGAAGGTGTGTTTGGGCCCTTATTAGATAATGAGGATGGAAGAAGTAAACAGGCAGTTGTTACACCTTTGTGATTGTATGAGAAGGTGCCATGGGGTGGTAGGAAGGGTGTTGGGAGTGGCCAAGATGTGTTGGAGGGAACAGTCCCTGTGTGAGGCTGACAAGAGAAGGGAGGGGAATATGTGTCCGGTGGTAGCATCTCGCTGGAGGGAGTGGAAATGGTGGATGATGATCTTCTGGATGTGGATGCTGGTGGGATGGTAGATGAGAATGAGAGGCACTCTATCACTGTTGTGGAAAGGGACGCAGGTGGTAAAGAATGACATGCGGGAACTGGGTCATACCCGATTGAGGGCCCTGTCAACAACGGTGCTGGGGAATCCTCAGTTGAGGAAGAAGGTAGACATTTCAGAGGGCCCCTTGTCAAAGCTGGCCTCATTGGAACAGATGAGATGAAGACAAAGGAACTGGGAGAATGGAATAGAGTCTTTACAGGAAGCAGAGTGTGAGGACGTATAGTCAAAGTACCTGTGGGAGTCAGTGGGTTTATAGTGGATATTGGTGGCCAGCCTATCCCCAGAAATTGAAACAGAGATGTCAAGGAAGGGAAAAGATGAGTCAGAGATGGACCAGGGGAAGGTGAAAGCAGGGTGGAAATTGATAAATATTTCCAAGTGCAAACAAGAGAGGGAAGGAGCACTGATGATGTCATCAATGTGCCAAGGATTTTGGGGATGGGCTGGAATAGGACACGAAGGAGTGTTCCCATGTGACCAATGTACCACTTTTAATATAGAAACCCAACCAAAGTAGTTCGCAAGAGTTTTACCACGAGATTTCATGTGGAGAAATTCCAAATGTTAACAAAAAGCTTAGTCTAAGGGTGGTTTTAACATGTTTCAAAGGAGGGGAGTGGGAGGAGCAAAGGAACAGCCACCTCTGAAATATATTAAAATTGTGGGAAGGAGATGTACTTCAAACTTTTGTACCTCATGTACTCTTTCACCAGGATCATCCCAGGTTAGATCCAGAGTAAAGTAAATTTGCTGACAGGAATTCCCATGAAATGAATGTGGTCTTATTCTGTGCCTCTGTTCCCTAATTCGAGATTCCTCCACCTCCTCAACATCTGCCCCTGTTAGGCCCCTCAGAACATCATATTTCCTTCCCTAGAGGGAATTAGCAAACCCCATGGGTTTTTAGGACAATTGACAATAACTTCTCACCATTACTGAAACTCATTTTCGATTCCAGATTTGATCAAATGCTCAAGCAGGATGTGGATCTGTGCAGCTGGGCCTCTGGATTATTAAGGTCAGAGACATTATCACTATGCCACAACCTCTCTCTGCTAATCTATAGAAACTGCATTAGAGAAAGGCAGTTTCTGAGCTGGAGTAACTCTCCAGCTGTGAAGATAGACTTGCATTATCCCACCGATAAATTCAATAAAAAATATTTTTTAGCCTCCCCCCATCAAACAGAAACACTTCAACCAAGGCAAGCTATGGAACAAAAACAATTTCTATGGCTGACGAAGATCTGAAAGGAAAAAAAAGAGTGGTGGAGATACTCAGCAGGTCAGTGGAGAGAGAAAGAGTTAATGTTTCAAGTCCAGTATGACTTCTTCAAAACACCAAAGAGTCATATTGGATTCAAAATGTTAACTCTGTGTCTCACTCCACAGATGTTGTGAGGAAGCTATCAACCTTATCAGCTGCATTGAAGAGTTGAATTGAGGATTCATTAGCAGCTCAAGGCCTTTGTATTAGTGCAAGCAGCTCTTCTCAAACTATTTCATCCCATCATGGTCTCGTGTGCCTTTAGCTCTTTAAGTACCAAACTCTGTTTCTCTCTCTCAAACTCTCTCCCTCTCCACCAGTCTCTCCTCTTATGCTTCATTGTCCCAGCTTTCTATCAACCCTCCCAGTACGTCCTCATTCACTTTATTGTTTTCACCCATTACACTCCTGTGAAGACAGTTGTCAAAAACCTATATTACCATACTCCCAGAGAGGAACTGAGCTGTTCTCTCATGAGATTAGGAGAGAGGCTACTGGTGGCGAGTTTAACCTGAGGGTCACCATGCCTTAGGCAAATGGTGAGATTGAAAAGGTTGGACCTTCATGATAAGCTCAGCCAGGGAGCTGTTGACGATCGGTTAGCTCAGTTGGCTGGACAGTTGTTAGTGATGCAGAGTGACGCCAGCAGTGCAGGCTCAATCCCTGTCCTTACATTACGCAGCTATATAAATTTGAGCTGTTACTTGTAAGCTACAATATGAATGATAATTTGATGTGGTGGAATAAGATCACGGGTGACTTAACTAGCCAGAAGATGTCACTCACTTCGATGAGGAACAAAGGAGACAAATTTTGCAGACACCACAGAAAGCTCCTTGTGTGAATTCAGCAATTAGACAGCGAGGAGTAGCTGATATCCTGAGAAAGTGGAGCAATGCAGAAATGTGCAGTCAATAACATGAAAATGTAACAGACCTGTTACAGTCAAATAGATTTGGTCTCTTTCCTGTTATGTAAGATCCAGAATATTCCAAAATATGGCCTGTAGCCCAGGCATCAAACCCGCCACATTGGTTAATGTGGGAGAAGGTTAAGGAATTGCATTGCAAACTGAACAAGAGCAGCAGATGCTTCTCTATACTGTAAACATTGCCATTTTAAGTGTTGTGTGCTTGCATCTGGAATACCAAACACGGCAATTCAGAATGAAAGCCATCAAGATGAGTTTTATTGTACTCTCCAGGAGGTGGACTTCAGCTCAAACACCGGAACATGTATGAATGACAGCATATCAATAATTATTAAAGTAACAGCACGCACATTTATCAGCAGCACATTAGTAGAGCAGTAAGCCTTGATGACAGAATAAATGAGTGAAACAGTCTCTCCTCTGGAATGACAGCAAGGTAGTGCTACAACAAACAGCACTGGAGGGCAGCAATCTGTGTTGTGTTGAAAGCTAAGCTCTGGCCTGGCTATTCTCCCTCAGAGCACACTCCTTCCAGGACTGATAGCAGTGGCTCTGTGAATAGTGCCCACACCGAGGTCTCTGAAGATTGCAAGTTCATGTCTCGCCCCAGAGAACTGAGCACCAAATCCAGGTCAGCTGTACTGGAGGACTGCTGCACTGTAGGAGGTGCTGTCCTTCGGGTGAGATGCTAAATTAAATCTATCCTTTTAAATGACTATAACTGAGCTCTTTCAGAGAAAAGCAGAATAATCTTGGCCAATTTTTATCCCTCTACCAACGACACAAAAGCAAATTATCTGGTCATTCTCACATTGCTATTTGGGGGAGCTAGCTTTGAATAAATTGACATTTACATATGTCACAACAGTGACTACGCTTTAAAAGTTCTTCATTGGGTTGTAAAATACATGGAGACGACCCGAGATCGCAAGAGTTCCTATAGAAATGTAGGTTGTTTTTTCTTACAGGATTGCCCCTGAGACACAATTATTCTCAACGTGAATGATCCCAGGAGAGATGGCAAAAAAGTTATTGATGTTGCGTAAATCATTTACCTGTAGTTTGGGGAGGCTGGGCTATGCACCACAGGCAACATCTTATATAATCCCTACAGTATGGAAGCTAGCCATTTGGCCCATCAAGTCCACACCGACCCCCTGAAGTGCATCCTACCAGACCCAACCAAATATCCTGAGGAAGTGGAGTACTGCAGAAATGCACAGTCACCGCCATGAGAATGTAACAGGCCTGTTCAATCAAACATTTTTGATCCAAAAATGTCTTCTTTCCTGTCATGCAAAATCCAGAATATTCCAAAATGTGGTTCATAGCTCCGGAATCAAACCTGCCACTGGCATTCTGATATCTCAGCTGGCACGGTGGCTCAGTGGTTGGCACTGCTGCCTCACAGTGTCAGGGACCTGAGTTCAATTCCACCCTAGGGCAACTGTCTGTGTGGAGTTTGCACATTCTCACCATGTCTGTGCAGGTTTCCTCTGGGTGCTCCGGTGTCCTCCCACATTCCAAAAATGTGCAGGTTAGGTGGATCGGCCTTGCTAAATTGCCCTGTAGTGTTCAGGGATGTGTAGACTAGGGGAATGGGTGTAGGTGGGATGCTTAGAGAGTCAGTTGGTGGGCTGAAGGGCCTGTTTCCACACTGTAGGGGTTCTATAATTCTAATTACACTTACCAACACTGCCCCTACTGCGACAAAGAATTACACAGATTCATTACCCTCTCAGAGGCGGGAAGAAAAATCCCCTCCTCATCTCCGTCTTAAATGGTCTGACATTATGTCCACTGGTCCTATCTCCGTAAGGGCAAACAATTACTGTACCCACCAAAAACCTAAACCCCATTCATTTATCTCCAAAGGTTGGACCCATTTGCATCGGTGGATGTGGTCTACATTTTACAGGAGGCAGGGATCCAGTATTAAATTTTACTCTCATTATCTATAAAACTTGAGACAGAATTTGGAGCATTTAGTCCTGGAATGATTTCACCAGTCTTGGCACAACTTTTAGTTTGCAATTATTTGATGTCTTATGCATAGTTGTACAAGTCTTATCTTCAGTACAGCACAAATCCTTCGTGTGTCCAGGTTTATTACACAACACATGCATTATCTATTGTCCCCTACATTTTGAAAGCTGACTTAACTGATCAGTAACAAACAGTCTGGGACAATGTTTGAATTCCCCTCACTGCCCACTGTGACAGCAAATTCAATTGGATGCCAAGACTGGTTCCTTAACTCCCTTAAAGTCCATGTCACACACATTTATATAGCACCTTTGACACAGTTATCCCTGAGGAATTTCACATAAGCACTATCAAACAAACCATGGCACATGAGCTGCAGGTGAACATAAACGTGGTCAGAGAGACACAGCAGAGAGTCATACAGCACAGAAACAGGCCCTTTGTCCAACTCATTCATTCAGACCAGGTTTCGTAAACTGAACTATTCCCTCTTGTATGCGTATGGACCATATCCCTCTGAACTGTTCCTATTCATATACCCATCCGAATGCCTTTTAAATGTTGTAATCAGACCAATTTCTATCACTTCCTCTGGCAGCTCATTCCATACATGCACCACCTTCTGTGTGAAAAAGTTGCCCCTCAGGTCCCAAATCTTACGCCTGTCAGTTTAAACCCATGCCTTCTAGTTTTGGACTCCCCCACTCTGGGGAAAAGTCATTAGCTATTCACCATATGCAAGCCTCTTATAATTTTATTAACCTTCATAAGGTCACCCGTCAGCCTCTGATGCTCCAGGGAAAATAGTCCCAGCCAATACAGCTTCTCCCTATCGCTCAAACCATCCAGTCCTGGCAACATTCTTATAAATCTTTTCTGCAGCTTTTCCAGTTCAACAACATCAGCCCTACAGCAGGGATACCCACAACTGGCTTTTAAAATATGTCCGAAAGGGAAAAGAGAAAGGCAGAGAGGTGCAAAGAAATTCCAGAGCTTACAGCACATAGAGGGCTCCTAGATCAGCAATTAAAATCCAGGATACTTTAGAAGCTAGGATTGGTGAAATGCAGGGATCAGAAGGATTGGAGGGATTGAGATAGGGAGGTGGCAACACTTTGAAATCCAATCCTCCAGGAACATCATAAGGGCTCCAAGAGTGAAACATTAATCTCCAGGGCACATTCATCAACTGAACCAATAATAAAAATGGTGCACTTCTTCATTTTGTTTGGATGCATTTATTACATAGCTACAAAAACTGGGATTGGGCATGGAAAATGATAGTTTGGGCTGAAGTCAGGAGTCCAAACATAGTCTGTTTGCCTCCTAGCAGGTGACAGAAAGCAGTAAGCTTCTAAGATGCTTGTTTTGGAGGACCAATTTGATTGAGATGAGGGTAGTCACCTGATGGAATGTTACATACAATCTGGAGATAGGCTAAGAATGAACTGCATCCCTTCTGCCTTCCTTTCAAGAAGGAACCTCTTCAGCTGAAGGAGGTTAAAGATTTGAGATAATTTAACAGTCAGGATAAAGGAGGAATTTTCCAATTGGCATTACTTTAATGCCCTTGGTAATCCTTTGAAATAATGCTGATTAGAAAATCCAGGCGACAGACTTGAGCAGCCTTTAAAAGCCAGCCAGACAATAGGATGAGGAAATCCCAACCAGAACCAGTCCAAAGTATCTCCCAATTATCTTGGCAAATTTGGAAATGTACATCAGCATCGCCTTTAATTGTCAGTGGGCACCAGTTATACCAGCACAACATAAATTCAAAAAAACTGACACTTTGTAGAATGGAATTGAATTTCTCAGGGATGATTCCTTCCAGACAAAGATCATTTCTTTCATCTGCAGTCTGTCTCTCTATTGTATCATGGTTTTGGCCCCTATTTTTAGCATAACTCCTAACTCTTACTAAAAAAAACTCTACAGAGGCTGGTATCCTGTCACCAAGTCACCCTTTATGTACATGTGATGGTTCCTTGACACTGTCCAGCTCCCTTACAGCCAGCTTGAGAGTGAACAGAACCTCTGGCACTTCTGTCCTTATCTGTCAGCCAGGGCTCCCTGATTGGACCAGATTAACAGTCCAATCACAGCACTCATTTTCTATGAAGTCTATCTGGCTGACCTCATTACAATCACTACACTTATCATCATCTGTTGATGATAATGTCGGCTCCAAACTTTTTCCCTTCCTCAGCAAGACGTTAGTTACACTAAATTTTTACAGATAGAAAGTTAAAACATACGCACAGGAGTAGGCCATTCGGCCCTTTGAGCCTGCTCCACCATTCACTACGATCATGGCTGATCATCCAACTCAGTCCCCTGTTCCCTCTTTCTCCTCATACATGTTGATCCCTTTAGCTCGGAGAACTATTCTAACTCCTTTTTGAAAACGTTCAATGCTTTGGCCCCAAACACTCTCTGTGACTTGACCGGTTATGTCTCAGGGTACTCCAATTATCGATCCCATACTTTAAGGAGACCACCAGGACCCCGCAGTGGTTGCAGTGGAGGTTTACCAAGACAGTGTGTGGCATGTGGGACATCAAAAATTCAAGAGACTACAGAAACGTTCACCTTAGAATAGAGGTTAAGAGGAGATTTAATGATGGGCTCAAAGTTTTGAAGAGTTTAAATAAGGAGAGAAATGGTTTTAAACATCAAGAGGGATTCTTTGACATTTATTGATAAGGAGTGGGCATTATTGGCAAGGCCAGCATTTATTACCCATCCCTAATTGCCCAGAGAGCAGTTAAGAGTCAACCACATTGCTATGGGTCTGGAGTCACATGTAGGCCAGAACAGGTAAGGATGGCAGAGTTCCTTCGCTAAACGAATGAGGTAGATATTTATGGCAATTCAGCATTAAATCACCATTAGGCTAGCTCTTTATTTCAGATTTTTATTGAATTCAAATTCCACCATCTTCCACAGTGGGATCTGAAACTATGCCCCAGATCACTTGAGCTTTTGATTACTAGTTCAGTGATATCACCACAGCCACTGCTACTGCACCAATACCTCTCCTACTGAGTAACTACAGGACACAGATGTATTTGGCCAAAGGATCAGTGGAGAGTTGAGGAGTCTGTGCTTTCTGCAGTGAGTGGTTATAATTGCCTAAAAGGATGGTGGAAGTAGATTCGCTTTCTAAAGAGATTGGATAAATATTTAAAAAGCAAAACAAAATGTAGGGCTGTGGATAAAAGGCAGTGATGTGGGACTAATTGGACAGCGCATTTAAAGAGCTGGCAGAGACTTGATGGATCAAATGGCCTCCTTCTGTGCTGTATAGTTTTATGACTCCAATCATTTGTTTCAACAACCGTTTGAAGGAAAAAAAACTCTAGATAAGATGCTGCCAGTCTAAAAATGAAAAAAAAACAAATCTTTCAAAAGCAGAAATTTGTCTTCATAAGAAGCCCTGAAGCAATCAATCTTGCTTCTCCATGCTTACATGTCACTTATTGTTTTTTGTCTGTTGGGGAATACCACAGCAGCAGCAGCAGCAGCTTCTGAGAAAATATTTTCCAGCAAACGGTCATATTTCCTGCAGTCACAAGCTTATCACATTGCTCCCAAAACATCATCATTGTCCAGGTGGTACAAATGGAGGACAGTAGGTGTCTTGGTTTCAGTGGTGGTGGTGTAAGGGGGTAGCTACAGGGGAAGATCATTTGTTTCCCACCCCTAAAAGATTTGAAGTTTGGGGGTCCTCTTGTGGCACTGTGGTAGCGTCATTACTTCATGGGCTGACGGACCTGGGTTCAAGTCCCATTTGCTCAAAAGGTGTGTAATAACATCTGTGAACAGGTTGGTTAGGGGAATAATACATTAAAAGAACAAAAGAAAAGTTGTGAAGCTCTAGCTTGTGAAGCTATCAAAAATAGCCACATAAAATTGGACAGAATTGGGCTGAAAGGTAGCAAATGGAGTTCAATGCGGATAAATGGGAGGTGATTCACTTTGGGAAGAATAATAGGAAGGTAGAATACTGGGTCAATGGAAAGATTCTTGGTAATCTGGATGTGCAGAGGGATCTTGGTGTCCATGTACATAGATCCGTGAAAGTTGCCACCCAGGTTGATAGTGCTGTTAAGAAGGCTTACGGTGTGTTAGGTTTTATTGGTAGGGGGATTGAGTTCCGGAGCCATGATGTCATGCTGCAACTGTACAAAACGCTAGTGCGGCCTCATTTGGAATATTGCGTGCAGTTCTGGTAGCCCCATTACAGAAGGATGTGGAAGCATTGGAAAAGGTGCAGAGGAGATTTACGAGGATGTTGCCTGGTCTGGAGCGAAGGCCTTATGAAGAAAGGCTGAGGGACTTGGGTTTGTTCTCATTGGAGAGAAGAAGGCCAAGAGGGGATTTAATAGAGACACAGAAGATGATCAGGGGATTAGATAGGGTGGACAGTGAGAGTCTTTTTCCGAGGCTGATGACGTCAGCTTGTACGAAGGGGGCATAGCTACAAATTGAGGGGTGATAGATTTAAGACAGATGTCAGAGGCAGGTTCTTTACTCAGAGAGTGGTAAGGGCATGGAACACCCTGCCTGTCAATGTAGTTAACTCAGCCACATATGGGCATTTAAACAGTGCTTGGATAAGCATATGGATGATGATGGGATAGTGTAGGGGGATGAGCTTAGATTAGTTCACAGGTCGGCGCAACATCGAGGGCCAAAGGGCCTGTTCTGCACTGTATTGTTCTACGTTCTATGTTCTAAAAGCAATGCAATGCTGAGGTTGGAGATCTGAAGTGAAAGCAGAATGTGCCGGAGAAAGTCAGCAGGTCTGGAAGGATCCATAGAGAGAGGAAAAATTGTTAACGTTTCCAATCCAGCCTAATTCTTCTTCAGAACTGAATACTGGACACAAAACAGTAATTCTGCTTTCTCCCTCCACAGATCTGTCAGACCTGCTGGGTTTCTCCAGCAATTTCTGGTTTTGTTTCAGATTTCCAGCATCAATAATATTTCGCATTTACTTGGACACATTGAATTTTCAGGGCTGAAGAAGAAGAATCAGACACATCGTGAGACATAAACTCTGTTTCCCTCTTCACAGAAGCTGCCAGACCTGTTGGGTTGTCTGACATTGGCTGTGTATATTCTAAGACGCAATAGGGGAGCAAGCTCACCTGCATAAGAGGGCCAAGTATATAAACATTACAGCTTCTGGGCCTTTCTATCTCCCCTCATATCTTTTTTCCATAGCTGTCCTGCCAAAAGCAAATGCCTGCTCACTCTTGTGGGTTCTGTGCTCATCTCTGGACTGCTCTCTCTGTGATGGATGAGGTGAAATTTGCATTCTATGAGCCTTCCAAACTGATAGGATACAAATTATTCATTTGTCACAGCTGCTGCTAAGGCATGCTGGCCTCTCTCTGCCAGCTGCCACTGCACTATACATCTCTGATGTTCTTTCTGAAATGCTGGATATTAGACAGTAATTAGGTTTAGGAAAAGAAATAAACCTGATGTCGCCATGGCAACAAGCGGAAGGTTCATAATTCATGCGGTCCCTAGGAGATTCAGTGAGGCCTTTGAACCCAGTTACACTGACTCACTCTGTGACGTGGAGTTGGGCGCATTAATAAAGGTAAGGCAACAGAAAAACAATGGGATTTTTCCAGGGGTGTTCAACCCAGCAGTGGGACGCTGGTGAGAGCTTTATTGGAGAGAGACTATACCAGAAAGGAAGGAATGGGTGGGGGCAGGAGATGTCTCCGTGAGGGACTCTGGAATTAGGAGAGCAGGTGTTGGAATGATGAGCTGTAAGGTGTAGAGTCACTATGGATTTGGCAGCGCTTTCAATGAATACCAACGTCATTACCATTCACATAACCAAGGCATAAAACCACACAGGCCCTCAAGATGGAGCATGCAACTTTGTAAACCTACTGAGAGGTGATTTCTCAGAATTCCCAGCAGTACACTGGCAAAATCTTTGGCCATTAAACTGCTTAAAGCTGCATGGAGATGCATGAAAGGAAACATCTGCCATTTTGACGTAAATCTTCCTCAGATAGCGTTTTTTTTCGTCAACTCTGAGGAATATAGGGGCAAACCCTCCTTTCCTCCTGCTATTCATAGTGTCAGCTCCTCCATATGAAGGCACTGCTAACCCACAGATGAAGAAAGAAACACCATGCGTCACTCAGATTTCCTCAAATGGCGACCGATGCTTTCTACAACAGATACATTGCGCACTGTTCTTGAACAGTTCTCAAAGTATTCTACAAAACGTGTCTCAGCATAATTACAAAACAATATTTAATCTTAAATTCTTTTGGATCTTTTATTGAATTAATTGCCTTCAATTTTAGAGATGAGGGCGTTGACTAGCTGCAAGGTATTCCTCAAGGGAAGTGAATCAGCACAAATTTGGAATACTGCACAGAATTCTGCGCCTCACACCCCCCTCCACACACACACGTTAAACTGGAAAGGGTGCAAAGTAGATTTACAAGTATGCAACCGAGACTGTTGGGTTTGAGTAATAAGGAGAGGCTGGGTCAGCTGGGACTTCTTACCTGAAGCAGAGGAGGCCAAGGGGTTACAGAATAGAGGTTTATAAAATCAAGAGTGGCATAAATAAAATGAATAGCTTAGGTTTTTCTGCCCAGAGTAGAGGAATCCAAAACTAGAGGGTATAGGTTTAAGGTGAGAGGGGAAAGATTTAAAAGGGGCCTGAGGAACTTCTTCACACAGAGGGTGGGGCATATATGGAATGAGCTGCCAGAGGAAGTGGTGGAGGTGGATGCAATTACAAAATTTATAAGACATTTGGACAGACACATGCTTAAGAAATATTTAACAGATATAGGCCAAAGGCAGGCAAATAGCACTAGTTCAGTTTAGGAAACCTAGTCGGCACGGACCAGTTGGGCCAAAGGGCCTGTTTTCATGCTGGATGATTCTAAGACTCTAAATGGTCATTAAGTTGTCACTCTCCTCAATCAGGCTCATTACATTCACAACACCAGTCCCTGCACCTACTTCAAGTTCACTTGTCTTACCGTGTATCAATCTAACATGAACAGGGCTGATCAATGAAAAGCAACTCTTCAAAAAATCGATTTCGCACACTTGCCTTCATTGTTCAGACTTTCGAGCATGGGAGTTGGGATGTCATGTTGAGCTTGTACAGGACATTAGTGAGGCATCTTCTGGAGTAATGAGTGCAGATCTGGTCTCCCTGTTATAGCAGGTTGAGAGGTGGCCTTACAGAGGTTTATAAAATTATAAGGGGCATGGATAAGGTGAATAGCAAGAAACTTTTCCCTAGGGCAGTGAGTTCAAGACTAGGGGACATATTTTTTAAGGTGAGAGGAGAAAAATGTGAAAAGACATTGACAGCAACATTTTTACACAGACAGTTGTTCAAATGTAGAATGAGCTGCCAGAGGTAATGGTGGATGCAAATACCATTACAAGATTTAAAAGACATTTAGATAACTGCATGAATGGGAAAGATTTAGAGGGTATTTCTGAGGTAGGGTCACCGGACACGAAGCATTAACTCTGATTATTCTTCGCGGATGTTGCCAGACCTGCTGAGCTTTTCCAGCAACTTCTGTTTTTGTTCAAAGATTTAGCAGGACGTGGGCCAAATGCAGACAAATGGGATGAGTTTGATTTGGGAAAGCGCCAGTGTGAGCTACTTGGACCGAAGGGTCTGTTTCCATGTTGTATGTCTCGATGAATCATCAGTAATGTCTAATTCAATTCAGATGTCTCTCTATTTCACTTTGCAACAAGCTTATGGTCCAAGGTGAGTCAGATAGTTTTAGGGTCATAGAGATGTACAGCAAGGAAGCAGGCCCTTTGGTCCAACTTGTCCATGTTGCCAATATACCCTAGATAAACCTGGTCCTATCTGCCAGCATTTGGCCGATATCTCTCTAAATCTTTCCTATTCATATACCCATCCAGAAGCCTTTTAAATGTTGTAATTGTACCCACATCCACCACTTTCTCTAGCAGCTCCTTCCACACATGTGCCACCCTCTGCGTGAAAACGTTGCCCCTAGGTCCCTTTTAAATCTTTCCCCTCTCAGCTTAAACCTAAACACTCTAGTCTTTGACTCCCCCACCTCAGAGAAAAGACCTTGTCTATTTACCCTATCCATACCAACTATCTTGGGAAGGAAGTTATCACTCACCAACGCAGCAAAATCAAATATCATGCTGGTATAAGAGAGGGTACTTTTGAATGATTGGCTTGAAATTCTTTTGCATTGGCACACAAAAATGAAAGTAAGTGGAATGCAAACCAAACACATGGCTTAACAGATCCTAAGCTTTGGGAAGAGTGTGTTGCCAGATCCCCCTGTGCCCTACTGTCAATTTATCCCTTGCTGCGCACGCACATGCACACGCATACACATGCAAACACGCACATGCGCACACACACTTTCTGTCTGTGGCTAGCCCTCCCCCCCCCCCCCCCCACACACACACACACACACACACACACATAAACACAAGCACACACACACATACACACAAGCACACACACACGCGTACACACATACACATACACACACACACACACACACATAAACACAAGCACACACACACATACACACAAGCACACACACACGCGTACACACATACACACACGCGTATACACACACACACACAAATAAACACAAGCACACACAAGCACACACACACGCATTAACAAGCACACACACACGCATACATACACACACGCGTATACACACACACACATAACACAAGCACACACACACGCGTACACACATACACATACACACACACACACATAAACACAAGCACACACACACATACACACAAGCACACACACACGCGTACACACATACACATACACACACGCGTATACACACACACACACAAATAAACACAAGCACACACAAGCACACACACACGCATTAACAAGCACACACACACGCATACATACACACACGCGTATACACACACACACATAACACAAGCACACACACACACACACAAACACACACACACACACACACACACACACATTAACAAGCACACACACACACGCGTACACACACACAAGCACAAACACACACAAGCACCCCAATTCCCAAAACGTTTGCTACACAGCCCAATCCCCGAACATACAAAACTCATGGTACAACAAAAGTGTTTGAGAATTCAATAAAATTAACCTAGCCATGCATGAATTAGAAACATTAATACAAAGTGCAAAGTGTAGCAGACCTTTCATTTCAATCTTATAAATTAAGGGAATTGCATCATACAATGTATTGCAATGGTCTCCATGCTGAAATTGTAGATTTGTTTTATGTGACTCTTGCTGCAGATCTGCCCTGCATTTCTTTTCACTTTCAGGGTATTTTTATGAATCACATCAAAAGCAGGAAACTACCCCTTTGCAGGTTCTTGAACATGCTCTGACTGATGTACATAAATGACGGTTGAGTGAGTTCAAGTTTTAATTTGCACAGCTGAAATATACATGGTGTGAATTTGCTGCTTTCCTTTGTCCTGTGATTACTTTCTCTGACGTTGATGGTTGTTTTTCACATTTGGGGGAATCTGAATGAAGTATCACAGGTAATTTTAAGAGCAACTTGACATCGGTAGGCTGGCACAGAGTAGGAAAATGTTCATTTAACATCATAAATGTAGCAATGATGGAATTCCACAATAGTGTTGGTGTGGGTAATGGAAGCTTTACATTAGTCCTGCATTATTTTGCCTAGCACTGAATGGTTTGTCACGATCAATAATATTCTACTGATGATAAAGCGCATTGTTTGACAGTAACATTCACATGAGTTGGACATCAGAAAGTGAACTAAAATTTAGTTGTTGAACGCCAGCCAATTTGTACAGGGCTATGCCCCGTAAAATGTAATGAGATTACAGCCCTTTCTTGTTCATTGATGTGGGCTAAACCAGCATTTGTTGCCCATCACTAATTCCCCGTAGTCATAGAATTTTAGAGATGTAGAGCACAGAAACAGACCCTGTGGTCCAACTTGTCCATGCCAACCAGATATCCTAAAATAATCTCGTCCCATTTGCTAGTATTTGGCCCATATCCGTCTCAATACTTCCTTTTCAAATATCCATCTATATACCTTTTAAATGCTGTAATTGTATCAGCCTCCACCACTTCCTCTGGGAGCTCATTCCATATATACACCACCCTCTGCATGAAAAAGTTGCCTCTTAGGTCCCTTTTAAATGTTTCCCCTCTCACCTTAAACCTATCTGACTAAGCCATTTCAGAGGGCAGTTAAGAGTCACCCACATTGTTGTGGGTCTAGAGTCACATGCAGGCCAGGCCAGGTAAGGATGGTAGCTTCCTAAAGGACTTTTGGGAGCCAGGTGGGTTTTTTCTCCCCCCCTCCAAACAATCAGTTCATAGTTATCTTAGACTCTTAATTCCAGATTTCTTTTTGAATGCAAATTCCACCACATGCTGTGGTGGGATTGGAACCTGGTTTCCTGGAACGTGACTTGGGTCTCTGGATTAGTGATAATGCCACTAGGCCTTCGCCTCTGTCTGTGTGGTGTTACCGGAGGGATAAACACGGAACAGGACACTGGTGGGCTGGGGGCGGCTCCTCCACACTTCATCCAAAATTGCAAGGAGGTTGTGTTTGTTCACGGGGACAGACTGATGGGGTATGGGTTTAATATCTTACCCAAAAGGCAGTACCTCTTACAGTCCAGAGCCCATTCATAATGGCACTGAGTACTGTAGACACCCCTCTACTTGTATTTACCCTAAAGATAGGAGTATATGTGAGAGTGATTGATGACCATGGGAATAGGTTTAATAATTCCATTTCCTGTAGCACACTCTATGGGTGCTTTCAGAACCCATAGAGAGCACCACATGAACAGGAATAAGCCTCTTTCAATCCCTTCAGCCATCCTCACCATTTAATTTGATCAGAGTTGATCTGCACCTCATCACCATTAATCTACCTTACCTCTACATCCCTTCGTACCCTTGAAAATCTGATATAAAAATAATAGCAAAATCTACATTAAAACTTCTCTCTCTCTCTCAGATGCTAACTGGTTAACTATATGCTAACGTGTATAAGAACACAGGAACGGGCCATTCAGCTCTTTGAGCTTATACCAATATTCAGTGAGACCATGGCTGATCTGTGGCCTGACTCCATATATCTGCCTTTGGTCCACATCTATTAATTGCTTTGCTCAGCAAAAATGTACCTATCTCAGATGTAACAACTGATCTAGCATCAACTGCAATTTCTGAAAGCAAGTTCCAAACCACTACCTTTCTTTCTGCATTGAAGCGCCTCCTAACATCGATCCTGAATTGCCTGGCCATAATTTTTAGACTATTTTCGATATTTTTTTCCCACATTATTCATGTCCAATGGTGCCTGCATTACATCAAAATGTAAATTTTGGTGTACACACAATAATAGGAACTACTTTTTCTCATCATGAATACTATCTTCAAAGATTCTGTACTTTTTTTTCTCCTATCACCTCTATTTCTCAAGTATTGATCTTAAGTAACTCAATGCCTGGCTCCCAAGAACAATCACAGATTTAATCACCTGTAAGGTAAAAGGGTAAGGGTCAAGGGGGTTTGTACAGGAGATGATCACTGTAACCTGGTTGTCCAAAGATACCAAAGGTACAATTATAAATATAATGCAGCAGTGCCATGCTATAATGAGGATTTATGTCCTATTCATGAGGCCAAGTGTTAAAAATTTCACACTCTTTTGTGGCTTGACAGGACCCTGCCATTTATATGGACACCAGTCATCCTGGCAGCGTGTGTCCGTGGTCCAACAGGGGATACCCTGGGCCAGCACATGTTTGTTTTCCATGAACGCTAAATAATTGATGAAAGCACAAACAGACGCAAACTCTTGATCATCATTTGCTCAATGAAAAGGAAGTCAGCAGAATTGCTGCATTGCATTTATTGTGCAGCCATTAATACACACAGTCTCACACAGTTACATTTGCTGCAGCGGCTTAAAAGAATGCACAAATGTAAACATGTACACAGATACACACGCGCACACACAAGCACATACACACGCACACACACAAGCACATGAACACGCACACAAACAAGCACAAGCACGCACACACAAACACACATGAACATGTACATCCACAATCACATACACACAAATATGCAAACGTATACACAAATAAATGCACACAAATATACACATACATACACACAAACACGCACACACACAAACACACACAAATACAAACATGTATGCACACAAACATGCATGTACACAAACTTGCACATATACAAACAAGCATGTGCACAAATTTGCACATATGCAAACACATACATGCAAATGCATACACACACACATATAAACATGCACATAAACAAAAACACACATACAAACACACACACAAATGCACATGCACATAAAAATGTACACACAGGAATATGCACGTACACAAAAACACACACACAAATACATAAATATACACACACATACATATACACAAACATGTACATTATCAAACACACACACAAAACATGCATGTTATCAAATGCACACACAAAACATCCAAAAAACACGCATGCACAAAAACATGCACACATAAACACACATGCACACAAACATGCATGTACACAGCCACACATGTACAAAACACATGCACACACATGCAAGCATGCATTTATACAAACAAACATGCACACATACACGCACAAGCATGTTCACATACAAACACATACATTTATAAATATGCACACAAACACACATATTCACAAACACATATATGCAAACATGCACAAAAACATGCACACGCACAAACAAGCACACAAAACATGCAAGTACACAAACGTACACACAAACACGCACACATCAAACACATACATGCACAAACATGCACACACACATACACACACACACACACAAACATGCATATTAACAAACACACACACACAAACGTGCACACACGCATGCAAATACACCAACATACACACAGAAACACGCACATTATCAAACATGCATATACACAAACATGCACATACATGAACATGCACACACAAACATGCACATACACAAACTGCATACATAAACAAGCACACACATACAAACACGCATGCACACACGCACACACACACACACATAAACACGTACACACGCAAACACCCTCAAACACAAATGCACATACACAAACACGCACACAAACACACTTGCACATACATGCACACATAAACATGTACACAGGCGAATATCCTCATATTCAAGGCAGAGATCGACAAATTCTTGGCCTCAGAAGGAATCAAGGGCTACGGGGAGAGTGCAGGGGAGTGGAGTTGAAATGCCCATCAGCCATGATTTAAATGGCGGAGTGGATTTGATGGGCCGAATGGCCTTACTTCCACTCCTATGTCTTATGGTCTTATACTCAAATGCACATACACAAACACGCACACACACACACAAACACTAACATGCACACACAGAAACATGCACATTAATAAACATGAACACACACAGATGCACATACACACAAACATGCACACGATTATGATCATGGGCAAGATTCCCTAAATCATTACAGTTCCAGACAGATGAATCCCTATGCCCCTGGGTAAAAAGAGGCGAACTAGCTCCAGCTTCTTTACTCACCTGCTACCTCTGCTTAAAAAGGGGCCAATTTAACCAGGCTTCAAGTTAACAAAAGTGTGTTTATTATTTATTGAATGCCAGAAGCAATAATATTGCAATACACATATACACAGACTAAGGGTAAGAAATGAATTATAAAAATTGTAACATTTCAAAAATATATACCAATCAGTTCTCCTCTTTTACTGATGAAGTGTACAGAGCAGAACTTTGGTAGCTGAACAGTTAATTTCACAATATTTAGATTTGCAGTTTAATTGAAGTCTGTTTGTCCAAATTCCTTTTACGATGGTTGGCTGGCAGATTTCAGAGAAATAAAATGTCTTTCTTTCCTTGTTTCCTTTTGAATGGCTCACTGTCTAGTTGGCTTCAAGCAAGCAGAGTTTGACAGTCCTTTCACCTGAAATGCAGGGGTGTCTAGTGAGTAGTTCTCCGACTGTGACTTGGACAGCCTACAAGCGCTCAAACACCTTCTTCTAGTTGCATACATTCTTCCGTTAACACACAAAGACCCGGACTGCAGTCCATTTTTAACCCTTTTTTGTACATTCTTGGAAGGGCAGAACAGAAGACTTGTCTGCAAGAGGAAGCTTATTGCTGAGAGGTGGGGGGATAGTTAGCACCATCATTATCTCTTCCTGTTACATCTCTTTCTCTGCTTGAAGTATCCCAGATACTCAACAGGTGGGACATTTCCACATAGGACTTTGACAGACAGCACTGAATTTACATATACAACATGTCTTTTTTTACAACTGTAGTAGTCCTCTTTTTTAAATAAACGCATTTTGGAATGAAAATTCAAAAGATGCCCATAGTACTCCTGGCTTCTGATCTGTCGTTATGACAATACACGCCTCAGGCGAAGGCTAAGAGGGTCATCTGAGAGAAATTATGAATGGGCTTTGATGGGATAGATATGGTAAAGGTGTGGAAGGCAGCCAAAACAAGGCATTGTGGAAATAGGATAGCTCTTAAGAAACCATACATGGAACTCAGAAGAAACATTTTTAAGAAAGTAAAATCTTGCATTTATATGGTGCATTTCATGGCCAGCAGATGTCTCAAAGCACATCACAATCACTGAAGTACTTTTGAAGTGTGGTTACTGATGTAACTTCAGGACTGCAACAGCCAATTTGCATACAACAAGCTCCCAGTAGCAGCAATTAGAAAATGAGCAAAACATCTGTGATTTCAATGTTTGAGGGTTACATATTAGCCTGGAGACACCTGCAATAACTCCCCTGATCTTATACAAAATAGAAGTGCCCTGGGATCCTTTACCTCCACCTGAGCAGGCAGACTGGGGTCTCAGAGTGATGCTTCATCCAAAGAACATCACCTCAGCAATGCAGCACTCCCACTGACCTGCGCTGGAAAGTCAGCCTCAAATTTGTGCTCAGGCCCTGGTTTGGGACTACAACCCAGAAACGTGCGTCTAAGAGGTGCGAGCGCTGCCTACCGAGCTGTAGCTTTCGCCAGAATGTAATATCCACAATGTTTAAGGGGAAGATCATAGATACATTTAAAGGAATGTTAGATAAGCACATGGAAGAGAAAGAAATGGCAGTTTCATAGACCGATGAAGGGTCAGGCGAGTTCTGAAGAAGGGCACTGAACCTGAAATGCTGATGCTGTATCCTTTCCACAGATACGGCTAGATCTGCTGAGTTACTGCAGCGATTTCTGGTTTTTCTGCGTATTTAGTTCCTTTTTTTTGAGGAACCAAGGACACGGACAAAAACCTGCAGAACAGGGAAGCACCAAAAGAATGACAGATACATTTGAATTTATCTAGCAACTTTCACAATAACAGAGATAGTAGGAACTTCTGATGCTGGAGAATCTCAGATAACAGGGTGTATAGCTGGATGAACACAGCAGGCCAAGCAGCATCAGAGGAGCAGGAAGGTCACAATAACAGTACGCTCCAATTTATTTTATAGATTTGCACAGAGTGAAGTGTGATTAATGTTTTGGTTAGTGGTTAATACTGCTCGTGACATTGGACAGTCTTCCAATAGACCTGTGAGATCTTTTACATAAGAGAGGGGATCCTGGTTTAATGCTATAACCTGGCACCTTTTATTTGTGCAATACTAGATCAGTACCATGCTATAGGGCCAGACCAGTTTATACTATCTGTGCCTGAATCCCAATCCTTACTGATGTGAAACCAACACAGAAATGTTGGAGAAATTAAACAAGGCTTCTAAAGTGGAATCATAATGATCTTGAAACATTAGTTCTCTTTCTGCCTCCACACAACTAGGTCAGCTAAGGTTCTCCACGATTTTTCTGTTTTGATTTCAGATTTCCAGCAGCCACAGTATTTAATTTAGCTACTGAGTGCTGCCACTGAGCCACAACTGCAGTTGTAATTAAAAGTAATTCAAAATGCAGACTGGCAAACAGTCATGCAATGCAGAAGAGGCCCTTCAGCCCTTTCAAGTCTGCACTGTCCGTTATAGCAGCCTAGAGACACAAAGCTTGGGATTTAATACACAGATGATGTTTAAGGAAACTAAAAAATTCTTGTGCTAAGGTTTTGCAAATTAAAAATAAATAATTGTGAAATGGGTACAAGCAGTGGTCTGTACCGAACAGTTTGCATTAATAATCTCTTATTACTCAACACTTATGTCTGCTGTAATTTCTTTTGTGTGTAGATTAGGATTATTAAAGAATTTAAAACAGAAATCAATCAATACAAATTCAATTCGGTGGAGTCAGTTTTAATATATTAGCTGACAAACTGAGACCAAACTGAAGTTGTAGCAATCTTCCTGTGTTTGACAGCTGAAAATTCTATCACGAGGAAAATCTTAAACACGATGATGGTTCACCTAAACCACCAGCTATCACGGCACTGAGTATGTGACCTCTCCCACCCATATCCTTTATTCATTCACAGGATGAGGGCATCGTTGGCTAGGCAGCATTCACTGACCATCCCTAATTGCCCAGAGGGCAGTTTACAGCCAACCACATTGCTGTGGGTCTGGAGTCACATGTAGGCCAGACCAGGTAAGGAGGGAAGTTGTCTTCCCTAAAGGACATTAGTGAACCAGGTGGGTTTTTCCAACGATTGACGATGGATTGACCGTCATCATTGGACTCTTAATTCCAGATATTTTTATTGAATTCAAATTTCACCATCTGCCATGGCAGGATTCAAACCCAGGTCCCCAGAAGGTTACCTGGGGTCTCTGGATAAACAGCCATCGGCTCCTCGCTTGTCATCTCCTCCTAACTCCTGACATCATAGAATCCCTATGAGGAATCCCTTTGGAAACAGGACATGTGACCAATCAAGCTCACGTGAGCCCTTCAACGAGCGTCCCACCAAAACCCACCGTATTCCTGTTGACCCTGCATTTCCCATGGCTAATCCATCTAGCTTGCACAGCCCTGGGCACCATGTGCAATTTCCCATGGCCAATCCACCTAGCCTGCACATCTTTGGGCTGTGGGAGGAAACCGGAGCACCCAGACAAAATCCATGCAGACACAGGGAGAATGAGCAAACTCCACACAGACAGTCACTCGAGGGTGGAATCGAGCCTAGGTTCCTGGCACTGTAGGTCGCAGTGCTAACCACTGAGCCACCGTGCCACCCTAAAACAGAAGAGGTCTGTTTCAACTTGGGAGTGATGGGAAATCAATCGAACTGAGTATGACATTCCTTGATTCTCAGAATTTGAGTGGATTGAGGCAAAATTTGTCATCTCACATCTTCAACCCAAACCTCATTGGGCTTCTTTTGGGACCATTTGTCAAAAGTAGTTCATCAATTGTTCCAGTCCCTCATAATTTCTATCAGAGAAATGATTTTAGAATTGGATCAGGTCAAGGCTGTGTTAGGACGGTTAGCATAACTGGTTACTCCAGAATGGTGATCTAAGCAGTGGAGATTCCCACCTTCCTCACAACATGGTTAGACGTTGATGTCAGCTTTTGAGTCCAAATCAAGCACCATCCCCACCAACCCCCCATCCCCACCCCCATCTCCACTGTTCAGTCACATTTTCCTCCACCGAACACAGGGCAGAGGCAGTGAATAGGCTTCTCAAAAATCCAAAATCTCTCAACTGAGCATCGTCTAATGAAATCACAAATGCATTTTCTAAGCCAACCACAAATTGCAAAGGGAATCAGCTGTGATTGTGGCTTGCTAGGGCTGTTTCAGAGAGCAGTTCAAGGAGCCAATCACATCACTGTCAATCAGGAATCAGGTGTAAGCCAGTCTGGATAAGAATGGCAGATTTCCTTCCCTGAAGTAAATTAATGAACCAGATTGTTTTTTTATAGAAGTTCGCAGAGGTGTGTTACTGATTGCCATTAGGTTAGTGCATTTTCTTAATTCCAGATTTCCTTTTACTCATTTTAATTTTCACAATATGCCATGGCTGAACTTGAACCCATGCTTCCACATCCTTAACCTGAGGTTCTACATTACTACCCCAGTGACATTCATTGTTACATTGCACAGGGCGTGGGCTAGATGAGATCAATGTTAGCAAGATCAGCATTATTTGAGACTACAGAGTCTATTCATCAGTCTAATAATGGCCGGGTAGAAGCTGCTCCTGAACCTGCTCTTGCATGTGTTGTGTATCTTCTGCCTGGCAGCAGACATAGTAAAAGATCATTACCAGGGTGCAATGGGTCTTTGATGATGTTGACAGCCTTTCTGCAGCAGTGAGCCATGTAAATAGAGTCCGTGGATGGAAGGTTGGCTTCTGTGATGGTCTGGGGTGTGCACACCACCTTCTGTAGTTTCTTATGGGCCTGAGCAGAGCAGTTGCTGTACCAGGCCATTATGCACTCCACCAGTGTGCTTTCAATGGTGCTTCTATAGATATTGGTGAGGGGCATTATGGACATGCCACATTTCCTGAGCCACCTGAAGAAGAAGAGGTGTTGTTGTGCCTTCTTAACTGTCCTAAAGAACTAAAAACTAAAGATCAGTTCTTTAGTTTTGCTGATGTTGAGACAGAGGTTATTCTTACTGCGCTGTGTCACCAAGCCCTCTATCTCCCATCTGTATTTTGACTCAATGTTGTTAGCTATCCATTCTATTGTGGTGGTGTTGTCAGCAAACTTGTAAACAGCATTCATTTGGGATTTGGCCATACAGTACAGTCGGGACTCAAGTGCAATGTGTTATTGTGGAGGAGGTGCAGTTACCTATCCTCACTGATTGGGGTCTGTGGATCAGAAAGCTGAGGATCCAGGTGCAGAGGGCAGAGCTGAGACCAAGGACACAGAGTTTTGAGATCAGTCTGGAGGGGATAATGGTGCTGAAGGTAGAGCAGATGTTAATGAGCAGGAGTCTGACATAGGTGTCTTTGTTGTTCAGATGTTCCAGGGATGAGTGCAGGGCTAGGAATGTGGCATCTTCTGTGGACCTGTTATGTTGCTACGTAAACTATTAGGGATTGAGGCAGGTGGGGAGTCTGGAATTGATGTGGGCCAATGACAGCCTCTTGAAGCACTTCATGATTATTGAGGTCAGAGCTATTGGGCAGTAGACATTAAGAACATTGCATATGTGTTCTTGGGTACAGAAAATGATGGTGGTCTTCTTGAAGCAAGTGGGGACTTTGACTCTTAGGATGGGGAGGGTGAAGATGTTGGTGAATACCTCCACTAGCTGATCCACACAGGATCTAAGTGCTCGGCCGGGAACATCGGTCCATCGCTTTTCTTGGGTTGACTCTCAGGCAGATTGATCTGATTTCTGAAGCTGTGACAGAGGGAACAAGTGTGTCTGGGGCATCAGAGGAGGCGTTGCCACACCGGCGGTATTCTGCTCAAACCGAGAATAGAAAACGTTGAGCGTGTCAGGGAGGGGTGTATCATTGTCTGCTATCTTGCTCTGTTTCACTTTGTATCCCGTAATATTGCTTAGGCCTTGCCATGGTGGTGGAAGCCTCTTTGGTAGGTTTAGGCCTCTACCTAGGTCCAGTACTGCCTCTTGGCCTCCTTGATAGTTTTGCAGAGGTCATACCTGGATTTACTGTATTGGTCCAGGTGATCCAACTTGAATGCTACATGTCTGGTCTTCAACAGGGAGTGGATTTCCTGATTCATCCAAGGTTTACAGTTGGGGAACACTCGGGTTGACTTCTTTGGCACACAGTCCTCCACACATTTGCTAATGAAGTCCGGGATGGCGGTGGTGTACTTGTCTGGGTCTTCCAATGAGCACTTGAACATGGTCCAGTACACAAATTCCAACCAGCCCCAGAAATAGTCTTCTACTGCCTCGGACCAGCATTGTACTCCTTTTCATGAGGGGACCTCCCGTTTCAGCTTCTGCTTGTGAGGAGGGACACAGTGCGGTGATCTGATTGTCCGAAGTGTGGATGGGGGATAGAGCAGTAAGTGTCTTTGACGGATGTGCAGCAGTGGTCCAGGATGTTCGGGTCCTCGAGTGGGGCAGATGTGTCGGTGGTACTATGGCAGCGCCCTCTTGAGGTTGGCTTGGTTGAAGTCGCTGGCCACAAATGAATAGGACCTCAGGGAATTTTGTCTCTGGGGTGTTTGTGGCAGTGAAAATCACGTTTGGGGCATTCTTCACATCCACGTGGGGTGGTAAGTAGACTGCTGTCGGGATGGTGGAGGCAGGTAGTAGGGACAGCATTTTGCTGTGAGGTACTCTTATGTCCAGGGAGCAAAGGCTTGCCAGGGATAGTAGGAACTGCTGACACTGGAGTCTGAGATAACACTGTGTGTCTGGAGAAACACAACAGGCCAGGCAGCATCAGAGGAGCAGGAAAGCTGACGTTTTGGGTCATCCAAGCACCAGGAAGCGTTGATTAGGAAGCATACCCCACCGCCCTTCACCTTGCCTGAGGATGCCATGTGGTCCATGCGGTGTACAGAGAACCCGTCAGCTTGTAGGGCATGGCCAGGGATGGCAGGGGTGAGCCAAGTCTCCATTAAACATTGCACCCATCACTATTATGCTGCTGCCTCTCTCTTTTCTGAGCTAGGTTAGGTTGCTAGGTTCCTATAGCAGTTTTTTTTATTGGGTTCGGGTATTTATAGTACAACTTCCAAAGATTCCTTATATGGAGCAGATAAGAATATCATGGTCATCTATTTCATGTTGTACTTTCCATCAGAATGCAAAATGATGAAGTCAAAACCCCAATATTTTCTTCTGGTGGGCAATGATCATGTTCCTGAAATATTTGTCCAAATATGTTTTTTATCGCTCACAATTCTTCCTTCTCAGCTGAGCTGACAACATGTTTATTTTGGTCATCTTGACGATCTGAATACTCTGGCCCCACCTTTGTTTTGGACAGTTCTCAGCTTCTTTCAATCTTTCAGTATCAGGGAGAGTTACTCCTTGCCAGTAATGCTCAGGCATGTCTTCTGAATCATACGATGATCTTGTACGTATCCATTTCATAATCTCTCTCTCTCTCTCTCTGGGCTCTTTCTACATCTATCCATTTACCTCTCCCTTTACCTCTCTCCCCTCCCCAGTTGCGACTTTGGCATGAAAATGCTACCTTTTCCGAGCCGCTAACCGTTGTGAAGAAGTCACCCAACTCAAAACGCTTTCACTCCTAAAGAAGCTGCCAGACCTGCTGAGTTTCTCCACCAATTTCTGTTTTTGTTTCAAGAGCCTGCATATCAGTCATCTCAGAACATTCTCCATCAGATGAAAATTGCATCAAGAGAAGTCCACTCAGCTCATTCAGTTTAGTTTGTTTAAAGATCTCATCACAGCCAATTCCGAAACCAGCTGGTGGGGGGGAAACAGAAAATGAACAGAGAGTGGGGCAAGCCATAAAAATGAGTAAGTATTAGTAGTTACATGTAAAACATCTGCAGTCAAATTTGTGTGTTTATTGCAATGATGCTTCCTCAAATATGAGTTTTAGATATTCTTTCTGGCTATTCTTTTGCTAGAATCTTAACAAATTCACAGCTTTTTATGTGGGAAAACACTACTAATCTGTCTCTGTCCTTGTGTGAAAACAGGCTTGGGAAATATCTTACAGCTTGTATAGTTACAGTAACATTGACCACATGCCTGACACAGGATTCCAAAAGTAAACTCTCTGTTCCAAACTTTGCCACAGCGATTGGTTACCAGCAGGACACAACAGATACCTCAGGAATGTCTTCAAAGCCTCCCTGAAGAAACACAACTGTTACGTTCCAAGAAGGGGCTGAAGTGTTTGGCCGCTGGAGCTTTGTTGATCACTCTGCGTGCAGCAAGTTCTGACAGAGCTGTTTCCCACCCAACGTGACCGAGGAAATCATCACAACACCACAGCATCAAACTTTTACGGTGACATTCCACCACTCTTACTAAATACCCAACAGCAACATCTCCACCAGCTGGTGTGAATCTCTTGCCCAAGAACCACCCAAAGCTGGAGAAGAGGCGTTCCCAAAGGTGCCAGCCATTTCAAATGTCTCCAACAAACAGTGGAAGGAGGATGCAGAAAGGTTTGCAGATCCAACATTGGACTGCTTAGTCAGGTCAGGGCCACAGCTCCCGACTGGATGAAGATCCCAAGGGGCTGCCTAAGGAAGATAGGGTAAACATAGAACAGGAATGTCTAATTGGTTTTCTCCTGAAGTGAACAGGCAATAATTACACTGAGGGCAAGTCTTTCCTCAGCAAATCATACCTATTGTTCAAATATTCTTTAACATGTTGTACAAAAGTATATTATTGACTGAAGTAGACTGCTTATGCCCATTGAAATGAATTTTCCAGACAGACACAAACTGGATTGTTGTTAAAGTTCCATTAAAAAGTTCAATAATATTAATGTAATTTGCTCTTTGTGAAAAAATGTCCAAGGAACAAAGGCCACTTTGAACTTAGTTACAATTCTTTCGGCCCTCAAAGTATGTGGTCAAAAGGAAGAATCAGGAATGTGACAAATGTTGTATAGAAATGATGCATGCTCAATTGAAGGCCTGTCATCAGACTTAGATTCAGAAGTAAAACAGGAAACATACTTTTAAGTATCTGCGATCAAAAACTTTCAAGAACTCCAACAACCTTTGCTAGCCATAGAATCGTTATGGCGTGGAAACAGGCTCTTCACCCCAACAAGCCCACATTGACCCTCAGAGCATCTCCCAATAACCCACCTAATCTACACACCACTGAACCACAATGTGCAATTTAGCATGGCCAATCCATCTAGCCTGCACATCTTTGGACTGGGGGAGGAAAGTGGAGCACCCGGAGGAAACTCACGCAGACACGGGGAGAACGTGCAATCTCCACGCAGACAGTTGCCCAAGGCTGGAATTGAACCAGGGTCCCAAGTACGGTGAGGCTGCAGTGCTAACCACTGTGCCACCCCTAGATTATTGCTGAAGAAGAGTCATCCCATACTGTTTCCCTCTCCACAGATGGTGCCAGACCTGCCGATTTTCTCCAATATTCTCTGCGTTTGTTTTAGATTTCTACCATCCATAGTATTTTGCTTTTAGTTTGACAATTAAGAGGAATTAAGCTAATTTTGATTGTCAGCCAAGCCATCTCACTCCCGAACATATCCTTTCCAAATTTTCTGAATTCTCTTCAATTCATTCTCCTTTCCTGCTTGTGCAATCCTCTTAGAGTTCACGATTTTTATTATTAACCACAGTAACGTGAACAAGCGAAAGAGCGAGGGTAAGGAAGCCACAGTGCTGAGCTAATTAGAATTTTAGACTTTCAACCTTGTAGCTAACCTTAGCTAGCTCTGCTGCCTCACAGAGTCTGGGACTGGGGTTTGTTTCCAGCCTCAAGCTGACTGTCTGTGGGGGAGTTTGCACTTTCTCCCCGTGCCTGTGTGCGGGCTTCCTTTGGGTGCTCCAGTTTCCTCCTGCAGTCCAAAGATGTGTAGGTTAAAGTGGATTAGCCATGGGAAATGTGGGGTTACATAGGTATGGTGGGATGCTTTTTTGAGGGTCAGTGCAGACTCAGTTAGATGAATGACCTCTATCCGCACTGCAGGATTCTATAATCCTTTGATTCAATGGATCAAGCAGCTTTCACCCAGCTGTGATGTTTCTTAGAAAAATTTCTTTAATTTGCATTCTTGTTTTAAAAGCTTCTGACAATTCAATTAATGCATACATGTGGAACATAAATGCATAGTTTATGACAATCTGAGACTGAACCCACAATCTGTGTGGAATTAGGTCATCTCAGTGTGGTCACACTAGGTGTGTCACACTCACCCAGGCGGCTATGGTAGGTTCCTTGATTGTTGAGAAGTGTCTGCGCATATGAACAGGTAGGATTGAGCTCGGCTGCAATAGCCCACCTGAGCTTAAAAACCTTTCAACTTATTTTTGCTTTTGTGAATGTGGGCTGGTGACATGGGGGGGATGATGCAGGAAGGCAGCAGCGTTACAACCACAACCTGGCACAACTTAACAAGAAACAATCCAGTTTTTGACAATGCTGATGATGAAAGCCTCCTGAAATCAAACACTCCACTTGCTTCTTCTCTACACTTCAATGAAGTTCATAGCTACTTATGGGGTAATGCAGCTGCTTTCCTTTCTCCATAAGCACTGATGCACTGTTATGCTGAACAGGTTGGCTCGTTCTCTCATACCTCACCAACACTGGTTGCCATGATGTTGCGACCCCTTGAAGCTGGCCAATATTTGTGATTGAACACGTTCTTCTCAAGAGTGCAATGCAGTAAAAGAAACTGGTCACTTGGCTGTTTGCTCCTAATTGCCAATACTAATGTTTGCACACCAAGATCTATATCTCAATATATTCAGAAAAAGCAAAGTTTTCATTCTGACCCCGGGGAACTCCATTGCACACCTTCCTATCGCCTAAAACACTTCCATTGTTCAAAATTTGAGTTCTAACAACATTGAGCACGTTAAAACTGTCCCTAATACCGGAATGCATTCAATACAGTGCCACACAACAGAATTGTGCAAATTGTTATAGCTCTTGGAATAAAGGGCACGGTAATACGACAGTCAGGAAATCGACTGAGTGATAGGAAAGAGAAGTGCTCAATGGAAGCGTTTTAGGCGATAGGAAGGTGTGGGAGGATAACAGAGGGTGGGGTGTGGGAGGACTGTGACCAAATGTAGGGGTGGCGGGGGTGGGTGTGAATTGAGGGGTATGTGAGGTGGGGGAGGGAATGAGAAGATGTAGGAAGTAACCTCCTACACCAATCAGAATTATGATTGTGGGCTCTTAATTGAATTGGAGAAAAATCTAGAGTGAAAATTTCTGAAAAAAGCTGTTTTTTATTTAGGAGATGGGGGGGTGGGGTTGGGGGCAAAAAGGCAGAACATACCAGTAACAATGGTGTGAAAGAATTCTTCTGAAAAGAATTTTCACCAACTGAACTAATAGGTAGTGAGTGGATTTCACCAATCATCGTAGAAATAAGGACTTTCTCCTGTCCTCTCCTCATCCTAAAGCTACAAAACAAAAAAAGATGGAAAGATTATTGGTCAGCTTTTACACAAACAGGGAGCGAGCAGAGAGGAGTAAGAGGCTTGTTCATAAATTCCTCCTCCTTACATCTTATTTTTTTACCTTACTAAGTGTGAATATTAAGGCTTTGAGCTTTTCCCTGTTTCAATGCAATCCATCTGGGATTGATATCTATTTACTGCTATTGTTATATTTTTCCGTGCAATGTTTTATAAAGTGAAGCACTGCTGAACTAACTCTCAGATTGCTGACTAAATTACCCCTTCGAGAAATGAAGCTGCATTCTTACACAACAATTTAACGAGGTTTGAATTTTCATTATCTCCAGATTACAGTCTACCACAGCGATTGGACATGGCATCCCGTACTCTGAGTTCAACATGTTGTGCAATTTTCATGATGGGAGCTTTCTTAAGTATTGTTTCAGCAGTTAAATAGTGTGCTGTATCAGATAAACCTTTTGCCGCCAATGCATGTTCTGTTTTGGTTTGGTCAGTGGCTCTTCTGCTCTGCGTCAGGAAGTTCAAGTCCCAGCTCAAAGACTGCAGGACAAAATCTAAGGCTGCTCAGCACTGTAGGGGAGCCACTCTGTCAGAGGTGCCATGTTTCAAATGGCAAGTCTGGAAGGTTGACAGCCCTATACAGCTCTGACCATAATGTGCCGAACTGACATCAGCAAATGAGGGGGAGGGTTCAGACAGTCAAAATAAAAATGGGGCAATATTGGAATGAATTAATAGTATTTAGGACGTTGCTTGTGACTTGCTTCTTATACACCTGACATCCAAAATCTGATAGATTTTCTAGCTTCCTAGTAGGAGTACAAAACACACAATGATATACATATATATATATACATATATATATATATGATACATATTTTATGCGTCAGTAATTCCTAACAAACATGAAGCACTGTTCAGCGCAATGCAGACAATCGAACTTGTCCAGCAGCCTCAAAGACAGGCCTCCTACTGCTCCTGATGGCTTTATTCATTCTTCGACTGTGCCTTTCATTTGAGAGGCTTAGAAGGGAGCCACACTGGAGGATGAATCTACAGCAGGAACTCTAACACAAGATCAACCTGTGACATTTTAATAGTCCCCAAAGCATTCAGTCTGCAGGTGAACGGTGTAAGACATGTAATAGCTGCAGATTCCTATTCGCACTCTCATTACAAGTTCCCTGCTACTCTAACGCCACTTTTTCCATTACACATTGCAGAAATGTACTGACATTCATTAACAGCTGCAGTACCGTGACATACATTCACAGCTCTCAGTGCTGCTATGCTGACACGCCATTGTAATATTGGATTAAATGACAACTATCCTCCAGGCTAATGGTACATTGCTTTTCATAGGTGTAATAAAAGGAACATGTAAATCTCATTTCTTTAATGTAAAGGACTTGAACATTAGCTAACTTTTGAATAAGATGTTGAACCCAAACACTGTCTGTCCTGTCAGATGGGTATAAAAGATTGCAAGGCGCTATTTTGAAGAACAGGAGAATTCTCCCTAATGTGACCTATACTCAACACACAATCCATAAAAAAGATGAACTGGTACCTATCACATTGTGCGTTTTCTGCACACAATTAGTTAGTGTGCTTCCTACAATACAACAGTTGATATACTTTCAAAGTTCTCCATTAGTTGTCAGCTCTTGGGAAATTCCGCAGTCATGAAAGATGCTACATAAATGCAAATCTTTCTTTAAGGGATCAGAAATGGAGTGTATGCAATTAAAAATAAATCAACACATTCTACTAAGGATGCTGTAGCTGACGTCAATTGCAGCCAGAAGTTTCAAAACATTTCACAGACTGAATTATGCCCACAATGCATTGGCCTGTTTAGAGAGATGGGCGTAGGTGTTCTTTCACATTGAATAGGGAAGCTTCTTTTACACATTCCTTCAATATTTTTGATGGAGCTGTTGTAATAATGTTACGAATTCATCAGGGGCCATCCCTCTTACTTTGCTGTTGGGCCACTCCCTTCCCTTCCCAACTCCAATTCTGGAAACCGAGTCCTCTGGCTCCCCAATGGATAGGGCCATAAGCCATCTCAATGAGACCCAAGTTCCAATCTGCACTCATCTGAACCAGACTTGCTTGACCACAGACTGGAATGGGTGAGAAGCCAGTTTTGCTCCCCACCCTGTGTTACTGTAGCTTATTAGCTTCACGAAGAGTGTGGAATTAATCCTTCCCAGTTGTAATTATTCCCATCTTCTCAAGTGGAAATGGCTGTCATGGAGTAACATTCCACAAATTGGTCCATCTCAAATTTAGCATTTCACATAATCACAGGACCTCCAACAGCACTCATGTCCCTACTTCCCACCATCACAACCTTCAGCTGCTGTGGGGACTTTAATCTCTTTTGAGTTCATTTACATTCACAAAGGCTATGCCAAGAAACAGTCCAGCCAGTCCAATCTGGCCTAGCTGCTGCCCCCACCTGGAAGGACAGAGGCAGCAAATACACGAGAACACCACAATGAAGCTCCCTTCCAAGCAACTCACCAACCTGATTTGTAAATATGTCGCTATTCCTTCTCGGTCGCGAGGTAAAAATCTTGAAACTCCCTCCCTGATGGTATTGTTAGTCTGCCTACAGCACACCGACCGCAGTGATTCAAGAAGGCAACTCACCACCACCTACTTGAAGGCAACTAGGGATGGGCAATAAATGATGGCCCAGCCAGCAATGCCCACATTCCATGGGTAAATGAAATAAAGCCACCTCCTTCTCTCCTTAGACCACAAGGTGTGAAGCTGGATGAAGACAGCAGGCCAAGCGCATCAGAGGAGCAGGAAAGTTGTTGTTTCAGGTCGAGGCCCTTCTTCAGAAACTTCCTTTCCTGCTCCTCTGATGGTGCTTGGCCTGCTGTGTTCATCCAGCTTCACACCGTGTTATCTCAGATTCTCCAGCATCTGCAGTTCCTACTATCTCCTTCTCTCCTTACTGTCTTAAATACAGTCCTCTATTGCCTTCTCTCTCATGTGCTTGTCCAGCATCCTCTGGTATGCATCTACATTACAGTATTTGCTCAAACGATTCCTTATGGTAACAAGTTCCACATTCTCACCATAGTCTCCGTAAAAAAAATGTTTCTTCTGAATTCCCTGTTTAATTCTTGGTGACTCCTTGTACTAATTGCTGCTGCCTTTGCTGTTGTTCATAACAGGAAACGTTCTCTCCCTCTCACACACTCTGTCTATAACATAATTAATTTAATACCAATTACACTAATTCCTTCCCTGGATGAATGGCTAAAAAATCTCAAAATATTGAATTAATTTGCTTGATGGGAAGTGTCAAAGACTCCTCCAGAAAACATTTGAAAATGAGAGTATATGATCCTTCAGAGATAGTGGGAACTGCCGTTGCTGGAGAATCTGAGATAGCCAGGTGTAGAGCTGAATGAACACAGCAGGCCAAGCAGCACCAGAGGAGCTGGAAAGTTGATGTTTTTCTGAAGAAGGTCTCGACCTGAAATGTCAACTTTCCTGCTCCTCTGATGCTGGTTGACCTGGTGTGCTCCTCCAGCTTCATACCATGTTATATGATCCCTCATGTCTATTATAAAATGAATACAGAGAGCTCAAAATGGATTTAAAAATCTAAATGAATCTCAAAGGTTCCAATACTGTCTGAGGCACTCAAGCTTGAATCCTGTAGTGTGTGAATCAATTTGGAATCTATGACTGGATTGCTGGTTTATAATTCATGGAGACATCCACTTCCCACCTTGTAATGGGAACAGTAGGTGGTACGATGACTACTTTTACAATCTGTTACTGAGGTATTTAATCCTTTAGCAGTTGTATTTTATTAAATTATGCATATTGTAAAGATAGAAAAAAAATTCAGTGAGGTATTCTGTAACTGATAGTTACTTTTGCTATCACAGCTGCATTTATTCCTGCCTCCTCGCCATTCATCATCCACCTACCTAACTCCATATATAAACTCCTGGTACAGACTTCGCTGACTTGGCCATTATCCTGGTATAGTGGCTCTAAAACTATACTTTTGAGGGTCCAAATTTCTACAGGGTCTTCTAAAGTAAATTACATGTGAGCCTGAAGGTACAGAGTGCAAATGTCACACTCACAGTACAAGTGGGGGATGGATTTTCCATCCAGAGAGCAGCGCGTAGGGAAGGATAGACTCTGCAGTCAGAAGCAGGCACAGGCAATATCAACAGTATCTGTAAGCAGCTGGCTTAAAGACATTTTTAAAAACCCCCTTCCACATGCAGTACTTTCTTCTAATACGAAGGTAACAAAGATGCATTCTGCTGTATTCTGATTTAAATGCAGTGCACAGTTATTAATCCATTTGAAATGAGGACCTTACTTCGATAAAGCAGCATCTTAGAGTCACAGAATCAGACAGAACAGAGGAGGCCCTTTGGCCCGTTGAGTCTGAGATGACTTCTCTACACTAATCCTACTTTCTAGCTCTTGGTCCAAAACCTTGAATTTTATGACTCTTCATGTGCTCATCCAAGTCCTTTATGAAGGTTGTGAGGTTTCCTGTCTGTACTACCTCAGCAGGCAGTACATTCTGGTTTCTCATCGCCCTCTGAGTGAAAAGAAATTTTCTCAAATCTCCTTGAAACCTTATGCTGTTCACCTTAAGATGACGGTCCCTTGTTACTGACGCTTCAACTCAGAGGAACAGTTGCTTCCTATCCACCCTGTCCATGCCCCTCATAATCTCATACACCGTGATCAAATCCCTGCCCCCACGCTCAGCCTTCTCTGCCCCTCTCTCTGTGGCTGTTTTAGTTCTTTCAGCTGTCGCGTGACCTTATAGAGGTTTGTAAAATTATGAGGGGCATAGATAAGGTGAGTAGCAAATGCCTTTTCCCCAGGGTGTGCAAGTTCAAAACTCGGGGACAGAGATTTGAAAAGGAAATGAGGAGAAACATTTTTTACACAAAGAATAGTTCATTTGTGGAATGAACTGCCAGAGAAAGTGGTGGATGTTACAAATTTTAACAGACATTTGGATAAGTCCATGAATAGGAAAAGATTTGAGGAATTTGGGCCAAGTGGAGGCAGGTTGCACTTGTTTAGTTTGGAGACATGGTCGGGATGGATTGGGTGGACTGAACGATGTGTTTGCATGCAGTATGACTCAATGACTCATAATGCATGCCATAAAGATAGCATTTTAAAAATCCTTGAGGCGAGCTTGGAAGCAGGGTGGGTATTGACTGAGATAACAAAATGTGGAGCTGGATGAACACAGCAGGCCAAGCAGCATCTCAGGAGCACAAAAGCTGACGTTTCGGGCTTAGACTCTTCATCAGAAAAGGGGGATGGGGAGAGGGTTCTGAAATAAATAGGGAGAGAGGGAGAGGCGGACCAAAGATGGATATTGGAGAAGGTAGGTGGTGAGGAGAGTATAGGTGGGGAGGTAGGGAGGGGATAGGTCAGTCCGGGGAGGACAGACAGGTCAAGGGGGCAGGATGAGGTTAGTAGGCAGGAAATGGAAGTGCGGCTTGAGATGGGAGGAGGGGATAGCTGAGAGGAAGGACAGGTTAGGGAGGTGGGGACGAGCTGGGCTGGTTTTGGGATGCAGTGGGGGAAGGGGAGATTTTGAGGCTTTTGAAATTCACATTGATACCATTGGGCTGCAGGGTTCCCAAGCAGAATATGAGTTGCTGTTCCTGCAAGCTTCGGGTGGCATCGTTGTGGCACTGCAGGAGGCCCAGGATGGACATGTCGTCTCAGGAATGGGAGGGGGAGTTGAAATGGTTCGCGACTGGGAGGTGCAGTTGTTTATTGCAAATTGAGCGGAGGTGTTCTGCAAAGCGGTCCCTGAGCCTCCGCTTGGTTTCCCCAATGTAGAGGAAGACACACCGTGTACAGCGGATGCAGTATACCATATTGGCAGATGTGCAGGTGAACATCTGCTTGATGTGGAAAGTCATCTTGGGGCCTGGGATGGGGGTGAGGGAGGAGGTGTGGGGGCAAGTGTAGCGCTTCCTGCGGTTGCAGGGGAAGGTGCCGGGTGTGGTGGGGTTGGAGGGGAGTGTGGAGCAGACAAGGGAGTCCCGGAGATAGTGGTCTCTCCGGAAGGCAGACAAGGGTGGGGATGGAAAAATGTCTTTGGTGGTGGGGCCGGATTGTAGATGGCGGAACTGTAACTGTTTCAGAGCATCCACCAGCTATAAATTTTTGCTGGGAAGGTCCATGCTTGACCTGCCTGCGCTCACCACCTTAGGTCCCCAAGAGCTCCAATAATGACCACTTAAGGGCCTCATCCTGCTGCCACCGGGATTAATCCAATTGCAGGCAGCTCAGTCACTGCATAGGACGCCCTGAGGCTGAAACTGTTCATCAATTGTCAGCTCTCAGGAGTGGGCATGGCCCACTTGATTAAAGCCTTTAGTTCCTGATAGAGGTACTGAATGTACCCTTCTGCATCCCCAATGCCCCCTTCCCCTGTCCTGCACTCCCCTCACTGCAACCTCCGCTCCACAAAAAAACCTTTCCTGACATGACCTATCCCCGGTCTGTGCCACTTTGTGATCCTTGGATTCTAGCATCCTTCCAGCAGTATCCACTGCCTTCCCATGGTGCTACCGAGCAAAAAGGCAGCAGCCACAGACTGGCCAGCACTCTTGGTGGGTTGAGACTAATGCCACACAAACCCGCTGGCTGGTTTTTGACTCCAGGGCTTTGGCCTACCACTGCCTATCCCTTAGGGGCGGCACAGTGGCTCAGTGGTTAGCACTGCAGCCTCACAGCACCAGGGACCCAGGTTCAATTCCAGCCTCAGGCGACTGTCTGTGTGGAGTTTGCACATTCTCCCTGTGTCTGCGTGGGTTCCCTCCAGGTGCTCCAGTTTCCTCCCACAGTCCAAAGATGTGCAGGTTAGGTGGACCAGCCATGCAAAATTGCCCATAGTGTTCAGGGGTGTGTGGGTGATAGGGGGATGGGTCTGGGTGGGATGCTTCAAGGGTCGGTGTGGACTTGTTGGACCAAAGGGCCTGTTTCCACACTGTAGGGAATCTAATCTAATCTAACTGGCTTGTGGCTTGGCAGGTCTTCCTGTCGAGAGGCAGTGCAGATTTCCTGTCAGATCTCCATTTGGAAAGCAATTCCTCCACAGAAGGTGATCAATTCATGCCAGTCAGTTCCACTCCTCCACTCTGTTCCCACGGCCATATCAATTTATGTAACTCAACTTCCTTTGAAATACATTCATCATCTCCACTGCTTGCCAGCCAGTAGATAGTGGGTTCCAGGTCATCACTATTCATTGTGTAACAATCTTCATCACATTTCACCCTACCTCTCCATTCCAAAAGATTAAATCTTTGTCCTTTAGCAGTTCCACCTTCAGCAGATCAGAACAGATTTTCTTTACCTACCTCATCCTGTCATAATCTTGTACACCTTGACCGAATTTCCCTTCAATCTTTACTCCAAGTAGAATAATTCCAACTTTCCTGACCCAATCTCGCATCCAAAATCTCTCATCCCTGGAATCATTCTGGTAAACCTCCCGTGCAATCGAGCACCTCCTTCTTAAAATAAGGTCATTAGAGTTGGATACAAGATGGCGCTCTGACTTATCTAAAACCTTACATAGGTTTGGCATAATGCCTGAGCTGGAGAGTGTGGAGGGTGGGGTGTGAGTTGGGAGATTGACATGGAGTGCAGTAGATGAATTACGGTGGATAGATGCGATAGGATGAAGTGGATGGGAATGGGATTAGGTGAGGGGGTTGGTGAGGACCCTGTGGAAAGGTAAAGATGGGGCAGTATGTGGAACAGTGGGAGGAAGGAAACGAAGGGCTAAAATCATTTGTGAATAAAGTATCGTGTTTTGCCTATAGCAGCGTAATATTCTTCTATTTCTGTATCTTACTAACTCATGTTTGCTTGATTTATTGTTGTCACATGTGCCAAAGTACAGTGAAAAGTTTTGCTTTGCGAGCAATTCGGGCTGATCGTAACAAACAAGGACATACTGACTGTAGGGCACTTAGACAGAGTGGGGCACACAAGATTACGGCTGCACAGGAGATGCACAAAGCAAGATCAACATTAGATTTGAAATTAGAGAAGTCCATTCAGACAACCTCACAATGTCTTGCCTCTCATTGTTTTGACATGGCAGCTTGCATTTCTGCATAAGTGGTTGGTCATTTACGAGTGGGTCTGGCTCCTGCTCCAAAAATGTAAATGTTACATAAAACAGTAATATCACTCAATCATTAAAGCTGCTGGGTTAAACTGGCTGTGCTGTATGATGTAATCCAATATGTTTTCCGGTTTACTGCCATAAGCTGAATCTACTGCAACAGTTCTTCACATCCAACGTGACACAATACTGCTTTCCTCTTCATTGCAACAGTTGCTAAATATTGAGAAATAGCAAGACAGTTGTAGCCGACACTAGATCTGTACATTCATTACTGACAATGCAAAAGGCACTGCTGATGTCAACATCACCACGTCAGGTCATACTAACACAAGCCCTTGCTGAATGTTTGTATCCTCTGGGAGAACGATAATATGAAAACGGCAGTACCACAAAGCCCATTGACATGAGGGCATCTTGATACGCAAGGCCGAAGACTGAAAGATTTCTGAGACTCTCAAATGTCAAGGCTAGAGCTGGGATTAACCTTAAGAGAATTGCCATTGCACAAAGTCATGACTTGCCACCGCTGAACTAATGGCTCCTACATCAACTGAGAACGTGTCTAAACTCAATCCAAAAGCATAAGAGTGCAGAGGACATGTCCTTGAGCAATCACAGTCATGTGATCGGAGACAAAGTTCAGGAGGACCACAATCCACATGTCCTCCTCTCAAATAAAGGGAGAAATATTTGCGAAAAACAGGACTTTACTTCAAATGCATTTCACCAAAATATCGACAAAGGAATTTGAAAGATAGGATAATAAATATTAGGTTATTGCCTGATTAAAACATAACAGAATCAATGGTAATCAATTCTTGGTTATGAAGTACAGTTCTATCCCAATAATCATGTAACTGATCTCCCAAACATCATCCCTGATTTGATTTGATTTAGTGTTGTCACATGTACAGTCGAAGGTTTTCTTTTGTGTGCAGTGCAGGCAGATCACAGCAAACAACGACATACAGATCAAGGCAGACAACATTACAACTGCACAGGAGATCCAAAAAAGGAAGGTCAACATTAACTTCGAAATTAGAGAGGCCGATTCAGCAGTCTAATAACAGCAGGGCAGAAAGTGTCTTTGAGCCTGTTGTTGTGTGAGTCCAAGCTTTTGTACCTTCCAATGTCTATCGGCTTTATTACAAACAACCAGTTTGCCATTTATAAATTACAATTCGTCACCTAAAGCAATATTAATAAACTCCTCTAAATGTGTCATAGAAAAGCCTGTAGGCAAAGACTGACAATGCAACAACACCATCCCAGTTACTAAAAAGCACAATGTCAGGTTTAGAGTTTAAGTATTTTGAAGCACAAGAATCAGTAGTAAATGATTTGATCCAACTGAATTCTATAAAATGTGTTACTTGCCAGCCAGCAGGTAGTGGGTTCCAGGTCCTCTCTATTCATTGTGTAAGAAACTTCTTCATCACATTTCACCCTACCTCTCCAGTCCAAAAGATTAAATCTTTGTCCTTTAGCAGTTCCACCTTCAGCAAATCAGAACAGATTTTCTTTACCTGCCTCATCCTGTCATAATCTTGTACACCTTGACCGAATTTCCCTTCAATCTTTACTCCAAACAGAATAATTCCAACTTTTCTGACCCAATCTTGCATCCAAGGATTACTTTAGGCTAAATGAAACATTGCTCTTCTTATCATGGTCATTTTTGGCTCTGCAGGGCTGGGCAATAGAATCCTTGCTCACTTCAGACACAACTATCAATCAGACCCACTCTGAAGCCACTCAAATTCAGAGAATTGAAGGCCTACAGCCCCATGTTTAGGCAAACACTGAAGGAGAGAAGATTTAAATAGAAGATGATCCAAAGTCTCAAAATTATAGTGAGGTAAAGAGGGAAAAATTTATGTCCACTGCAAATATTTTAAAATGAACATTTTGAAGATAATATGGAGAAAAGTAAGGGAAAGCGAAGGGCTTTTTTGTAATAAGCCAAAAGGTGGCACAATTTTAAGGGGTGTTTACTTAGGTCCAGATTGAGGAGTAATTATTTTACTCAGAGTCGTGAGCCTCTGGAATTCTCTACTACAGAGAGCTACAGGATCTCAGTTTTTTTTGAGTATGTTTAATGTAAAGATTGTAGATTTCTGATTATTAATGGCATACAGAGTTATGAGAATGGGCAAACAGCACTGAAGTGTTTAATCAGCCCTAAGCGTATTAAATAGCCAAGCAGACTCGATGGGCTGAATGGCCCATGTCTATTCCTGTTTTCCTATGTCCCTATTCTCCATACATTGTGAATTGGTATGACTTTACCAGCGACGTAGTGAAGTAATTACAGTATTTTAAAATGTGAGATTCCAACAGAAATGTGTAAAGAGTAGACAGGAGCGGGAAGCAAAGAAAAAGTGTGGGAGGCAGTGAGGGAACAAGACAGAAGGGACAAGAGACGACTATATGAAAGAATGGCTGAGATATCAACAGCATGTTCACAGACACTAAAATTACCCTGGGACCTTCCCAATTTGCCACTGCAACTTGGGGGGGGGCGGGGGGAGGCGGCACGGTGGCGTAGCGTCACTGCAGCCTCACAGCGCCAGGGACCTGGGCTCAATTCCAACCTCAGGTGACTGTCTGTGTGCAGTCTGCACATTCTGCATGGGTTTCCTCTGGGTGCTCTGGTTTCGTCCCACAGTCCAAAGATGTGCAGGCTACATGGATTGGCCATGCTAAATTGCCCGCAGTGTTCAGGGATGTGGAGCTTAGCTGGGCTACAGGGGGATGGGTTGGTGTGGACTTGTTGGGCTGAAGGGCCTGTTTCCACACTGTAAAGATTCTATGACTCTATGAACTTCAACAGAAACCTCAGCAAAAATACATGAAGAGGGAATCTACCCATCTTTCACCAAAGAGAAACTGGTTGATTGGGAGTATCCCGTTTTTTGAGGGAATTCTTGGTGAATAATAACAATGTGGTTTAGGTCTGACTCAGGGACATAAATGCTCACAACCATCCGTGCAGCTGTGCGCAACTTACTAAACATGTCTTAGCTTGACAAAAAAAATCAAAGCACAGGTCTTTAAACCTCTGGTTGCTGTTGATATTGAGGGAGAGGGGCATCATTTTGACACAACACAGAGGCAAGAATATTAGTCTTTCATTTTTCATGGTGACGTCACTGGAACAGAGACCCAGATTAATACGATGGGAACATAAGTACGAAAGTAGCTTAAAGTCAATGCATACATTCGGAAAATAAAACCAACAGCCATCGTGGCGATCATTAAATGTTTGTTTTGTAACACACTAATGCCCTTTAGGATGGGAAATCTACTTTCCTTGCCCACCTGCTCCACACGTGACTCCAGACCCACTGCAATCAGGTTGACTCTTAATTGCCCTCTGCAATGACCTAGGAAGCTACCCAGCTCATGGGCAATTAGCAATGGGCAACATATGCTGGTCTTGCCATTAACAAGCAAGAATAAAAAAATGGATCTCAAGGGGCATTGGCTCAATTGTTTATTTGACCATAAGACCATAAGACATAGGAGTGGAAGTAAGGCCATTTGGCCAGTCGAGTCCACTCCACCATTTAAATCATGGCTGATGGGCATTTCAACTCCACTTCCCTGCACTCTCCCCATAGCCCTTGATTCCTTCTGAGATCAAGAATTTATTGACCTCTGCCTTGAAGGCATCTAACGTCTCAGCCTCCACTGCACTCCGTGGCAATGAATTCCACAAGCCCACCACTCTCTGGCTGAAGAAATGTCTCATTTCCGTTTTAAATTTACCCCCTCTAATTCAAAGGCTGTGCCCAAGGCTCCTAGTCTCCCTGCCTAACGGAAACAACTTCCCAGCGTCCACCCTTTCTAAGCCATACATTATCTTGTGAGTTTCTATTAGATCTCCCCTCAACCTTCTAAACTCTAACGAATACAATCCCAGGATCCTTAGCCGTTCATCATACGTTAAACTTACCATTCCAGGGATCATCTGTGTGAATCTCCGCTGGACATGCTCCAGGGCTAGTATGTCCTTCCTGAGGTGTGGGGCCCAAAATTGGACACAGTATTCTAAATGGGGCCTAACTAGAGCTTTATAAAGTCTCAGAAGCACATCACTGCTTTTATATTCCAACCCTCTTGAGATAAATGACAACATTACATTCGCTTTCTTAATCACAGACTCTACCTGCAAGTTAACTTTTAGAGAATCCTGGACCAACGCTCCCAGATCCCTTTGTGCTTCTGCTTTATGAATTTTCTCACAATTTAGAAAATAGTCCATGCCTGTATTCTTTTTTCCAAAGTGCAAAACCTCGCATTTGCTCACATTGAACTTCATCAGTCATTTCCTGGACCACTCTCCTAAACTGTCTAAATCTTTCTGTAGCCTCCCCACCTCCTCAGTAATACCTACCTGTCTTCCTATTTTCGTATCATCGGCAAACTTCGCTAGGATGCCCCTGGTCCCGTCATCCAGATCATTAATATATAAAGTGAATAGCTGCGGCCCCAACACTGAACCCTGCGGGACACCACTTGTCACCGGTTGCCATTCCAAAAAAGAGCCTTTTATCCCAACTCCCTGCCTTCTGTCAGACAGCCAATATTATTGGAGACGGTCATTGCTGTGTTGCTCGAACGTTATTTGCCCTTTTTCCACCCAAACATGCGTGTTGTGCACGTCTAATGGCATTTGAATAGAGACTGCAGCAGTATCTAAGGAGATGTGGACCGTGCTGAACATTGTGCCATCATTGATGATTATCCCACTCCTGACCTTATGACAAAGGTCATTGATGAGGCAGCTGAAGATGATTCAGTATGACACTAAGTAGCTCCTTTTCTAAGCCAAAGAGGTTTAGTAGTCTTGCAGGAATATAAATGTCATTAATAAAAGGATCCTCCCATCATTAACTGGTTGAAATTTTCTGCAATTAACTTAACTAAGATCTCAAATCCAGTCATATTTTGAAGCTCACCGAGAGGTTGAGAATGAGCATCCATTCACTCAAGACAGAGTGGAACAGTAAATTGCCCAGCAATTTGTAGCAATTCATAATTCATGGCATATCTTCACCTCACAAGAAACAGCCGAGTTATTTACACACTAATAGTAATGACAAGTACATTAAACTTATCATTACTTTCCCAGCAAATACTGTGCCAATGATGCTGACTGTCATTGGAAAATCTTTTAATTATCTATAAAATAGACAAGAGCTGTACATGCACAGCAGGTCTATAAGCATTTAAAAGTGAAATAATAAAATGTTTCAGGTGATGGAGCGTTCTTCAAACTTCCTCTTTTGAATGCTGTTATGTCCTTTAAACCAAATAGGTTTTGTTATGATTTAAATTTATTGTATTTACCATTTCTTTGTTTATTTCTAACCATTACTTTGTCCTTGGCTGCAAATTTGTATCACTGTGTGCATTGGGTCAGAAAAGCACCATGCCTCAAATATTGTCAAATGTTTGTTTGATCTGCACTATAGAGGGAAGTGATGACTTCTCCTGCCAGTAGCCTGGCTATGACGAAATAAAAGCTTTACAGAAGTTAAACATTTTGCCCTAGCAGCAGACTTAACAAAACTTCCCACCAATTGGAAAGCAAGAGAGCACGGCCAACAACTTACTGGACTGGTCTTTGAGAGGCCTGGATTAACATCACATCCACAAGCGAGCACTCCATCCACCCATAGCAGCAGTATGAACCATCCACAAGATGCTCTGAAGAAATTCACCATGGTTCTTTGGGAACATCACCACTTTCAAGTTTCTGTCCACGCCACTCACTGGCCTGACTTCACTGTCACTGGGTCAAAATCCTGGAACGCCCTTTACAAGGGAACACTGAGGTTCCCACATTCCAAAGGACTGCAGCAGTTCAAGATGGCAGGTCACTAACACTTTCTCCAGGAACCAGAGATGGGCAACGATCTTAGCCATATCAGTGGAGTCTGCATGCAGCGAATGAATAAAAAAAAAATTATCATGTGGCTTGTTACACCAGGAACAGTGAGTGCTGGGGCTCAGGGCCCAATAAGGATAGGCCGAGGGCTAGAACATCAAGAAGCTCCTTTGGCAGTGGCAAATGACAGCAGGCATTGCTTGCTGGGTGAGTTAAGAATGAGATATGGGATATGCAGGAACGTTGGGGCTCCAGATGTTCTCTTTGCTCAGGGGCATTGTTGATGAGGTGGTTGACTGGAGAAGGCTGTAATTTCTAGCAAAGTGGGGGGCTCAGGGTCAGGAACAGTCTGAGGGAAGCAAGGTTGGAGGGAGAAAAAGTGCAGGTTGTTACATTGCCAAGTGTTTGAATGGATACCTTAGTGATGAACAGAGGATTTTACAGAGGGCTTTTGGATTGCTGGTTGTTGATAGGGTAGATCACCATGAGAGAACTTGGTATCTGGCCTATCTGGTGGAAGATGATCACAACCAAAGGTGCATCAAGAGGAAGGAGATCCTGTAGGCTTACAAGACACAAGGACACAAGTCACAGACGGAGGAGTAGGCCATCTGGCCCATCGAGCCTGCTCCACCATTCAATAAGACCATGGCTGATCTTTTCATCGACTCAGCTCCATTTATCGGCCCACTCACCATAACCCTTGATTCCTTCACTGTTCAAAAATCTATCTATCTTTGCCTTCAAAAAATATTCAATGATGTAGTCTCAACTGCTTCACTGGGCAGGGAGTTCCACAGATTCACAACCCTTTGGGTGATGACTTTCCTCCTCAACTCAAACCTAAATCTGTTCCCCCTTTCTCTGAAGCCATGCCCCCTCATTCTAGTTTCACCCACCAGTGGAAACAACCTCCCTGTTTCTTTCTTATCTATTGCCTTCATTATTTTATGTTATTTATATTTTAAAAATCCTCATTCTTCTAAATTTCAATGAGTCTCGTCCTAATCTACTCAATCCCTCTCAATTCTGGTATCAATGTAGTGAGCCTACTCTGCACTCCTTCCAATGCCAGTACATCCTTTCTCAAGTAAAGAGGCCAAAGACAATGGCCAGGCTCCTGCTAAAACAGCAGAAAGTTCAATTTGAAGGGAAACCCAACGCAAAATCCAGAGTGGACTCACATTCAGTAGTTTGCAATACCTTCTAGTATGTAGTTTCTAACAACTCCTACTAATATTTAGGCCCGAGGCTTATAGGCCTTTGCCTACCTCTGGGTACTGGCCTCCAAGGTGTTAGGAAATTTCTATTTGCTATTGTGTTTAGAACAGTAAGATATTGTAACAATGTCAGCTGTAAGCTGTGCAGTTGTATTGGCATGCAGCAGCTCCAATATCCTGCTCTCAGTACCAGCAAGCCTACTGCGGCATTGAATTCTGTTGCACGTGGACTTTCGAGGCCCACACAGCGTCCTTAAGAAACTTAGAGGGAATGCTGTCCTGGAGCACTGTTGTGATGATGTCACAGAGCTGCACATCAGTGAGAATAAATAACACAGAGTAGGCGCAGCTAGAACATTCTGGAAGAAGACTGTAAGACTAAAGACGAGAACTCTCTACTGTGTGGAAGATAAACCAACAGCACATGAACATGAACACACAAAGAAAATACATTAGTCCTCACCTAATAAAGAGAGACTGGATCAGATGGGGCTATGTTCATAGAGAATGTTGTGGTGGGCACTGATCTCATAAAGCTCAGAATCATTCTATCAGAACTATACAGGGTAAATGCAGGAAGGATGCTTCAAATGACTGGAGGTTTCTGGGCCAGGGATCACAATTTAAGGATACAGGTAGGCCGATCAAGACTGATATAAGGAAAGATTTATTCACCCAGACAATGGTGAGCTTGCAGAATTCTCTGGCACAGAAAGTGGTTAAAGTTAAACCATTGAATGTTTTCAAGATGGAGATTAATACAGTTTGTAGGACAAAAGGGATCAAAGAGTATAGGGGAGAGAGTGAGAACCAGGGACTGGGTTGAATGATTAGCCATAACCTTGTGGAATGGTGGAGCAGGCTCGAAAGGCTGAATGACCTATTCATACTCTGATTTTCCATTTTCCTGTGTAACAGTAAGTCAGAACCTGGTATATCAATGATTAATATGGACACCAGTATTTGTTATTAGCAGCTAATCGCATTCATTTTAAATCTAAGGCCAAAGTCAGTCCTGGGCTTAACATTTTCTTTAAAGAACCGAAACTCACAGTGTAACATCAAGCTTCACGATGAAAAGTTCCCTTTAGTGTCATAAATATCCTGCACAGTTGCACAAAGCTTTTTGCCAAGGTTTCCCAACTGAAAATATTCCTGCCTGAGAAACAGCAAGTGTTGGACATATGCTACATGTCATTGATGTCTCTTGTGAAGAACTGCTTCACAAATGGGCCAATGCTATGAATGCATTATTCCTTAAAACGGGCCAATGCCGTGAATGCGTTCTCCCTGGAGCGTTGGCAGAGTCGTGGATCTATATGGGATAGTGCCCCTTTCTCGGAAGCCCAGGAGGGAGCTCTGCATCTGGGTGATAGAGGGTTAATTTATCAATGGCAACAAGTATCAACAAACAGCCGCACACACTGGAGAGCAGACTGCCTTGCAAGCAGCTAATATCACATGGTCCTCTCTTCCACCTGAGCTGTGAAGCGTGAATGGATTTACAGATGTAAAGTCACATCTTGGTAACCTTCAGAACAAATCCCTGACATCCTTCACACAGCGCTGCACTAACAGGTTATACATCACCAGGGTGGAATATCAACTCCCCAACCGTCCATTATACCAAGCAAAACTGCATTCACACCTTTTATTGCTGATTCTACCTTGATATTGTTTATGGATAATATTAGTGTTTTTAAAAATCATTACCACCTGAATAGCAAGTTTCTTGATGCATGATTTAATGACTAAAACATAATAATTCACCCTCCAACTTATTCCACATGGAATCACACTACTAATGTAATAATTACATAAGGTATAGAATAAGGGGGCAACTGAGCAGCATAAATACTAATGCAGACTAACTAGTGAACTTGTTCCCAATAGTTTTATCTAATAATCAAAGAAGCAGCCAATTCCTATCAAAAACAAGCAGCATGTTTAAAAAAAAATCTTTAAGTCTCCTTCAGATGATTCCATATCTTTTCTCCTGCTTGGTAACCATATACATGCCAGGGAACAGTTCCATCATTAGCAACCAAATATAATCTTGTCAGCAAGATGCATGTAAGAGACACCACGTGCAAGCCCAAATCGTTCCTCATTCCTTATCTCATCTGTGAAGCAACTTTAAGCTAAAACTCTCTAAAATGTTTCACAGGGGCATTATAACTTCATTCTAGTCAACCTGTTCAAACAATGACACCTCCGAGGCAAGTGAGATTTGAATCTAGGCCCCTCTGGCCTAGATATAGACGACTACCACTGCACCACAAGACCCCTCATTAGAGAACTGTAAAGCCAAATATAACACTGGCCCCCAACACCTCATTTTCACCATGGACGTCCAGTCCCTATACACCTGTATTCCTCATGCAGATGGCCTCAAGGCTCTCCGCTTCTTCCTGTCCTGGAGGCCTGACCAGTCCCCCTCCACCGACACCCTCATCCGCCTAGCCAAACTCGTCCTCACCCTCAACAACTTCTCTTTCGATTCCTCCCACTTCCTCCAGACAAAGGGGGTGGCCATGGGTACCCACATGGGCCCAAGCTACGCCTGCCTCTTTGTAGGTTACGTGGAACAGTCCCTCTTCCGCACCTACGCTGGCCCCAAATTCCACCTCTACCTCTGTTACATTGATGACTGTATTGGCGCCGCCTCTTGCTCTCAAGAGGAGCTCGAACAGTTCATCCACTTTACCAACACCTTCCACCCCAACCTCAAGTTTACCTGGGCCATCTCCAACACATGCCTCACCTTCCTGGACCGCTCTGTCTCCATCCCAGGCAACCAGCTAGAAACTGATGCCCACTTCAAGACGCCGACTCCCACAGCTACCTGGAATACACATCCTCCCACCCAGCCCCCTGCAAAAATTCCATCCCCTATTCCCAATTCCTTCGCCTCCGCCGCATCTGCTCCCAGGATGAGGCATTCCACTCCCGCAAATCCTAGATGTCCGCGTTCTTCAAGGACCGCAGCTTGCCCCCCTCAGTGGTCCAGAACGCCCTTGACCGTGTCTCCCGCATTTCCCGCAACACATCCCTCACACCCCACCCCCGCAACAACCGCCCCCAGAGGATCCCCCTTGTCCTCACATACCACCCCACCAACCTCCGGATACAACGCATCATCCTCCGACAGTTCCACCATCTACAATCCGACCCCACCACCCAAGACATTTTTCCATCCCCACCCTTGTCTGCCTTCTGAAGAGACCACTCTCTCCGGGACTCCCTTGTCCGCTCCACACTCCCCTCCAACCCCACCACACCCGGCACATTCCCCTGCAACCGCAGGAAGTGCTACACTTGCCCCCACACCTCCTCCCTCACCCCCACCCCAGGCCCCAAGATGACCTTCCATATTAAGCAAATGTTCTGCCGCACATCTGCCAATGTAGTATACTGTATCCACTGTACCCGGTGTGGCTTCCTCTACATTGGGGAAACCAAGCGGAGGCTTGGGGATCGCTTTGCAGAACACCTCCGCTCGGTTCGCAATAAACAACTCCACCTCCCAGTCGCGAACCATCTTAACTCCCCCTCCCATTCCTCAGACGACATGTCCCACATGGACCTCCTGCAGTCCACAATGATGCCACCTGCAGGTTGCAGTAACAGCAACTCATATTCCGCTTGGGAGCCCTGCAGCCTAATGGTATCAATGTGGACTTCACAAGCTTCAAAATCTCCCCCTTCCCCACTGCATCCCAAAACCAGCCCAGCTCGTCCCCACCTCCCTAACCTGTTCTTCCTCTCACCTATCCCCTCCTTCCACCTCAAGCCCCACCTCCATTTCCTACCTACTAACCTCATCCCGCCTCCTTGACCTGTCCGTCTTCCCTGGACTGACCTATCCCCTCCCTACCTCTCCACCCATACTCTCCTCTCCACCTATCTTCTCTTCTATCCATCTTTGTTTTGCCTCTCCCTCTCTCCCTATTTATTCCAGAACCCTCACCCCATCCCCCTCTCTGATGAAGGGTCTAGGCCCAAAACATCAGCTTTTGTGCTCCTGAGATACTGCTTGGCCTGCTGTGTTCATCCAGCTCCACACTTTGTTATCTTGGATTCTCCAGCATCTGCAGTTCCCACTATCTGTATAACACTAAGTCACTTAGTTGATATTTAGCCAGAAGACCAAAAGCTTGGTTAAAGACAAAGTCTCTAGAGACTTGGTTGGAGATAAGGAGGCCAGGCAGCTGAAGACATAGCCAGCAATAGTGAAGTGGTTATAATTGGAATGCAGGAGAGGCCAGGATTAGGAGGACACAGATACCTCACAAGGTTGAGGGGTTGAAAGAGTTTACAGAGAAAGGAAGTGGTGGGACAATGGAGAGATCTGAAGGCAAGGATGATAACAGTTGTCAACTTCTTTAAGACAGAATTACACACATAGCTAAGAAGCACATACTTAAATGAAACTGGTAACAGTTGCACAAATCAGCAACAGTCTATAATCTTCTATGTTCAAAAGTCATTGAGGAAAGGTCATTCAGCCCATTGAGTTCACAGCTAGCTCAATGTAGAACAATATAAACAGTCCTTTTTCTTCACTCTAACACATATCCCTGTAAGGTTATTCTCATTCAAGTGGCCATCTTGTCGCTCCTTACACCCCATTTTGTAGGCAGTGAGTTCCAGCTCATTGTCAAGTAATTGCATTATAAAAGGCTTCCTCACATTCTTACTCCAGCTCCTGTTAATACAAATCTGTGTCCCCCAATGTATCTGACCCCACTGAATCTTTTGAGTTTTACTTCATAGCCTCATGCTTCCCCAGACAAAGTCAAGGCCAACACGTTTGTCGAAGTTATAAAGGCATAAAAGTTGAGGTCAAAGGATCCAAAGACTTCTGTAACAACAGTGATAAATGTTAGGAGTCAGTTGGAATCTTATGGGTTTAAATATTTTATTCATTCTTGGGGCAAAGGCAGCACAGGTTTGGACCAGCATTTATTGTCTGTCCCCTGTTGCCCTTGAGGAGGTAATGATGAACTGCCTTTGTGAGTTGCTGCAATCCATGTGATATAGGTAGAATGGTTTTAGAGAGAGAATTCCAGGATTTTGAACCAGTGACAGTGAAGAAATGGTGACATATCTCCAAGTCAGGATGGTGAGTGGCTTGGAGGGGAACTTACAGAAGGTAGTGTTCCCACATACCTGCTGCCCTTCCCCTTCTAGATGCAAGTGACTATGGGTATGGAAGGAGCTGCTAAGGATCTTTGGTGAATTTCTGCAGCACATCATGTGGATGGTACACACTGTTACAAGCATCGGTGGATGACAGAGAGAATATCTGTGGGTATGATGACCAAAAAGTGGGCTGCTATGTCTTACTTCTTGAGTGTTGTTAGAGCTGCAGCCATCCAGGCAAGTGGGGAATATTCCATCACACTCCTGACGTGATGCTTGTAGCTTTGTGGAGTCAAGAGGTGAATTACTTACTGTAGGATTTCCAGCCTCTGACCTACTTTTGTCACTATTGATGGTAACCCTACGATGTTGATGAAGGATTAGTCAGTGATGACAATGCCATTGAATGTCAAGGGGCGATGATTAGATTCTCTTTTGCCTGGTATTTGTGTGGTGTGACGTTACTTGCAAACATTGTCACTTCCTTCATTTGGCCTAATGGCTGGTTTGTGGTGCAGAGTGAAGCCAACAGCATGGGTTCAATTCTTACTGCAACTGAAGTTACTATCAAGGACTCTCTTTCTCAACCTCTCCTCTCATCCGAGTTGTGGTGACCCTCAGGATAAACCACCACAATCTTGATCTAATGATAGCAGTCCTATGGTATGGAAACTTTACCTTTTTCTTTTATTGCCTTTGGATGAGCACACAACAGGGAATAGGCATTATGCTGTGTTTCTGTGGTGTTGTGGTTGTCATACTTACACCTGAAAGGGGCCTGGTGGTAACCTGTACGTCTTACTCTGTCCAAGATTTTCTTCACCCTATGATCTGCATGTCCTTGCTTACTATGATCTGCCTGCTCTGCTCACAAACAAAGCTTTTAACTTTACTCAGGTACACATGACAATCAATCAAACAATCAATCAATCAAGCAGAAATATTTGCACAAATTTCTGATGCCACAGTGAAGAACTGACTCCTGGCTTAACTTTTCCATCACATGTGGTACCGGAATTCCAGGATTTTGAAACGGTGACAGTGAAGGAATTGTGACATACTTCCAAGTCAGGATGGTGGGTCAAGAGACCTCGGTTCAGGTCTGAACTGCTCCAGAGGTGTGTAATTCTGTTTCTGAGCAGGTAGTTTTTATTTAAAAAACAACATGGATGCTTTTGAGACTATCTGTCAATTTTACATTTGTGAATTGAATTTAATTCACGTGACGTAGCAATGCCAGGGTTGGACTGGGGTGAAGTCAACAAGGTCAGAAGTCACAGGACACGAGGTTATAGTCCAACAGGTTTACTTGAAATCACGGTCTTTCAGAGTGCTATCCTTTGTCTAGTGAGGGAGCAGCACTCTGAAAGCTTGTGACCACAATTTATATCGGCTGTGGTGGGATTTGAACCCAAGTCCCAACAGCATTAAGCTGGTCCTGGATTACAAGGCCAAGGATGTTTCCACTGCAGAACTACCTGCTCGCTGCACCAATCATTGAAGGATCAATATCTTGTTGTCATTAGTGATACCAACATCAGGACTAGACAGTCTCGAACATAGCTCCATGACTAAAGCCCACATTCTTGCCTCCATCCTTTACCTACACCAGTGTATCATCACCATAGCTAAGGTAGCAAGGAGATAGACATTCAGGCTAGTGAAAGATGACTTTTAGTGCTGACAACAGAGAGTTCTTCATTCAGAGAGCTGAGAACATTTGAAATGGACTACAAAAAAGTCTACAGGGGTCATTCTGGATGGATGGATGAAGATGGGACAAGTAGCTTTTCTCAAAAATAAATATCTTATGAAACAAAAAAAAGACATTGCTGGAAAAGCTCAGCAGGTCTGGCAGCATCTGTGGACAGAAATCAGAGTTAGCATTTCAGGTCGAGTGACCATTCCTTAAAACTGCAGCGTAAATATTTTTTGATCTTGAGATCGCTGCTCCTGGAAGACTACAGCAAAATGAGAAGCAGTTTTGTCTGCCTTACGTGAGTTAGCTTTGTGAAGAAGGATTCAATTTAATTCTATTTCTCTGCAAACGTCTCTTTTCCAAGTATGTGTGGATCCTCCATTGGATCTGAGCTTTTGAGCATGAGGCAACGTGACAGTGAGTGCCTACACTAGGGGTTCAAGAGAGGTGTGGAGCTTTTATCTGATCAGAAAACCCAACTGCATTTGAACCATCATCATAAAACCCTTTCTTTTCTCTTTGAGGTAAGAATTATGGGAAATACATCTTCCACAAGGCTGCAAACATACAAATATAAAAACCCATCTGCAAAAGTAATACAGAAATTATATCATTGCACCTTCCTGCAATTGCAGTACACAAAATGCAGTTCCACAATGGAAGTCATACATTGTAAATTGCTGGTTTGGTGACGCTTGGTTACATCCCGTGGAGAATGCAGACATTTAATTTCATGCACCCTACAATGTCCCAGTTTTAAAATCACACCCCATACAGGCTGGTGCATAGAGAATCCATTCACTGTTAATCATGGGACCCAGCTACATCTGCAACCTATTAATCATCTCTTAATGGGAACACCTGCAACTTGTTAATGGCCTATTCTCTCTTGTATATTTGATAATAGATACAAGAAGTAAATGAAACAAGAGGTCCCACTGATGTCACACATTGCAGCAACAGAAGATCTCAACATTACTGTAAATTGTGATCTGGACTCTGTCAGCTGTTATTCAACACGTTTTAACATTTGGAAGACCCTTCTGAAACCAGGCAGATGCCAATCAGCTGCTAACTATGAGCTGACAGCTACAGTCCTCACCAATCATGGAAATCTTCCAATGCAGGAGGAGGAGGCTATTCAGGACACTGAACGTGAGGCTGTTACAAGGAAGCCACAGTCCTGGATGCCATGCTGGCTGATTTTGAGCACAGAGTCTCAGTGCCTATCATTGTCCAGCTCAGCGTTTTGACTATCTGCTGGGATTCACCCCAAATAGGAAGAAGGACAAACAATAGTGACACTTCATTGGGCACTGCTCTACAGAACTCAGAATAAACTTGCATTTTTGCACTTGTTCATTCCACATCACATTCTCTAATCATTCCAGTGCTTGTTCATTTATATTGATTTTCCAGCCTGATAATGTTCTAACTTAAGGATTCTCATTTTTTTCAAGTCCTTCCATCCCCAGCCTATCTCTGTCAATGCCTCCAGCTCTACAAGGCTCTACAATTCCTGTATTACTCCAAATCCAGGCACCAGCTCAACCCTGAGTTTATTCACACCACCACTGACAGCTATGCCTTCAGCTGCCAAGCCTGGGGGCTCTGGAATACCTTCCTTAAACCATTCCATCCCTCTCCTCTTGTTCACAATAGTCATTTGCACCTATCCTCTTTGCCCAAGTCTGAAAATGGGTCTCCATGTCAAAAGTTGTTAGATCATGCCACCATGAAGTGGGGTATTTTAGTTGATTGATTTATTGTCATGTGTACCAAAGTACGGTGAAAAGCTTTGTTTGCAAGCTGTACAGGCAGATCACAGTAAGCAAGGATATACTGACAAAAAGGCTTAGAGGCATAGAGGTGACATTGCTCAGGGTGTGCACTAGGTGAGATCAACATTAGCAAGATCAGCATTATTTGAGGTTAGAGAGTCCTTTCATCATTCTGACAACGGCAGGGAAGAAGCTGAGATGATAAGGTGTAGAGCTGGATGAACACAGCAGACCAAGCAACATCAGAGGAGCAGGAAGGCTGACGTTTCAGGCCTAGTACACGCAGGTATACGTGTTCAGGCTTCTGTATCTTCTGCCTGACGGAAGAGGTTGTAAAAGATCATTACCAGGTTGCAATGGGTCTTTGATGATGTTGGCCGCCTTCCCCCGACAGCAAGCCGTGTAAATACAGCCCACGGATGGAAGGTCGGCTTCTTGATCGTCTGGACTGTGCACACACTACCTTCTGTAGTTTCTTATGGTCCTGGGCACAGCAGTTGCTGTACCAGGCCATTATGTATCCTGACAGTGTGCTTTCAGTGGTGCTTCTGTTGAAGCTGGTGAGGGACCTTATGGACATTTCAAGTTTCCTCAGCTGTCTGAGGAAGAAGAGGCCTTGTTGTGCCTTCTTGGTCATCACATCTATGTGGGATGTCCAGGACAGGTTGTCAGTTATGGTCACTCCTAAAAGTTTGATGCTCTCCACCCTCTCAAGCTCCTTGCCATTAATGTAGATGGGGGTGTCTTCTCCTTTCTTTCTGAAGTTAATGATCTGTTCATTTGTTTTGCTGACATTAGACACGGGTTGTTTTCATTGCACTACATCATCAGACCTTGTACCTCCTTTCTGTAATCTACTCGTCGGTATAAGAATATCCACCCCACCAATCTTGGTGTTGTCAGTGACCTGTAGATGCCATTCATTCCGAATTTGGCAACACAGATGCAGGTGTACAGAGAGAACAGTCGGGGACTGAGAATGCATCATTGTGGAGGAAGTGAAATTATGAAGTTAGAGGTGCTGTTCAACGTAAACTGTTGTTGTCATTGAGGTATGAAAAGGAGAAGGAATTTGGGTAGACCATTAGCGAAAGTTCAGAGACACACTTTGGTAGCTAACCCACCAAAGGCCACGCAGCCAGATGAGGTAGGGGTCAGTAATGTACACTCGCGAGAGATTTATTTACTCACAACCTACAAACATGTACAATACTCACATAATCATGAGAACAGCTTTCGTGCCAACACTAACTCTGTGTTGTATAGATCTGCTGTTAAGCCAGAGTCTCATTATATTCCAATGATCCAGTCTGGTTCTGAATCTGAATTTAAGAGGCAGCTACATAACAGTAATACAAGACTATCTAGCAGTGATCTCACAACTGTACCGTCAATGCTCCCTAAATATTCCAGCATCTCTGGGTGTGATTTTTATTTTAATTCACATGTAGGATGTGGGCGTCACTGGCATTTATTACCTACCTTTGTTTGTTTGTTCATTTTTCTTCGGCTTGTTTCCAATAAGTAAGAACTGCAAATCTACATTCCTTAAATATCGATACAAATAAATATCTTTAAAAAGGGTAACACATTATAACCTGACTTTACACTTTCGTCTGAAAATGTCACCTGTGTTGTGTTGAAAAACACTATTGTGCACCATGCACTCTCTAATTTCCTACATGCTCTTAACATTTGAACAACCCAGTGGAAATGTAAAGCATCAAATCATCCCCTATTCCCAATTCCTCCGCCTCCGCCGCATCTGCTCCCACGATAAGACATTCCACTCCTGCCCATCCCAGATGTCCAAGTTCTTCAAGGGCCGCAACTTTACCCCCACAGTGATCGAGAACGCCCTTGACCGCGTCTCCCGTATTTCCCGCAACACATCCCTCACACCCCGCCCCTGCCACAACCGCCCAAAGAGGATCCCCCACGTTCTCACACACCAACCCACCAACCTCCGGATACAACGCATCATCCTCCGACACTTCCGCCATCTACAATCCGACCCCACCACCCAAGACATTTTTCCTTCCCCACCCTTGTCTGCTTTCCGGAGAGACCACTCTCTCCGTGACTCCCTTGTTCGCTCCACACTGCCCTCCAACCCCACCACACCCGGCACCTTCCCCTGCAACCGCAGGAAATGCTACACTTGCCCCCACACCTCCTCCCTCACCCCTATCCCAGGCCCCAAGATGACATTCCACATTAAGCAGAGGTTCACCTGCACATCTGCCAATGTGGTATACTGCATCCACTGTACCCGATGCGGCTTCCTCTACATTGGGGAAACCAAGCGGAGGCTTGGGGACCGCTTTGCAGAACACCTCCGCTCAGTTCACAACAAACAACTGCACCTCCCAGTCGCAAACCATTTCCACTCCCCCTCCCATTCTTTAGATGACATGTCCATCATGGGCCTCCTGCATTGCCACAATGATGCCCCCCAAGGTTGTAGGAACAGCAACTCATATTCCGCCTGGGAATCCTGCAGCCTAATGGTATCAATGTGGACTTCACCAGTTTCAAAATCTCCCCTTCCCCCACCGCATCCCTAAACCAGCCCAGTTCGTCCCCTCCCCCCACGGCACCACACAACCAGCCCAGCTCTTCCCCTCTACCCACTGCATCCCAAAACCAGTCCAACCTGTCTCTGCCTCCCTAATCCGTTCTTCCTCTCACCCATCCCTTCCTCCCACCCCAAGCCGCACCCCCATCTACCTACTAACCTCATCCCACCTCCTTGACCTGTCCGTCTTCCCTGGACTGACCTATCCCCTCCCTACCTCCCCACCTATACTCTCTCCACCTATCTTCTTTTCTCTCCATCTTCGGTCTGCCTCCCCCTCTCTCCCTATTTATTCCAGAACCCTCACCCCATCCCCCTCTCTGATGAAGGGTCTAGGCCCGAAACGTCAGCTTTTGTGCTCCTGAGATGCTGCTTGGCCTGCTGTGTTCATCCAGCCTCACATTTTATTATCAATCATCACATGTACCTTATTTTGGATGGGTTTAGTGAAAGTGCTGCCTTCACTGAATCACCCACTATCAACATTCTGGTGGTTACCACTGACCAGAAACAGAATCAGACTGGCCTTACTAGAATATAATGGCTACAAAAGCAGGTCAGAGGTCTTAAGTAAATAACTCACTTCCTAATACCTCAAAGCCAACCCACACGCTCAAGTCGGAGTGTAATATAATACTCCTCATTTACTTGGATGAGTGCAGCTCCAACAACACTTAAGAAGCTTGACACTATTCAGGACATTAAGCGTCCTGATGAAGGGTTTCAGCCTGAGGTGTTGGCTTTCCTGCTCCTCGGATGTTGTCTGACTGGCTGTGCTTTCCCAGCTAAACATTTATTGACTCTATCTTCTCGCATCTGCAGTCCTTACTGTCTGCAAAGCAGCCCACTTGACTGGTGCCACATTCAGAAGTATGGACTCCCTCTACCAGCAATGTTTAGTAACAGCAGTGATGTGGAGGTAGCGGTGTTGGACTGGGTTTGACAAATTCAAAGTCACACCACACCAGGTTATAGTCCAACAGGTTTATTTGAAATCCGACAAGCTTTCAGAGCACCGCTCCTTTGTCATCAGTGCTCCGAAAGTTTGAGATTTCAAATAAACCTGTTCAACTCTCTGATGAAGGGTCTAGGCCCAAAACGTCTGCTTTTGTGCTCCTGAGATGCTGCTTGGCCTGCTGTGTTCATCTAGCCTCACATTTTATTATCTTGGACTATAACCTAGTGTTGTGTGATTTCTGAATTTAGTAGCTGCAGTGTTCTATCTGCAGGAGGCACTGTAGAAATTCACCATGGCTCTTTCGACAGCACCTTCCAAACCCACAATCAGTTCCATCTAAAAGGACAAGAGCAGAGATACATGAGAACACCACCACCTTCAAGTTCCCTTCCAAGCTACTCACCATCCTCACTTGAAAATATGTTGCCATTCCTTCAGTGTCACTGGCTCAAAATCCTGGAACTCCTTCCCTAACAATCATAGTGCATCCACCTATAACAAATGGACCGTAGCAGTTCAGGAAGGCAGCTCACCACCACCTTATTAAGGGGTAAATAGGATGAGCAGTGCAGGACCCAGCTAGTGACAACCTAATCCCATGAATAAATACTTTAAAATCGCGAGATGATTTAGTGGATAGTAATGTATCCTATATTAGGAGTTTCCGATGTCACAGCTCCTATTACGATGGTACCAAGTCTGGTTTTCGTGTTCTTGACCACGTGACAGCCTTGATCATTCAAAGGTTGCCAGATTGTTGCCCATTCTTCCTCAACCAGCTGAGGATCAAACACCATTCCTGGATTGTTCGTGTTAATCTGAAACACATAGGAGTGTGTCACCAACAGATTTATCTGCCCTTCTCTGCCGCTACTCCCCTCACCACCTCAACCTACATCTGACTCGAGTCAGGGATCACTTTGTTCATCTATTATTCACCAGCATCTGGCATATAACCCAAACAAGCACAGGTAAGACCCACTCCCAGCCCATTCCTCCCTGCAACGGAAAGTAAATCATTTCAAAACAGCACAGGCAGGGAGACAATGGCAGGAAAATAATCTTATCACAGGCTCACAGATAAGTCCAAAAGTAGTTGAAGTTTTCTTTTAGTTTGCAATATGATCCAAATTCTTCCATTGAATTTTTGTCATTAGCAATCATTAGTAGACATTTTGAGAACCAAAGGACTTTGAATTCCTTCCTGTGTGCCTGTAGTTTTCTCCATTCCACGGACAAGCACAAGGAGTGGGGAGATCGCTGGCCAGTAAAGAGAGGCACAGGGAATGAAGGCAGACATGGGGAGTAGAGGAAGAGGCATGACGAGTGGGAGGAAAGACATGGGGTTTAATGGTAAGTGTGGTAGACATTGGGAGTGGGGTGGAGATACAGGGAATGAGGAGAGACATGGGGCATGGGGGGAGAGACATGGGGGGTTGGGGAGGGAGGCATGGGGGGTTGGGGAGACAGCCATGGGGTGTCAGGGAGAGACATGCAGAGTGGGGAGAGAGAGACATGGGGGTCAGGGAGAGACATGCGGACTGGGGGTAAAGACATTGGGATGTGTGGAGAGGGACATTGGGGCGGGGGTAGAGGCACAGAGAATGAAGACAGACATGGGCAGTAGCAGGGAAGACACAGGGAGTCAGACGGAGACATGGGGAGTGAAAAGGAGAAACAGAGGGGAGGAAGATATCGGACATGGGGAAGTGACATGCAGAATGGGAGGAGAGATACAGCAAATGAAGAGAGGCATGGGGAGCTGTCAGGGTGGGAAGGCAGGGAATGGGGATGAAGCATGGACTGTGAAGGGTGTGGAGTGATATGGGGTGTAAGGAGAGACATGGGGATGAGGAGAGAGTAGGGTTTTGGGGAGAGACATGGGGAGTAGGGGCAAGACATGCAAAGTAAGGTAGAAGCATGTGGATTGAGAGGGAGAAACACTAAGTTGGGGAAGACACAGGGAGTGGGGTTGAGGCATGGAGAGTGGGGTGTGTGGAGTGATATGGAGTGTAAACAGAGACATGAGGACAGGAAAGCACAGGAAGTAGAGACAGAAACAGGGAATAGAGGAGAGATATGGGGTGTGGGGGAGAAACACAGAGAGTAGGGGAGAGGCATGGGAAGTGAAGAGAAACATGGGGAGTGAGAGAGACATACGGCGAGTGGGGGAGAGCATCGGGGAGTGAAAAGACACACAGGGAGTGAAGAGAAATGGGTGTTGAGGAGCGGCATGGGGAGTGGGGGAGAGACATGGCGAGTGGGGTAGGGACACAGGGAGTCAGAGGAGAGACACAGGGAGTGAAGAGAGGCACAGAGAGTGGGGGAGAGACACAGGGAATGGGGGGAACACAGGAATCAGGAGAGAAACATGGGGATTGGGGGGCACACAGGGAGTGGGGAACATGGAATGTGGGGAGGACAGATGGAGAATGGGGAGAGACAGGGAGAATGAGAACTGAAACAGGGAGTGAGGAGAGATCTAGAAAATTGGGAGTGTGGAGATACTTGGGGAATTAGGACTGAGAAAACCTGAACTGAAATGGGAGAATTGATTCATTTTACAACCAAAACATGGGGTACAGATAGCACTGAACATGACAGTGAGTATTTCCGAATGAAGGGGGGATGGGAGCTTAGGGAGTAAGAATTCTAATAATAACATTGAAGTAAATGATCAGAACCACTGTATGATCTCAACATTTCAATGCAGCCTTTTCCTTGTTATTATTGCACCATTCCCTGTATCCTGCCTGCAGTTACAGGCTTTGGGTACATTGCCAGAGCCAACAGAAAACTGAGAGCAAATCACCCTGGAGTTTTCTGTTGGTATGGAGATGGCATTCAGCAAGGGATTGTAATTCCGGATTGAAGCCTTCCAGCTGCTGTTTGAGTTTCCAGCATGATGTGGAGTCACCATACTACTCCAGCCTGATAGTTCTGTTTCCCAGTGAAATCCCGTTTCATTATTTTTTATATATTTATAAACATAAAAGCAATATTCATTCTAAATAACTAGTATTTAACAGGCTTTTATTAAGTGTAATACATACTGAGAAATACATAAATAGATATCGAGAGAATAATTTATACTTTATTTATTTAAATATGTATTTCAATGTAACCCTCAAGGTTTATGGGAAAAGGGCATAAAAGTGGACGTGAGGAATATTGGATCAGCTGTGATTCTACTAAAGGGTGGAGCAGGCTCAAGCATCGAAATGACTTACTCCTGTTCCTATTTCTCACGATCTTGTGATGTAGGCTAATATACTTCCTAAACTATTTATATATTTATGTTTATCTACCTGTAAATTATTAGCATTTCTCAATTAAAAGTTTTATTATTAGGTCAGTTTGGATTCCCCTCACAGACAATTTTGCTTTTGCTGGATTCGTTGCTGATAGTCTGGTTCTAAATTTTACTGCAGCCTTCGATATCTCCATAAGCAATGCAAAAGTTAAAACAAAATCAAAGAAAATACCAAGAAACTTCAAGGTTTGGTCCTTGGCTCACAATTAAATCATTACGAGAAAACTCTATTCCAATGAAAATGATGGATGGGGAATAAAAATAATTGTTTTGAATGTGTGGATAAGAGACCGAATACTAGCAAAAGGATAAGATGTGCCATTTTTGACATATATCACAATAAATACCCCACAGAACAGTGACACTGCATTGTTGTATATCGGAAGAGGCTAGAGTTTAGCTCTCTGGTCACATCTTGAAACCTGTCTTATTACACGGAATGCTGTTAATTTAAAGTAAAAAATAGGAACAGGCATGATTTATCATCCAGTAGCCATCAATAGGCTCGGCCACAAAGGTGGATATGTTCAAATTTACAAGCCAGCTCCATCAGGTGCCCTAACAAGGCTGTTGCTCATATCCAGTTGTGACATGCATTCAGATCAATTGCACTTCCTATTGTTGTCCACAGCAGTTTTTTTTTCTGAAGAATTCCCTTTCCATTTTGCCACACTGGTTTTCCCCTATTGAGTGGGTGATTTCTCAAGATTAGTGCTAGAGAGCTCAATGCCTGCAACTTGCTTGAGAATCGATCTTTTGTCACAGCACACTGCCCACAGCCACTGGGCCTATTCATCACACTTCACTTAATACAGCTTCCTTCATGGTGGTCCTGTTGCTCTAATATTCTGTTCTCCTGCCTCCTTGCTTCCTCATTCATTGGCAATTACTGTGTGAAACAATTTTCTAATTGAGGAAAATCCCAGCTCAAATTGACACATCAAGAGTTCCGCAGATCAAATCTCTTTTCCAATCATTCCCATGATATGCAATACGGGAAAATGTTATTGTGTCAAGACAAACATCATGACTGAGTGTACAACTGGACAAAGTATAATATAACACCTTTCACTATTTCAGGGCATCACACAGCACTTTAGAGCCAATAAAATACTTGTGATCAGGGTTGTTACACATCTACCAACCTGTGCAAACCAACATCCAATAAACAGCAATGAAATACCTTAGTAGCCATTTTGTTTTAGTGATGTTGGTTAACGAAATAACTCCCTTAGGCCAGTATCCCATCAGCAAGTCTCCCTTTATTGGCATAAACGGTGTTTGGCTACAGTACTGCCTCGTGCAGAGTCAGGTACTAGGGTGTCAGCATCTCCAACACTCCTGCTCCTATCTGTCATCCAGGGCTCCCTGATTGGACCAGATTAACAGCCACACACAGGGAACTCATATTCAATGAGGTCCACCTAGCTGACCTCATTACAATTATTACACCCCTCGCCCTCTGAGTCCACAGACATAGACCATGTCCTTTGTCTCAGGCAGCCTGAGGGGGTGTTTTAGCACCAGGTCAGATTGCTTTGCCTCTGTGTGTAATGCATGGGAGCTGGCTGTCAGGAGCGCCTTGGTAGAATTTCACTTTCTTTTCCCAACAGTGAAGGCATTGAGGTGGCTACTTCCTTCATGTCCATCCTCTGATTCTGAGGACTCGACAACATTTGTCACAGAGGGTGAATCCATGGTTTCAGCAGCCTTTCTGAATGTGCTGAGGGGCAGGGCATGTTTTGCTCCGCACCTTTTGAGAATTCATCTGATCCACGTGCTTGTTCAGGATCATTGCACCCACGCAAACCTCATGCATCATTGGTTCTGACCTCACATCGATGATGGCGGTTACCCATGTGGGGCCATTTCTGTGATTCTTCACTAAGCTTCGCCCCCTGAATCAAACTGTTTCACATCTCATCTGAATGGCAGCACGTCTGACAATGCAGCACTTCCTCTGTAACGCAATGATATGTGTGGGGCAGCGTTGCTGCCTCATAGCACCAGGGACCTGGGTTCGATTCCGCCTTTGGGCAATTGTTTGTACATTTTCCCTGTATCTGTGTGGCTTTCTCCGTGTGCTTGGGTTTCCTTCCACAACCCAAGGATGAGCAGGTTAGGAGGACTGGCCATTGGAAATGAGGTTTACAGGGACAGGGTAGGAGGGTGGGTCAGGGTGGGAATGCTCTTCAGAGGGTTGGTATGGACTAAATGGGCCAAATGGCCCGCTTCCACACTGTAGGGATTCTATGATAATTCTGATGACACATTTAGCTACGCTGCACAGACTGGAACTGGAACTTTGCTCACAAAGCCAATTTGAGCCATACTGAAAGATGGAGTTGCTGCACTAATATTCAAAGGTGGAATACAGGAAATCTATTCCTGTTCCTGTTTGCCAATCACCATTTGCTAGAAAGGGAATGTGCCTTGAACTCAGGCCAGGACAAAGCCAGACCTCCTCTACCTTCCATCCTCAGGAGGCTTGCTAATGCCAATCCTGCCTCCATCAATAGTTGCACTCACAATAGTGAGTGGAACTCATTAAGTTACTCACCTATGCTGAACATAAGCAATCAACATTCATACACAGAGACTCATTCTCCGCAAACAAAAGGAATATGTTTGAGCCTATTAATTTTTTCCAATTACCGAGCAGCTTAGAAACCATAGAAGTGATACAGCATGGAAGGAGGCCATTTGACCCATCTTGGTCATGCCAACCTAAAGATAAGCAGGTGCCCTTTCGAATCCCATCTTGCTGCACATGGCCCATAGCACTGCAGCTGGCAGCATTTAAGGTGCGTATTAGCTACGTTTTAAAACAGTTTCAAGTCTCTGCCTCCACCACCAACTCAGGCAGCGAAGTCCAGACACCCATCATCCTCTGCGGAACAATTTTTCTTCCCTTCCTCTCGAATGCTTCTGCTACTTTGCTTGAATCTATTACCCCCGGTTGTTGAACTCTCTGCCAAGGGTAACAGATTCCACTTGTCTCTTCCATCCCTACCCCCAACATTTTATATACCTCAATCATGTCACCCCTCAGCCTTCTCTAATCCGAGGTAAACAACCTCAACCTCTCCAATCACTTCTCATGGTTACAATCCTCCAACCCTGGCAACATGCTGGTAGCCATGATGTGGAGGTGCTGCTGTTGGACTGGGGTGGACAAGGTCAGAAGTCACACAACACCAGGCTATAGTCCAACAGGTTTATTTGAAATCGCGAGCTTTCGGAGGCCTGCTCCTTCATCAGATGAAGTTCTCCTTTCAGCAAAATTCAAGTTCTGTGTGAATGTTAAAATTGCAGGTGCTGGGCAGGGGAGTCTGCCTCCTTGATAAATGATTGAGAATCATCCCAAATGGATGGTGAAGAGCTTTTCTATTTTCCATTTAGCGTGGGAAGTCACTCGGGGTGGAACCTCCCGGTGGGGGAGTGGAAGGAACATGGCAGCAGAGGGGAAATGACAAGTGTCCCAGAAACCTGTCCAACCCAAGTTCAAACTCACTTACACAGTAGAGCCATGCTGTCCACTGAATTAGCAACGCAGCTGCAAGAAAAGAAGGCAGAAAGTTTAGAAGGGGCTGTGGGGCCAGGAAAGTGAAGGGGATCGTCTGCCAGGAAACAAGAATCAGTACAGGAATCCTTCAATTTAATTGGTCCAGGCTTCCTACTGTTGACCTTGAGGTTCCTGGTTTTAACACCACACTGTCCGTCAGGTGGCAGCTGGAGAACGGGAAACAGAGTGCTCACCTTCAGGCCTTCAATAAAAAGATCAAGAAGATTTTTATTTTGTTAAGGAAGAAATCAAAAATTAACGTCAGCTGAGGTGCGTCAAGTAAATCCCTGGCCCGAGGATTTGTTCAAGTAAGCCTAATACGTCCCAATTTTAGCCTCAAGGTCTCTGGGTGGCCTCAGTGTGGGTTGTGTGAATGGATAATGGCATTTGTGCCATAATGATGAAAATATTGCCTTCAGCTTTTGTCCACATCAATATTTCATAACAAAAATGTGGGAGAATCCTTCAAATCTCCAGAAGACAAAGACATGGGTCAATACTAAGTTGAAGCTATTGATTAGATTAGATTCCCTACAGTGTGGAAACAGGCCCTTTGGCCCAACAAGTCCACACTGCCCCTTGCAGCATTCCACCCAGACCCATCCCCCTATAACCCACACACCCCTGAACACTATGGGCAATTTAGCATGGCTGATCCACAGCACATCTTTGGACTGTGGGAGGAAACGAGCACCCGGAGGAATCCCACGCAGACACGGGGAGAGTGTGCAAACTCCGCTCAGACAGTCGCCTGAGGCTGGAATTGAACCCGGGTCCCTGGTGCTGTGAGGCTGCAGTGCTAACCAATGAGCCACTGTGCCGCCCCATTGAGTATCATGTCATGCTTCAAATTTCTCTGCAGATTCTGCTAATTAAAATGGAGTGAAGAAACCTCAGCCAGGATTCACGCTAACTTAACTGCCTTGAGTCAAAAGTCACTAACAGGTTTATCTGAAATCATAAGCTTTCGAAGCACCTCTACATCTTTACAGCCTTGAATAGGGAATGGTTAAAGGTGAGGTGTTTAGGGCTTGAAACAGCAGTGTAGGCATGTTTTAACTGTAAATTCACTGATTTAAGAGCCTCTGATTGGACACATTCTGGGGGCACAAGCATGATGTTGGTCCTATGGGGCTCGGTGGAGTGGGTAAAAATGGCAAGCTGGGTACAGAGAACTGCATGGGAGACCCCACATCAAGATTAAGAATAGAATCAAATCCCTACAGTGAGGAAACAGGCCCTTAGGCCCAACAAGTCTACACTGACCCTTGGAGCATTCCACCCAGACCCATCCCCCCTAACTTACATATCCCTGAAGGGGTAGTGACACAAATGGGATCATCCACTCTGTCGGGAACGTGTTGAATCTCAGACATCAAGTGAATCCAATGACACCATCTAATCATCTTAAGTAGTTCAAAAGCAATTTTCTCCCTGGACTCTGGAATTATTTTTGCACTGGATCGGCCATAATTTTGGGGATTTGAGGTGACAGAAAGTTCTCAGAAAGCCTTCAAGACATTTCCCAGCGCGCACACAAGGTTGGCTGCTCTTTAAAGATGGCACCAGTTCCTGTCCAGTCATCAGGTGGGTGCAGGTTTCCCCAGCATTTCAGCTGCACCCTCTGCCACGTTATCCAGCAGCCAATCTGCATCGATGAACTCACCCACCACATCTCTGGATCCCGTTAACTGCTGCAGACCCAAGCCAGACCTCTGATAACTTCCGGGCACATTGGCTGGTGGCTCAACTGTACAACTAAATATGACTATTGGTGCAATAGCTGGAGTTATCACTTGAATAAATTAACAAAGGGTCAATGCACTCCCTGGACCTACTGTGACAGGCTAACCAGACACTATTTCATTGTAAGGGGTCTGGGGGAGGTGTCAGTTAGCTCAGTGGGCTGGACAGCTGATTTCCAAGGTGGAGTGACACAAACAAGCACAGGCTCAATTCCTATATCAGCTGAGGTTACCATGTAGGTCCCACTTTCTCAACCCTTGCCTCAAGTATTCTTGACTGTCATGTTAAACCACCACATAACAGAGTAACCTTATAGTCCTCTGTGGTGAATTTGCCTTTTTTCATTGTAACATCAGAATGGCCTTTGCTCAAAGTATCTTTTTCCTCTTCCAAACCGTGGATACAATTAAAAAAGACTCAAAGAAATGGGGATGCTGGAAGTCAGAAACAAAATCAAAAATTGCTAGAAAAACTGAGCAGGTCTGGCAGCATCAATGGCGAGAGAAAACAGAGTTAACATTTTGTCTGCAGCTACCCTTCTTCAGAACATACTATAAGGTTAAACAAGAGACTGTCAACAACTAGCAAAGATTGGATAGTGCCTGTTTATAATTATGTAACACCGTGGCAGAATATATGCCTTCTGTAATCAGTAGAAATGTGATTAGTTTATGTTTCATTGATGTACAACAGGGGGGAGGGTTATCTCAATTAAAATTACTCTTTGCAGAGTGGCATCACCCAATATTTCACACAATTCTGAAGAACGTCCAGCAATGAGGCAAATCATTCAGCCCAAATGGACAATGCTGATGGTAGTTCTCTGTACAAGCCACTACCAAATAACCCACTATATCTCTGGATTCCATTATCAGGGTACATGGGGATGGTTTGTTGGTCTAGTGGTATGATTCTCACTTTGGGTACTGTACAGTGTTGATATGTGAGAAGTCCCAGGTTCAATTCCTGGATGCTCCCAGGTTTCTAGCTTCACCTTCCTTTTAGGGCAGCACGGTGGCTCAGTGGTTAGCACCGCTGCCTCACAGTACCAGGGACGTGGGTTTCATTCCACCCTCCAGTGACTGTCTGTGCAGAGTTTGCACAATCTCCCCCTGTTTCCGTCGGTATCCCCTGGGTGCTCAGGTTTCCTCCCACAGTCCAAAGATGCGCAGGCTAGGGGGATCGGCTATGCTAAATTGTTCATAGTATTCAGGTGTAGATTAGGGGGATGGGTCTGCGTGGGATGCTCTGAGGATCAGTGTGGACTCGTTGAGCCGAAGGGCCTGTTTCTACACTGTTATGGTTCTGTGAAAATATCCTTCAATTCATTTCTTCCTCCAGCCACATGCATGGTCCTCTCCCATAAACATATCTACATTTCACCTCTGCTCAGCGAGGTGACACCTGAATTCAAGAGGATTTCAAAAGACCAGCTGCCCACAAATCTCATTACCTAAGTCATCCTGACAGCACCAAGCTCGTTTAAGAGTGTATGTAGAGCAGTAATGGCAAAATAAAATGTTTTACTGTAACTGAAACAACATTTTAATAGCTGTTCATTTGTCTAGCATATGATGGCAATTAAGGGCCTTGGGTCAGTGGCTCTACAATATGTGCAAAATGATTTTTTTTTAATGGTATCAGATCTTATGCTGAGGCTATGGCTTTCTGGTTTTGTTGTCTCTCATTGATTTTTATTAGAATTAAACTATATATTTTAGAGAAACTGAAAGCTTCCCAGTGTTTAGGGAGTGTTTCAATGCATCATAGGGCAACAACGCCTCTTGAACATTTTATCTGTGTCTTTGTCATGTTTACACATATGCATCTGTTGTACATGTCACAGAAGTTCTTAAATGAGCTGACAGTTTGTACCTGCGCATCTGGTTGAAATGAAAGGTGAACCTGAAATATTTCCTCACCCCACCAACACAACACAGCTTTGAACAGCTGACTAATTATCTACAGTCTGTGCACTCTGGCCAGTGAAATCATTTTACACTATTTGCTGGAAATCGCTGTATGACTTTGTACAGAATATTCAGGTCCACAGAGTGGGGGAAGGGGTTTGGAAGAGGGATAATCAAGGAGCAGTTAGCCAATTTCACTCCATTAATGACCCATCAAGGCCTATTGACAATAGCCAATAGGAATCCAGGCAGACTTCAAGCGAGACCACGTCACTCACCTCCTCCCTTCAATGTAAGCCTTCAGAAAAGATGTTAGCTGCTTGGAGACTGCTTTCCAACAGCTAGACAAAGGCGTTCGCCGCCCCACCCACCCCCGCCACCCCCTCGCCATTGCTCGAGGCATGTTATGAGTCCTCCCTGGCCTCCTGCCTGACCACAAATTTAGAAGGAAGGTCAGAGAGAGTAAGTACTGCTAATGCAGGAGTCTGAGATAATACAATGTGGAGTTGGAGGAACACAGCAGGCCAGGCAGCATTAGAGGTGCAGGAAAGCTGACGTTTCGGGTCGGGACTGTTCTTTAGAGGCTTTGCAGTGGGGATATAGCTCACTCAGAGAAAGTAAGAACTGCCGATGCTGGTCTGAAGAAGGGTCCCAACCCAAAACATCAGCTTTCTTGCTCCCCTGATGCCGCCTGGCCTGCTGTGTTCATCCAGTTCCAGTCTGTTTTCCGAGGAATATACCTCAGATTGGGCATAGCTCCTACCTCTCCCTTTTACCTGAATTGTAGCATTATTTCCTTCTCTGTGCAGTGGCTCCTTTGAGTAGCTGCCCACCATATTTTAATTTGAATTAGCTTTATGGTCACATGTACTCGAACGAGTACAGTGAAATGTTTACAAGTCACCACACTACGGTGCTACCTTAGGCACGAAGCAGCTAGGCACTGACTCCTAAGTAGCAATTCTTAGACGAAAACAATTCAGGAAAATAAAGAAATAACAAATCCAACTTTACAGAATATAGGAATAAATTAGGAAGATAGAGAAATATAAAGTCCAGAAGAATAGTCTTTCCAAACCAGTCCACGCCAGCACCTAGCCTTCACTTACTGAAGGTAACTTCAGCGATGGTGAACCCATCCTGGAGTCACTGATTGGATGAATCAGGACAAACCACTGTCAGTTAACCCACATCCAGAGAAAATCCATTTAACTCCCATTCGGCCCTGACTCCGGGATCCTCATCCCAATCCCAAAATCCTATTGCTGAACTGCTGATGATACAAACTCTAAAGTGTGTAAGGATTCCAACAACCCTGGTTTACCAGTGTAGACAGCATTGGCTACTTCCTTTTAGTATTTACAGTTTTATTTTCTGTGTTTCTCCTGCATTTGGTGCTAATGGGATCAAAAGATATGGAGGGAAAATGAAACTGTCTATTGAGCTGCATGATCATCCATGATCATAATGAACGGCACAGCAGGCTGGGAGGGCTGAATGTCCCATTCCTGCTCTTACGTTTCCATAAACATTTTTAAAACACTGGTTCATCTGTGGGAAAATATCAGGGTTTTATGCAGAAGGTTTTTACTTCTGGCCCTCTACCATCCTTGCATTGGGATTTACTAGAATGATACCAAGGATTAAAAACATCTTTTATGTGGAGAGACCAAAGAAGCTGGGACTGTTTCTCTTCAAGCATAGAAGATTAAGGGAATATGTGATGGAAGTGTTCGAAATAATTTCTGGATTTGACAGAGCATGGGACAATTTCCAGTGGTTGGGAAACAGATTGAAGAGAATTGGCAAAAGAGCCAGAGATGCCTAGAGGTAAAGAAATTTAAGTAGCACAAAATGCTGTGGTTGGAAGACACTGCCTGAAAAATTTTGAGAAGATTTGTAGCTCAGGTTGAGGTTCTGGATGTGAGTTTGCTCGCTGAGCTGGAAGGTTAGTTTTCAGACGTTTCGTCACCACTCTAGGTAACATCATCAGTGAGCCTCCGACGAAGCGCTGGTGTTATGTCCCGCTTTCTATTTATCTGTTTAGGTTTCCTTGGGTTGGTGATGTCATTTCCTGTGTTGATGATGTCATTTCCTGTTCTTTTTCTCAGGGGATGGTAGATTGGCTCCAAATTAATGTCTTTGTTGATGGAGTTCCGGTTGGAATGCCATGCTTCTAGGAATTCTCGTGCGTGTCTCTGTGTGGCTTGTCCTAGGATGGATGTGTTGTCCCAATCAAAGTGGTGTCCTTCCTCATCTATATGTAAGGATACGAGTGATAGTGGGTCATGTCGTTTTGTGGCTTGTTGATGTTCATGGATTCTGGTGGCTAGCTTTCTGCCAGTTTGTCCAATGTAGTGTAATCTACAAAATACCTTGCAAGAACTGTGACAAACACTACATTGGACAAACTGGCAGAAAGCTAGCCACCAGAATACATGAACATCAACTAGCCACAAAACGACATGACCCACTGTCACTAGTATCCTTACATACACATGAGGAAGGACATCACTTTGATTGGGACAACACATCCATCCTAGGACAAGCCAAACAGAGACACACATGAGAATTCCTAGAAGCATGGCACTCCATCAACAAAGACATTGATTTGGAGCCGATCTACCATCCCCTTAGAAAAAGAACAGGAAATGACATCATCAATGCAGGAAATGACATCACCAACCCAAGGAAACCTAACCAGATAAATAGAAAGCGGGACATAACACCAGCACTTCGTTGGAGGCTCACTGATGATGTTACCTAGGATGGTGACGAAGCGTCTGAAAACTAACCTTCCAGCTCAGCTAGCAAACTCACATCCAGAACTGCCTGAAAACTTGGTGGTAAGTGTAACTTTCCAAAGGGGATTTCGTAAATACTCCAAGTGGAAAATTGCAGGGTTATAGGATATGAGCTGGAGTCTTGAGCTTAGTGGATGACTCATTGAAAACAGTGCAAACAAAATGGGCAGAATGGTCTCCTTCTGTGTTCCACTGTACCATAGTTCAAGAATATTACAATATGAATCTTGAGTACTGGGGAAAAACAATGAGATTATGTTCAGGAAATTTGAATGTCCTGGATACTAGAAATATGAACCTCAATAATTCAGCATTTGTATGATCTAACTCAAGTATTTCTGAAATCGAAGACTTGTTACCTCGGCTTTGCCCTGCTGTTTTCTTCTTGATAATGCCTCAGCCAATGAAATGATGACTTGCTAATTAATCACCACCTTCTTTTCTCTTTCAGTTTGAATTGTTACAAATGCTTGAAATCTGACATTCTTGCATTTGTTCTTGTGAATGCAAGACAAAAAGAGTCAGCAATATACTTTTTCAGAAATAACTCAGTTTTAAGCAGCTTCAATTAAAATGAACATATTGGTCGTGAATAGTTGTCGCTAGGGAGTGATCATACTACAAAATTCCATCATGAAGTTCCCTCAGGGTTGAGATGATATTATTGCTTTGTGCGAACCCATTTTTAAAAAATATTGGCAGTGAAATCTGAAAAAGAAATGAATACCACCTTTTACAGCTGGCTGCGTTTACTGTGGCAGACATAACGGGCCAGATTTTCCAAGGAGTTGCAATTTCACACAGAAAGCTGCAGCCTCTTTTTTTTTTACAAACTGAGGGAACTCTACATTTCTGACAGGACATTCCGATCAGGGCTCCTTCAGAAATATGGAGTTCTACTTCCACTCTTACAGTTTTCTCTGAGCACAGAACCAGCAGCGAAAGCAAACCATAGACCCTTTTTAACAGCAGTTAGCTACTGTACTCTGAAATGTAAAGCTCCACAAACGCAGATGGACCTATGATAGCTGCTACCAAATGGTTAGAACTTAATGTAAGTGTGCCAGGATGGTACAGGCCCAGAGAGACTGGAGGTAGGGTGTCAATTAAGTAGCATGCCAGTTGGTGCCAAGTGGGTAGGAGTAGAATAGAACAGTAATTTATTGTCACATGTATTTTTACACCAAAAAATACAGTGAAAAGTTTTGTAATTTGCCATACCATGGTACCTAAATTAATCACAGTAGTCTTAAATAAGGGAAAAATTTTGGCCCATTTGCCTTACCTATCCATTTGTAAATTTCTTATTTCTTCATTGCACCTTACTTTCCCACCGATTTTAGTGTCACCAGAAAATTTAGGTATAGTGCAATCTATCCCTGCGCACAAGTCATTAATGTCAAGTGTAAATAGCTGGGGCCCTAGGACTGAACCCTGTGACATCCTACTTGTTACATCTCGCCAATCAGAAAAAGTCCCATTTATTAGAACTCTCAGTTTTCTGTTGGTTAGCCAATCCTCTATCTAAGCTAATAAATTCCTCCTAACCTCATGAGGTCAGTTGAATACTTACTCATGTGTAGGATTTATTAATCTAACTTTTCCTGAGTAATTATTTACTTGATTTCATTGGAACTCTTTGAATTCTCCTTTTTAAAATCAATCAGTTTAGAGGATTCCAAGCATAGAGGAACTGCCCAGCTGAATCTCCAATTTCCCAGGGAATTCCCTTGGAATGTGCTATGATGGGAATTCTTCAGGGCGCCTGAGTGCAGTCCCTGTGTACAGTTGGATAACAATGATCTGGCCATCAGTTAATCCACACCTGCATAATCAGAGTTGACTTCCTCATTTAACTGTTCTTGGTATATAATTGAACAATTATCAATTATTACTTGGAAAACATCTGGGATATTTAAACTCAAATGTGTATCCCAAGCCCAAGAAACTGAATGTATAGCCGTTGGAGGAGAGCTAAATATCAAGAATCTCAAGAGTCAGAAATTAAAAGAGCACTGATATCTCATAATGTAGATCAGTAACTAGATGAGGTTATGGGCAAACAGGGCCTGGTGTAAGTTAAATTACTAATTGAAAAGCCTTGTACGATGTTATGTTTGTAGCTAATATGCATAACCTTTCAGGAGTCTATTAGAATAGTCAAGACAAGAGGTAACAATATTGATTGTATCAACACAGTGTTGGAACTGGAGGAACACAGCAGGTAGGGCAGCATCAGCGGAGTAGGAGAGCCAATGTTTCAGAACCTCTCCTACTATTCTTGCTCCTATGGTGCTGGCTGACCTGCTGTGCTCCTCCAGCTCTACACTGTGTTGACTCTGACTCCAGCATCTGCAGTTCTTGGTATCTTTTAATGTTGATTGTATACTAGCTGTGTTCAATTAATGGTACGTATGGCGGTCATTCCCATGAGCCTCCGACAAACATACCAACACAAAACTGTGATTGTCATGTTAGGAGGTGTATGCTTGTAATGTGTAACTCAATTAAAGGTATATAAAGATTAGCTCCAGCTCTATTCTTTACTAGCCAACTTCCTGGATTAGAACAACAATGGCATGGATGTGGGTTTCAGCAGCAGGTAAGTTAAGGCATGGATTGAGTTAACAATGTAACGGAGGTTTTCCAGCTGGATAAGAGTGGACAGATGATGGAAGAGGATGTGATGATCAACCTTAATGAAAGCACCGTCGAGTGAAGAACACAAAGTAATAATTTCTTGCTGTATCAGCATGTTAACTTTCAATGATTTGTGTATATTACAAACTGTATTTGTTTTTCATCTTTTAAAAAACACTCTACTTTGCACCTTTCCTGCCAAGTATGTAATATTTCATGCTTTCACACATTTACCAGTCTTCTGGATGTGAGTTTGCTCGCTGAGCTGGAAGGTTAGTTTTCAGACGTTTCATCACCATTCTAGGTAACATCATCAGTGAGCCTCCGACGAAGCGCTGGTGTTATGTCCCACTTTCTATTTATCTGTTTAGGTTTCCTTGGGTTGGTGGTGTCATTTCCTGCATTGGTGATGTCATTTCCTGTTCTTATCACCAACGCAGGAAATGACACCACCAACCCAAGGAAACCTAAACAGATAAATAGAAAGCGGGACATCACACCCGCGCTTCATCGGAGGCTCACTGATGTTACCGGGAATGGTGATGAAACGTCTGAAAACTAACCCTCCAGCTCAGCGAGCAAACTCCCATCCAGAACCTCAACCTGAGCTACAAATCTTCTCAACTTGCTACCAGTCTTCTTTCTCAATAACATAGCTGAGCTGTATTCCTTTACAGTGTGTCTGGAATAAATGAAGAAGAGCTGGAGGAGGTTTGCATGAATAGACACTGCCATGGACCAAATGTTGGGCCAAATGTTTCTGTGATGTAAATATTACATCTTCCCTCTTTGCTCATGCTTCTGTGCAAAAGGATCTGCCCTTCATTTGACAGAGATAGTAAGAGCTGCAAATGCTGGAGAATCTGAGATAATACAGTGTGAAGCTGGATGAACACAGCAGGCCAAGCAGCATCAGAGGAGCTGGAAAGTTTGACGCTCTGAAGAAGGGTCTCGACCAGAAACATCAAGCTTTCCTGCTCCTCTGATGCTGCTTGGCCTGCTGTGTTCATCTAGCTTCACACTGTGTTATCTGCCCTTCATTTGACAACTGGATGTATTAACTTTTTTTTAATGCAGTGTGCATCACAATTTGATTCAATTCATGAAGTCAGAAGAAACGCGAATCTTTTGAAGTACATCAATTTTGCATAGTGTAGAGTTGATATCCAGAATTTAACGGAGATTGGAGGGGAGTATGTCAAGCCAGATTTCAACAAGTCCAAACGATATATTAGTCCCAGAGCTCCTTCGCTCCCCCCAACCACTTAACTGTTGAGTTTAAAACTAATGGAGGTTTAAAGTGGAACTTCTCCACTCTCATGAATTTTTGACTATCAGCATCAAAATTTAATTCTAATGTTTAAAAGCAGTCAGGGCAAGAAAAATGACTTAATGTGATTCAGTGGCAACATACTCACCTTGAGCTAGCGGGTTGTATTAAAACTTGTTCCAGAGACATGAGCGTATACTCCAGGCTGAGAGTTCAACGTACTACTGACATGCTACACGGTCAGCGGTGCTCCATTCCACAGATCTTATGTCAACTACTCCTTAAGGTGGATATAAAGGATCCCATGATACTATTCAAAGGAAAGCTAGGAAATCAGGGGAGGCAATAGTCTAGCGGTATTATTGCTGGACTGTTAATCCAGGTTCAAGTCCTGCCGTGGCAGATGATGGAAGTTGAATTCAATAAAATCCTGGAATTAAGAATCTAATAATGACCATTGTCAATTGTTGGGAAAAACCCATTTGGTTCACTAATGTCATTTAGGGAAGGAAACTATTGCATCCATTGTACCCGGTGTGGCTTCCTCTACACTGGGGAAACCAAGCGGAGGCTTGGGGACTGCTTTGCAGAACACCTCGGCTAGGTTTGCAACAAACAACTGCACCTCCCAGTCACGAACCATTTCAACTCCCCCTCCCATTCCTTAGACGACATGTCCATCCTGGGCCTCCTGCAGTGCCACAATGATGCCGCCCGAAGGTTGCAGGAACAGCAACTCATATTCCGCTTGGGAACCCTGCAGCCTAATGGCATCAATGTGGATTTCACAAGCTTCAAAATCTCCCCTTCCCCCACTGCATCCCAAAACCAGCCCAGCTTGTCCCCGCTTCCCTAACCTGTACTTCCTCTCACCCATCCCTTCCTCCCACCTCAAGCTGCACCTCCATTCCCTACCTCCTAACCTCATCCCACCCCCTTGACCTGTCCATCCTCCCTGGACTGACCTATCCCCTCCCTACCTCCCCACCCATACTCTTCTCTCCACCTATCTTCTCCTCTATCCATCTCCAGTCCGCCTCCCCCTCTCTCCCTATTTATTTCAGAATCCTCTCCCCATCCCCCTCTCTGATGAAGGGTCTAGGCCCGAAACGTCAGCTTTTGTGCTCCTGAGATGCTGCTTGGCCTGCTGTATTCATCCAGCTCCACACTTTGTTATCTTGGATTCTCCAGCATCTGCAGTTCCCATTATCTCTAATAATAACCTGTTCAGTCTTTTGCTGTTCTGTGTTTGTCTTTTTGGTTTCTTTGAAGTCGGGACCATTTCCATTTGTTCCTGCACTGATTGTTTGACTTCCTCTATTTGCTCCTTGAGTTCATTCACTACAGCTTCGTTGTTGGCAGTTGTGGAATGGCCCTGATTATCTGCAGCTCCGTATTGTGTGCACTGTATACCTCCTCTTTCTATTGCATGGCCATCATTTTCTTCAGCATGCTTTTACCACGAGCTGATGTGTCTGCAGCTGCTTCTGTTGAACCTGATCTGTTTTAAGTGTTAATTACTCTCGGTATTTTTGGAAGCTGGAAATCTTTTCAACAAGTAATGATGCAAAGCGTGTAGTTCATACCAGTTTTCCTTTCTTTCAACTTAAGATCTGTCTTTATTTTGTGAAGTGAACAAAGACATCTTCTAAAGCCTGCATCATCTCACAGATACAAAATTGGCTTTATGGTCGGAGACAGAAGGTGGTGCTGGAGGATTTTTTTAGCAGTGGAAGCCTGTTACTATTTGAATGAGAATATAGAAGGCATGGTTAGTAAGTTTGCAGATGACCCCAAAATTGGTGGTATGATGGACAGTAAAGACGGTTATCTAAGATTACAAAGAGATCTTGATCAATTGCATCAATGGGTTGAGGAGTAGCAGATGCAGTTTAATTTGGATAAATGTGAGGTATTGCATTAGAGCAATACAAACAAGAACAAGACATATACAATTAATCGTAGAGACCTGGACAGAACTGTAGAACAGACACAACTAGGGGGTTCACGTGCATAATTCTTTGAAATTTGCATCACAGGTAGGCAGGTGGTTAAGAAGGAATTTAGCACGCTTGCCTTCACTGCTCAGATCTCTGACTATGGGAGTTGGGATGTCATGTTGAAGCTGTACAGTGGTATCTTGGTGAGGTATCTTCTGGAGTACTGTGTGCCATTCTCATCGCAGTGCTGTGGAAAGGACATTATTAAACTGGAGTGGGTTCAGAAAAGATTGACCAGAATGTTGTCGGGCATGGAGAGTTTGAGATATAAGAATAGACTGGAAAGGCTGAGGCTTTTTCACTGGAGCTGAGGAGGTTGAGGGGTGACCTTTATTGAAGTTAATAAAATCATAAGGGGCATAGATAAGGTGAATGACAAAGTTCGTTATTCTACGGCAGGGGAGTTCAAAAGTAGAGGACATATTTTTAAGGTGAGAGGAGAAAAATTTAAAAAGGACAGAAGAGTGGTTAGTGTATGGATTGAACTTCCATAGAAAGCGGTGGATGCAGATACAGTTACATTTAGAAGACATTTGGATAATTACATGAAATGGAAAGGTTTAGTGAGATATGGGCCGGGTGGAACTTGCAGGTGGGACTAGTTTAGTTTGGGAACATGGTCAGGCTGAAGGGTCTGTTTCCATGCTGCACATCGATGACTATGTGACCAGGTATTTTTTCAGGCTTTTCCTCATGAACTTTCATTTTGTTCTCCACAATGCAGAGCTGAGATTTTAGCTCCAGTGGTGCTCCATTCTTCTTTCATATTCAGTTCTGCAAGTGTTGCTTGAATCGTGTTGCACTTTCTGTTGTGTCTCTATTGTCTGATTCAATGGGTTTTGAAAGCGTGAGGTCATGATCAAGAATAGAAATTGCTGAAAAAAAATCAGCTAGTCTGGCAGTATCAGGGACAGAAAGCAGAGTTAATGTTTCGAGTCCAGTGACCCTTCTTCAGAACTGATTGATAAACAATCATTTCCTTGTGGCATACTGAGGATGGGGTTGGGGGAAGGGGTCAGACTAAATATTAGACGGTGTAGAGTCCAGAGAGAGAGAGAGAAAGAGAGGATAGCAATTGAACAGAGCAATGAATGAATGAAGGTCAGCCGAGGAGAATGAATAGCTGCTAATGGGGGCCATTAATCACTGACAATGGCTTTGTTGTGGAAGCAGCCCATGTGATAAGGCCTGTGTAAAGACACGGGAGAAGGTGCTGATGCCTTAAAATTATTGAACTCAATATTGAGCCCTGTAAGTTGCAGGGTCCCCAAGTAGTCCACTATATTCGCTGCTCACTACATGGTCTGATCTACACTGGGGAGACACTGAGCAGACTGGGCGACTGCTTTGCAGAATGCCTACATTCTGTCTGCAAAAAAGACCCTGAGCTTCCTGTTGCCTGCCACTTCAACACACCACCCTGTTCTGAAGAAGGGTCCAGATCCGAAACGTCAGCTTTCCTGCTCCTTTGATGCTGCTTGGACCGCTGTGTTCATCCAGCTCTACACCTTGTTATCTTAGACTCTAGCATCAGCAGTTCCTACCATCTCTGGAAGAACAGCATCTCATTTTCTCATTGCCTTTGGAACATAACATCAAATTTAGTAATTTTGGACCCTAAGCGCCTTCCCTCTTGATCTTATCCCAACCCCCCAGACAACAAGACTTGCTGTCACGTGGGCTACTATCTCAAACAATCCATTGTCAGTTACTATTGGTCATCATTAGCAGCTATTGGCTCTCCCAGGCTGACCTTTACCCAATCCTTTGTCTGCTCAAATGTTGTTCTGTCTCCCTGGGCTCCATCTCCACATATTAGCTACTCCTCTGTTTCTCCCCTGCTACCTCCACCTCCCCCCCACCCACCCCCTCACCCAGCTCCACCTTCAGCATAGATACTAGGGCAGCACGGTGGCTCAGTGCTTAGCACTGCAGCCTCACAGCGCCAGGGACCCAGGTTCGATTCCAGCCTCGGGCGACTGTCTGTGCAGAGTTTGCACATTCTCCCTGTGTCTGCGTGGGTTTCCTCCGGGTGCTCCGGTTTCCTCCCACAGTCCAAAGATGTGCAAGCTAGGTGGATTGGCCATGCTAAATTGTCCGTAGTGTTCAGGGGTGTGTGGGTTATAGGGGAATGGGCCTGGGTGGGATGTTTCAAGGGGTGGTGTGGACTTGTTGGGCTGAAGGGCCTGTTTCCACACTGTAGGGAATCTAATCTAATGTAACCTTTTCCTAGCTAAATCAGTTCTGAAGAAAGGTCACTGGACCTGAAACATTTGACTCTGTTTTCTCTCCACAGATGCTGCCAGACCTGCTAAATTTTTCCAGCGATTTCTGTCTGTCGTTGGTCCAGCAGCATCTACAATGCAAACCAACTGCAACATCCAGGCAGAAGAGCTGTACTAGTGATAATGGGATCTGCAGAGGCTGGAGAATCCAATATAACAAAGTGTGGAGCTGGATGAACACAGCAGGCCAAGCAGCATCTCAGGAGCACAAAAGCTGACGTTTCGGGCCTAGACCCTCCATCAGAGAGGCACAAAAGCTGACGTTTCGGGCCTAGACCCTCCATCAGAGAGGCACAAAAGCTGACGTTTCGGGCCTAGACCCTTCATCAGACAGGTTGCTCTCTGATGAAGGGTCTAGGTCCGAAACGTCAGCTTTTGTGGTCCTGAGATGCTGCTGGGCCTGCTGTGTTCATCCAGCTCCACACTTTGTTATCTCAGAAGAACTGTACTTGCAGTCTAGCACTTCTGATCTTTGCACATGGAAGTAGTGAATTGTTGTTTGCTAATAGTTTTAGATTTTTAGGTTTTATCAAAGTATATGTGCGTGTAAATTTTTTTTAAATTCTCCAGAATTGGCAAATATTGGCATTTGTCACTTGTAAGATCATAGCCAATAATGAATACGTATAATTTTCCTTAGGACAGATAACTCGGATTTTTGTAAGTTCTTCAGATCACATTTGTGTTTTCCACGAGATTGGCAATGTGAGACATGTCACCACAGTTTGTCTTACTGTAAATATCATCGGATTCTGGCTTATCAATCATTTCATGCATAATCCTCTGGCACGTTACCAGGTAGTTTTCCTTGTATCTTGAAAATACTCCATGTATGTGGTGTGTTTGAGTTAATCATCTTTGTAAGTACATCGGCCTTTATCTGAGGCACAGCGTCTGTCAATGATCTCTTCTGCCACGTCTTGCAAAACTGGCCGAAATTTGGGTATTTCATTGGCACATACAGAAGGCCACACCTTCCATATCTCGCTTAGTTTGAGTCTTCTTATGATTGTGGCAGTTGTTGAGTTTCTACTTAAGTCCTGTAATCTCCAACATGTAAGGATCATTTTGTACATGTGTCCAACTTCAGTAACTCTTTGAAACTGTGAGTTTTTGGTTTATCGATATTTTGTTATCAACTTTTCATAGCAGATCTTCCTGCAATGCATCCAAAGGGGTGGGTACGATCAGGAACCCAACAATTCTGTTTGGGCTTCTATCTAACTGATACGAATTCAAGTCAATGAATATTGAAGTTTCATCTGACTTTGAATTGGTCCTCCATTGCAATCAATATACCAGATCAAAACCTGAAAATCTGAAATGCAAACAGGATTTGCTTGAAATATTCAGCAGTTCAGAGAGATAGAAATGGAATTAACGTTATAGTGGTGATTATTTTCATCAGCACTGGTAAAAGTTGGAGCTGTGACCAGTTCAAAGCAAGTAAATGAGTCTTTCATTTGTCTCATATACCTGTTGAGAACGATGATGTGCGTTTTGCACACATCCAAAATCGACTCACAATCCTCTGGTTGCCATCAAGTCTTTCAATTACTCAATTTGAGAAGCTAATTAAGACACAGGTATTTATATTCCACCACTGTCACAGAGTTGTGCTCTATCCAATTTAACACCCACTAACTTGAACTTGCATCTCATCCGGCTCCCTTTGACTTTGGTGAAATAATAGCCTTCTGTCTGCTCTCCCTCTGCTTTTACCATTCCTACCTAAGCATGAAAATTAGTATTAAACATTAAAATGAATGATCCAGAACCTACTCCTCAAAGTCTCTACTTGTCAAGTATACACAGACTTCTGCAGCACCCTGAAGAGCTTGTTATTTCCAACTTTGACTGCTTGGTAATTGTCTTCATTTCTAATCAACCTAAGTACATTAAGGACCAGGAAGTTGCTCAATCTTAAATTAATGAAACTGACTTGAAACAGATAAAGTTGATGCCTGACTATGCACAGAGAGGTGTTAAGAAGAATAGCCTAAGACTGCACAGTAATTTCCTCCGCTGCATAATTAAAGAACAAAGCACAAAGTGATTTACTCAGACAACAAGGTGTGAAGCTGGATGAACACAGCAGGCCAAGCAGCATCAGAGGAGCAGGAAAGCTGACATTTCAGGCCTAGGTCCTACTTCAGAAAATTCATTCACACATAAAAACAGAGTTACCCTGTGATGGTTTTAAGCAATCATAATATGGAGGTGTATTTTTCATTAAACATCATTCCTACAGGCCCACTGTCTTTGAACAACAGAAGGTAGACACATGAAGTTCTGACACAATACGTCTTCTAAGATTCTTAATGGGTTAATGAAACAAAAACCAATCCAAACAGCAGCTCAGGGCTTAAAGTCTGAGCAAAGGGGAAAAGAAAGAGGGGGAGAGAGAGAGAGAAAGAGAGAGATGGAGTATCATCTGAATATCTTTTTTGGAACCTCTGATGCTCTGTTTTCTGCTGAGAAGGACCAAATATAGAAGCTTCTCCTCCTCAGCTTTGCCCTGGTTAAAAATGCTGCTCCCCATTCCCAACCAAGAATAATATCATAGGAAGATACCCTTTCATAAGCTCCAACCTGCCTTCCAGTACCTTGCACACAGCATGAATGATATTTAGTGCCAAGTTAGACCAGCTAACGCTAAAGTGAATTCCCACTGATGTCACCCTTAGACCATAAGGCCTGAAGGAATGTGAACAGGAGTAGGCTGTTTGCTCCCTCAAGCCTGCTCTGCCATTCAATAGGATCATGCTTGATGCGATATTCTGTACATCCACTTTCCTTATCTTTCCCCAAAATGCTTGATTCTCTGACTAATCATGAACCCATCTATCTCAGCCTTAAATATACACAAAGACTCTGCTCCCATCGCTCTCTGTGACAAGAGTTCCAAAGACTCTCAAGGCTCAGAGAAGAAATTCCTCCTCCTCTGTCTTATTGGTTCCCCTTTATTCTGAGGCTATGCCTTCTAGTCCTAGACTCTCCCATGACTCTCCCATCCTCTCAGCATTTACCCTGTCAAGCCCTTTAAGAATCCTAAATGTTTCAATCAGATCACCTCTCATTCTTCTAAACTCCAGTGAATAGAGACACAGCCTGTTTAACATTTGCTCATGAGACAATCCCTCCAGATCAGTAATAATTTTATATAAGGTTCTTTGAACTTCCCTCCCTGAAGGATATGAGTGAATAGAAGTGTTTTCACTACAACTGTTGAAGGTCTCATGGTCGGTTTTGCAGAGACAAGCTTTCAATTCCAGATTTTATTCATTAAATTTAAATTCCACCAGCTGCCTTATGGAATTGTGAATCCTTGAATACTTGTTCCCATGGCATTGGCCTGGCACTCTGAATTATAAATCTAGTAACATTACAGCAACTCCATCGTCTTCCGCCCGTCCAAATCCACACAATCAAAGACTGAGGAGAAGAAAAGAAAAAGTATCTTTGGAGCTGTTCAACATACACTTGAGGGGAACAGGATCTGGGCGGTCATCAACAATGGTGAGAATCCTGTAGGTCACTAGAATCTGTAGACTCTTGCTTTGATGAGTCAATGGGTTAACACCTCAGGAAGGGAGAAAATTTGGAGGATTGAGAAAAGAATAATGTGCATTGACACATTATAGCTACAGAAATGTGTACTCCCGAGGTGCTGAGGGAGTGTAAAGCAGATTGCCTGCTCTCCAGGTAAACAAAGGTGTGATGTGAATATGGGAGTGCATGGAGTAAGGACTGAGGATAGACATGTCAGTCATTCCAAACTGTAGTGGGGGTGGGGGTGGGCAGCTAATGCCCCTTTTGTCACTGTCAGAACTGCTGGCACAATGATATTTCAAAGGGCAGCAAGCTGAAGTCAACGATCCAATTTCTGAATTCTGCTGACCTTTACAAATGGTTTATTTTTACTATTTCCTGAGCTACGATTGAACAACTGTCTCATGGCTTAGTTGCCAGTGGCTCTTGGGAGTTTATATGATCCAAATTGGGCAGCACGGTGGCTCAGTGGTTAGCACTGCAGCTTCACAGCGCCAGGGACATGGGTTCGATTCCAGCCTCAGGCGACTGTCTGTGCGGAGTTTGCACATTCTCCCTGTGTCTGCGTGGGTTTCCTCCCACAGTCCAAAGATGTGTAGGCTAGGTGGATTGGCCATGCTAAATTGCCCGTAGTGTTCAGAGGTGTGTGAGTTATAGGGGGATGGGTCTGGGTGGGATGCTGCAAGCGGTGGTTGTGGGCTTGTTGGGCCGAAGGGCCTGTTTCCACACTGTAGGGAATCTAACCTAATCTAATAAATTAAAAAATTGTTTGGTGGTGAAAACTCATTAAATTGAAAAAAACCTACATGATCACGGCTTCCCATGCATCTCTTCCAGGAATTCAAAGTATATCATACGATTCCAAAAGACGCCCCACATCCGCCTCACCCTCCACCGAAGAACGGTGATTTTGGAAGGATCTTCAGATCCGATTCTGCATTTCTAAATCAGAAGAGGAAATGCTGGGCACCACAGAAATTCAGCCATGGGGGCAAACAAGCTGTATACTTCCAAAGCTGCAAAATGAATAGTCGGAACAGGGTAAATTGAAAATATCTGCATCTAAATGTTGGTTACTGCAGTGATTGGAACCAGCTGGATCTTGTCAACTATGAGATCCTTGATTGGGATTGTTAACCTGGGCCCATCAGGAAATGTCTGGCTGACCAGTATAACCAGGAGATTAGAATCTCCTCAGTTCAGGAGACTGACTCCGAGCTGCAGTGTACTGTGCACGAGTAAATAAGGGGTCTCCTGGTGATGGGATACCGGCCTCTCTGTCAGTTTTTTCAGTTACAAATGAAAGAACAGATCTAGAATTTGCTTTATTGTCATGTGTAGTCAAGTACAGAAGTATGGGAATACTGTGAAAAGTTTATGATGTCGCCAATACATGCGTCATCTTAGGTACAATCTAGAGAAATAAAGTTTTAAAAAAAAGTGACATTACCTTAACAGTTATTCATAGTACAAATTAGAGAAATAATGTTATAAAGACAAACATTACAGTCTTTCTATAAAGGGTCTGCAACAGATCAGCTTCCCCATGTGTTCTGACCAGGCTCACAAGCCACTGACCCCACACACTGGACCCCCAGTCCAACAACTGGTCCCTGTTCTGGGTGTGCTGACCGTCCCCGCTCTTCTCTGGCCTCCAGCTTGCTTGCCGCTTCATGTGAATGTAGCACCTTGCACAACCGAAAGCATGCTGAGTTATTTTAAAGTTAATGAACTATGTTTTGAACTGTCACTGCTGTAATCTAAGAAAGACAGCAGCAAATTAGCAGACAGAAAAATCCTACAAACTGCAAAGCATCATGACCAGACTTCTTTTTTTTATTCATTCACGAGATGTGGCTAGGCCAGCTTTTATTGCCCATCCCAGAGTCAAATGATTGCCGTGTCTCTAGAGTCACACATAGGCTAGACCAGGTAAGGAAGGCAGATTTCCTTCTGTAGAGAGCAATAGTGAACCAGGTGGGTTTTTCTGACAATCAACATTGGATTCGTGGTCATCATTAGACTCCCAGATTTTTATTGAATTCAAACTTCATCATCTGTCTTGGCAGGATTCAAATCCATTTCCCCAAAACATTAACGGGGTCTTTGGGTTAACTGTCTAGCAATTATACCACAACGATAATCTGCTTTTCCTTTCAAAATAGTGAAGGATGAGTGAATAGTTGGCATGACACCAGAGATAAATACCCTGTTTTCTTATGAAAGAACGGGGTTTGTGAAGTCCAACTGAGCTGGCAGGTAGAATCTTGATTTGATGCCTCAACCAAGGATTGGCTCTTCCTAAAATGCGCTATTCTCTCAGCTGTGCTGCAGCATCAGACCGAACTTTGCGCTCAACTCCCTGAACGGCATCGTGAATCCAGAACCTCTAGACTCAGAGCAGGGTGTTTCTACCCACTGAGCCCCAACTGAGGAGAAATGTCTTCATCCAGAGAGCGGTGAACCTGTGCAATTCTCTGCCTCAGAAAGCGATTGAAGTCAAAATGTTGAACGTTTTCAAGGATTTAGACATATTTCCTAGGATCAAAGGGTATGGAGAGTAGCAGGAACACGTACTGGGTTAGATGATCAGCCATGGCCATATTGAGAGACAGAGCAGGCTGGAAGGGCTGAATGGCCTAATCCTGACTTAATTTTCTCTATTTCCACATGCTATATCACTGCAAATTCTTACTTCATTTCTTGCCTTGTAAAATCCACTGTTCCTTCCAACCTCAATCATCATTTTTCCTTCCATTTTCAATTTACAGTTTGGCACCAAAAGGCTTGTTTCCATGGCAAGGAAACAGTAAAATGACATTGCTCATTTGACACTTGATTTTTTTTTCCATTGACAACAGTGAGGCAGAAGCACCAGAACAGAAAACATTGGACTCATTCCTAAATCTTCCTGGGTACAAGACAAGCAAAAAAAACACACAACAAATGGTGCAAAGTCGGAATAAAGATAGAAAGTGCTGAATATTTAAAAGGTCAGTCAACATGCGAAAGAGAAATGACAGATTACTATTTTTGGGACATTCATTCCTTGTAGCTGGGATGGTGGTGGCATGTTGGTAACATCACTGGGCTAGCAATCAAGAGCTCCAGGTGAATATTCTATGGACAAGCGTTCAAATTTCACTGTAGCACATGGTGAAATTTGAATTCAGGTTAAATCTGGAATTGAAAAAAAAACTAACCTAATGGTGACCATTGTTAGAATCTGGTTCACTAATGTCCTTCAGGGAAGGAAACCTACCATCCTCACCTGTTCTGGCCGACATGTGATTCCAGACCCACAGCAATGCGGCTGACTCGATCTGGGCAATTAGGGATGGTTGTATAAATGATGGCCAAGCCATGTCTGATAAACAAACAAAGAAAAAGCTGCTCAAAAAGCATCTTTCTTCCAAGTTCTGTTTGGAAATCATATATTGTCAATGTTTTCTGGTCCATCGCTTAGTGAACGAAGGAGTAGCTCAGTTATGGAGAGAGGCACTCTCTCATCTCTGTCCAGAGGTCATGGGTTCAAGTCCAAAGGAAGTACTTGCTGGTTTCCAACAATACAAATCTACCGAAATGATTATCTGTTCATTATCACATTGCGGTTTCTAGAGCCTATCTGTACACAAATTGCCTGTGTTTTCTACAGCCGTGACTGCACATCAGAAAAGTACTTCATTGGCTGTAAATTACTTTGGCATGTAATAAGATCAGCAACAGTACCAAGCAAATGAAATTTCTTCTTCCAGTTGCCCTTTAACATTTTAGTATTTCATTCATCCTTTGATATCGAAGATGGACAGTAATCTAATTTCCTGCTTTGATTACACACCATCTTGAAGTTTCATCTTCCTTACTATTGGTGTGACTGAAGAGCCATATTAAAAATTCCACAATGCAATTCACCGAGCCAATGACCCTTTTGCTGTGCTGTTCACGGACAGAAAATTCGGCATTTCCATGTAATTTCTACACCTGAAGTGTTCTGTTTTGAAGGCATGTCGAAATGCCAATTAAATGTGAATCTTTCAGCAAGGAACGTTGGAAAAGGAGGAAGCCTGTACTGCTATTTCAATTAGATCATGGCTGATCTGTACCTTAACCTCATCTACTAACTTCAGCTTTACATTCCTTGATCCCTTTATCAACAGAAACATTTAATTCTCATTTTTGGATAAAAAAGTATAAAACTATTAATAGGTGATGACCGAAGACTTCTGTTCTGAGGAATGGTCACCGGACCTGAAACATTAACTCTGAATTTTCTTCACAGATGCTGCCAGACCTGCTGAGCTTTTCCAACAACTTCTGTTTTTGTTCCTGATTTACAGCATGCGCAGTTCTTTTGGTTTTTAAAGACTTCCCTATTTTGGCCTAACTGGAGAAAAAATGCAAACAAATAATCTTCTGAAACTGACTGGTAATGATGTCCTTAATGGCTGAAAAAAGGTGATTCTTGGTACAATGAAACAGACTATTAGCAAGAAAATTAGAGGTTTGAGAGCAAACAATGATCTACATTTGAATCAAAGACAGCCGATTCAGGGTTCTGTGCCTGTAGCTTTGGGAATCTCTACTCAATGAGCTGCTGTTTATCAAGAAGTTCATTTTTGTCCTGTCTCTTTACTATAATAATTTGCAAAATCAATTCTACCTCAAACACAATGGGAGGTGTACTCGAGAAACATGCCAAGCATTCAGACAGGTCCTGGAAGGCAAAGGGAGATCGATGTTGGTGAGATCCCAAGCTCTGATCAAATGGGACAAGCTGCACGGTGTATCTAAGTGTCAAGCAATACTGCTCCATCCATTAACTTGCCTTCTTCTCTGAGTTTTCTCAAGGTTAGACAGCAGCATACCCAAAATTAACTACACATTCTCCACTTCAGTCAGTTTAACAACCATTCTGCTATCTAAGCCAATTTTAACATGTTCCATCTTTAAAATAGAGCTTTCAAGGTCCCTTAAACTCAATAAACAGTGATGGTATCAAGCAAATAATTCCAACGAACAGATTTTTACGGAGTTCTTTGTTCTACCCACCTTTCTAATGTACAAACCATTTGATTCAAGCAGTTTGATCAACTGAAGCCGCATCAATTAACTCCAAGGCACACAAGGCTATGGGAGAACTGCTGGAAATTGGGATTGGAAGAGTTGGGTGATTGTTTTTGACCAGGGGAATGCAGACTTGGTGGGCCAAAGGTCCTTTTTCTGAGCTGTAGACCTCTATGACTCTGAAATTTCTCCCACAATGAGTACAACTGTACGAGGTGAAGCTAAATGCAGCTGGTATTAACAGAATGATAGTCTCTCCAAGTTGATTATAAAAGACAGAGGGAGATCACTTGGCTTAATATACCTGTGCCATCTCTTAGAAAGAGCTTTCTAACTAACAGCAGTGTAGCTCAGTATTCAATGAGTCAAGTTGCTGAAGCAGCATGCGTATTTAGCAGCATGTTGTAGTCTGAAGCTATGGATGGTGATGGTACATTTTCCAACATTTATTCTGTCAGATGGCTGACCAAGAATCTCGCTTGCACTTACAGAGAAGGATTAGTGTTCATTCTGTTTGGCTGTTCTATGCCTCCTGACCATCAGGTCCTGAAGTGGGAATCTGAAGCCAGAGCTTTGGCTCAGTGACAGTGACTTTACACACTGTGCCATGAGACCTCAAATTCCATCACCAGTTCCATTCCAACATTTGTTCCCATCTTAAAAATACTGCCTTTCGAAATAAGTATCCATTTTTGTCTCAAGATGGACACTGCCAAGTGGAATGCATTCAATCATACATTCCTGACAGTGCTGGAAGAGGCCATTCGGCCCATCAAGTGTGCACTGACCCTCCATATAGCACCCCACATTTGACACCTGCAATCCCACATTTAGCACGGCTACTTCACTGGGCCTACAGGAGGAAACTGGAACACCCACAGGAAACCCACTCAGACATGGGGAGAACATGCAAACTCCACACAGACAGTCGCCCGAGGCTGGAATCAAACCCGGTTCCCTGGTGCTGTGAGGCAGCAGTGCAAACCACTGAGCACCATGCTGCCTGTATATGTAGCCAGTCAATGATTGTCAGAGACACACACACAGAAGCTGGTCTGGGAAAAGCTGACATGAACAGTACTCTCCAAACTTCGGGCCTGTTGCACATTGCTGCAGTAGAGCCATTGAGTTGTACAGCACAGAAACAGACCCTTGGTCCAACTCATCCATGCTGACCAGATATCCTGGATAAATCCAATCCATTTGCCAGCATTTGGCCCATATCCATCTAAATCTTTCCTACTCATACACCCATCCAGATACCTTTTAAATGTTATCATTGTACCAGCCTCCACCACTACCCCAGCAGCTTAATCCATGCACACACCAACCTCTGCGTGAAAAAGTTGTCCCTAATGTGTGTTTTAAATTTTACCCCTCGCACCTTAAACCTATGCCCTCTAGTTTTGGAATCCCTCGTCCCAGGGAAAAGAGCTCACCCAATCCATGTCCCTCATGATTTTATAAACCTCTAAAAATCACCACTCAGCGTTTGGCACTCCAGGGAAAATAGCCCCAGCCTATTCAGCCTCTCCCTAGAGCTCAAACCCTCCAACCCTGGCAACATTCTTGGAAATCTTTTCTGAACCCTTTCAAGCTTCACAACGTCCTTCCTACAGCAGGGAGATCAGAACTGAACACAGTATTCCAAAAGTGCCCTAACCAACGTCCCGTAAAGTTGTAACATGACCTGCCAACTCCTACGCTCAATGCACTGACCAATAAAGGCAAGTGAACCAAGAGCCATCTTCGGAATCCCGCCTACCTGGAGATCTGAAACTGCACTCCGAGGTCTATTTGTTCAGCAACACTGCCCAGGACCTTATCATTTAGCGTATAAGTCCTGCCCTGATTTGCCTTTCCAAAATCCAGCATCTCACATTTATCTAAATTAAACTCCACCTGCCACACCTCAGCCCAGTGGCCATACGGAATGCTGGAGAAACTCAGCAGGTTGGTAGCATCTGTAGAGAGAGAGAACGAGTCTAGAGTTGTGATAAAGTTGCCCCTCAGGTCCGTTTTAAATCTTTAGGCTCAATAGGGCTCTTCTTCAGACCTGAAGTAAATTCTCTGTGTTTGTTCAGATTTCCAGCTTGTGCTTTTATTTAGGTGTTGATGAAAATTGGCTATATTTCCAGAGACAGGTTATGTGCAGGCTTAAGGAATAACGAGTCAGCCTATTGGGTCATGTCACTGTAAATCCCTTTGTTGTTACTCCAAAAGCTGTTTGAAAAGTATAATGGGATACTTCCGTGCACAAAAATGCCTTACAGTGACAGAATTTTGCTGCACAAAAATTTGAGTCAAAGAGTCAGAATGAATGATTCCAGCTTTTTCAATTTTCAGGAAAAATGACAGATGGAATTTTATTCTTGAGTGACTCATGTGGGAAAGTGTCAAACCACCAGCACAAACATTCATCACCACAATCTATTTTTTTTAAGCTGATATTCCATATTTTTACAGTGTGCAGGAGGGCCTCAAAATTGAATCATACAGCACGTTTGCACTCATTCCACATCATCGAGTCACACAGCATGGGAACAGACCCTTCCGTCCAATTCCAACCATACTTCCAAAATAAACCAGTCCCACCTGCCTGCGCTTGGCCCATATCCCTTCAAACATTTCTTATTCATGTACTTAACTAAACGTCTGTTAAGTATTGGAACTGTACCTACGTGTTAAAGGTGCATTTTTTGCCATATTGGTTAGGCTTATGCTGTGCCAGCAGATTTTGCATCTTAAATTCCTGTTAGGTCCAAAATTGCGCAGCCTTAACCCGTCACAATTTGAGAATGATCAAATTTCTACATTGAGAAATCTGCTTCTAAGCACACAATTCTTGTTGCTTCTTATGGTTCCATGCCTTCTAATGGAAAGATATTGAACTGTAAGGATTTGAAACGAGCTTGCTTCAGCAGCTAGGACTCACCTCTGTCCATTCTCTTCAACTCAGAATAAAACCCTTCACCAAAACCTCTGATGACAATCATGTACGGTCTCACTGTTGGAAGACTATTGTTGCCTCATTATCTGAAGAAATGGCAAATTAGATACAGATCACCTCCGAGCCTGAAACACCACCAGAACTGAATGCAGTCTCCACTTGCCATCCTGAATCTAACTTTCCATCATTTAAATGTAAAGGCTCACAGATGAACACAGGATTAGAGGAACAGAAGGAGGTCCTTAACTTGCTCATGTATGTTCTTCTCTTTGAAAACATTCTACTATTTATTGTCAATTTATGCACAGCTGAGCTTTAGATTTTTGATGGGTACAAGTATCGTACAAATCCTATGCCCAGAAGCTTTCATGCCAAGTTACTGCTGAACATTGTCTGCACCATGCCACCACTTCCCTCAGCATGGGTCACTCTCTCTTAAATAACACAAGCCCTTTGTTTAGATTACCAGTGGGCTCAATGTTCTTCCATTGGCTGTAATGTGTTTTAACTCTGCATGCCCATCATTCATGTGTATCTATTAATACTTTTTTAATAATAAATATCCATCAATCTCAGATTGAATCGTTACCATTGATCTAATTATTGTTTGTGGAAAAAAAGTTCCAAACCTCTCCATTATTTTCTTCAAACGGAAGCATATCCAACTTTGACTGTGGAAGTGTGAAGCTCCAGTTTTGTTTTACATTGTACTGAGTCCCAGACTCCCTCCAACTGGTGGAAATAGCTTCTCTTTATCTGCTCTACTAATGCCATGAAAACTGTATGCAAATCACCTCTGGGCTGTTTATTTTCTAGGGAATACAACTTTGTTTCCAGTAGTATTTGGTGGTCCAGGTGTTATTTTCATAAATCTACACTGTATTCCCTCCAAGGATAATATGTCCTTCTTAAAGTGCAGTGCTGAGAAATGCACAAAGTGATACCAGGTCAAGCCCATAATGGCCTCAGATCAAATGAAGCATAACCCCTGCCCTTCATTACCTCGTATTTAAAAATTCTCACTTGTGTTCAAATCCTTCCATGGCCATGCTCCTTCTTACCACTGTAAATTATACTGGTCCTATTATTCTTTAAGAATTTGGTATTCCTCCAATTAAGGCCCCATCTGCAACATGGCAACTGGTTGATCTTCAAATTGGAGGCTCGGCCTTCAGCAGTTGAGGCCTTAAGTTCTGTAATGCCCTCTCTAAACCTCTGTTCCCTCCTCCCTTGAAAAATGTCCTTTAAAACCTACTAGTTAGCAATTTTCAACACATTTTGCCATGTTTCCTCATGTGATTCACTGACAATTTGCACCAAATCGTGCACCTGTGAAGCACTGTAGGACATTTCACTCTGTTTAAAGGTGCTATGTAAATGCACATTGTTGGGATTCTACATTTTGTCTGCTGATTCGGGACTTCAAGGTTAACACCATATAACAACACTTAGAGAGGTGGCAGTAGCAATTGAAACAAAAACAAAGTTGCTGGAAAAGCTCAGCAGGTCTGGCAGCATCTGTGAAGGAAGAAAAACAGAGTTAATGTTTCGGGTCTGGTGACCCTTCCTCAGAACTGATGGTGCTGGGAAAATGTCAGTTTATATGCAGAAAAAGTGGAGGGGGATGAGGAAGGGAGTAAATGATAGGATACAGCCTAAAGAGACAGAAGAGCAGTTGGACGGGCAAAAAGTTGATAACGATCAGGGAGGGTGAGTAATTGTTAATGGGGACTGTTAATGACAAACAACAGGGGGTGTGTAATGGCAGACAATGTGGTAACAAAGCCTGGTGTGTGGGGTAGGGGGCTGGGACATGAGAGAGTTTAGGCCCTAAAATTATTGAACTTGATATTGAGTCCAGAAGACCACAGGGTCCCCAAGTGGAAAATGAGGTGTTGTTCTTTCAGCCTGCACTGGGCTTCACTGGAACACTGTAGCAAGCCAGAGACAGAGATGTCGGCCAAGGAACAGGGTGGTACGTTGAAGTGGCAGGCCGCAGGTAGTTCAGGGCCTTTCTTGCGAGCAGAATGTAGATGTTCTGTTCTGCGAAGTGGCCACCCAGTCTATGCTTCGTTTCCCCAATGTAGAGGAGACCACACTGTGGGCAACGAATGCTGTAGACTAGATTGTGGGAAGTGCAGGTGAAGTGCTCTTTCACCCGGAAGGTATGTTTGGGCCCGTGGATACTGGGGAGGGAGGAGGTAAATGGGCAGGTGTTGCACCTTCGCCAGTTACAGGAGAAGGTGCCGTAGGGCTGTGGGGAGGTGTTGGGGGTGAAAGAAGTGTGGACCAGGGTGTCCCAGAGGGAATGGTCCCTGTGGAAGGCGGACAAGGGAGTGGAGGGGAATATGTGTCTGGTGGTGGCATCTTGCTGGAGGTGGCAGAAATATTGTCTGATGACCATCTGGATGTGGATGCTGGTGGTGAGGATAGGGGGAACCCAATCACTATTGTGGGAGGGAAGAGAGGGGGTGAGGGTTGAAGTGCGAGAGATGGGTCGGATCTGGTTGAGGGCCCCGTTGACAAAGGAGCTGGGGAATCCATGGTTGAGGAAGAAGGTGGACATTTTTGAGGCTCCCTTGTCAAAGTTGGCCTCAACTGACCATATGCGACAGAGACAGAGAGACTGAGAGAATGGGATGGAGTCTTTACAGGAAGTGGGTTGTGAGTCCAGGTAGCTGTGGGAGTCAAGATAACAAAGTGTGGAGTTGGATGAACACAGCAGGCCAAGCAGCATCTCAGGAGCACAAAGAGTCAGTCAGGTTATAGTGGATATTAGTAGCCAGTCTATCCACAGAAATGGAAACAGAAATGTCGAGGAAGGGAAGGAAGGAGTCAGAGATAGACCAGGTGAAAGTGAGGGCAGGGTGGAAATTGGAGGCGAAATTGATGAAGATTTCCCATTCTAGACGAGAGAGGGCAGCAGAACTAAAGATTTCATTGATGTACAAGAGCAAGAGTTGTGGGTGGGGACCGGAATAGAACTGGAACAAGGAACATACCCCACGAACAGACAGGCATAACTAGGGCCCATGCGGGTAACCATGGCAACCCCTTGTACCTGAAAAAAATGAGAGGCGTTAAAAGGGAAGTTGTTGAGGGAAATTGTTTTGTAGCAGTTGGAAGATTGTGGCAGGCAATGGCATATTGACAACATAAATAGATCAGTAATCCACAGGAAGCTGAAAGAACTGCGGATGCTGCAAATCAGGAACAAAAACAGAAGTTTCTGGAAAAGCTCAGCAGGTCTGGCAGCATTTGTGAAGAAAATATCAGAGTTAACGTTTTGGGTCTGATGACTCTTCCTCTGAACCGATTCTGAGGAAGGGTCACTGTTTCCGAAACATTAATTCTTGAGTTTTTCTTCACAGATGCTGCCAGACCTGCTGAGTTTTTCCAGCAACTTCTGTTTTTGTGTCAGTTATCCAGAGGTCCCGGGATAGTGCTTTGGGACGCAGTGTCATATCCCACAGCATCTGGTGGAGTTCAGATTCAATTATTAAACCTCTGGCATTAAAACATAGTCTTAGTTATGGTAACCACAAAACCGATAATTCCTGTAAAAACCCAATGTCCTACACCAATATCTTTTCAGGGTGGAAATCTGCCTTTACCTGGTCTGGTTGACATGGCACTCCAGACCCACAGCAACATGGCTGACTCTTAAATGCCCTCTGAAGTGGCCTAAAAAACTAGTCAGTTTAGGGGCAATTATGGCTGGGCAGCAAACACTAGCAATGCCGATATCCCATGAAAAAGTAAAGACAAAGAAGAGATGATGCATTGACAGTGAGGTTCCTAATTCTGAAAGTCAAGCTTTCAATGAATAGTGTGATGACAGTTCTGGAAGCAGGAAACAAAAGCTGTATTAATGACAGTAAATGTTTAAGAGCAATCACCCTTCCGATATACTTATTGGTGTAAGTTGTAAGTGTCATGATAGATTGTACAGCGAGAACTCAATAGTCCGAACACATTTATTGAAGACAAAATCTTGTAGATTACATGTCAAATAGATGGAGTGTACAACTCCAAGTTTATTAAATATTAAGGGACAGCAAATCACAACAGCATTGCCTCAGAAAATAAACAAGAGCTCATCCATTTTAAAGGGCTCACAGTAGGACACATTCAGCTCCACAGAACTCTAAAGAAATTAAGGGCCAGATTTTGGCCAAGTCATCGGAAGGAGACACGGAGACTCGGGAGCTTACTTCCTCATATCAAAGGGAAGATAAATTATTATGAAAGCAAAAACTGAGAGAACTGCAGATGCTGTAAATCAGGAACAAAAACAGAAGTTGCTGGAAAAGCTCAGCAGGTCTGGCAGCATCTGTGAAAACAAAATCAGAGTTAACGTTTCGGGGTCCGGTGAGCCTTCCTCAGAAATTATTATGACCTCATCTTTCAAGTCGGGCATTCAGGAGTCGGCTTAGAATTTGTCCCATCTATCTCAGGTGTCAATCCCAGGAGCTGCAGTTTTCCCTGAATTTTTCTACTTTTGTTGCTGTCCAAAGATACTCGGTGCTGTATCTTTGTTGAAGCACAGTCCAGAACTGACACAGTGGGCACACAAACGCCATCACCAGCAATCAGGATGACTCTCAATCTCAGTAGTTTCAGCCAAAAAGTAGGCACCATACCTCCCGAAGGTTGCTCACCTCCCAAAAAAGGTAAAAGGGGTGACCAAGTTTTTATCACCTGCACAGCACTCCACAATGTCCCCCAGTTTTTATGGGCTGGGAGGACGAGCAGTTACATTGAGGGGAATTGAGCACAAAGGTTAGGGAAGTTAGGCTTCAATTATACAGGGCACTGGTGAGACTACTCCTGGAGTAAGCATTGGTCTCTTCATTTACAGAGGAGATCAAAATGTATTTGAAACAATTCAGAGGAGATCTACCAGACTAATAACTAGAATGAGTAGGTTTTCTTATGAGGAAATGTTTGACAGGTTAGACTTGCATCTACTGGATTTTTAAAAAGTAAGAGGTGACTTAGAATCCCTACAGTGTGGAAGCAGGCCATTCAGCCCATCAGTCCACACTGACCCTCCAAACAGCATCCCATCCAGACACAGCTTCCTGCCTATGTCCCTGCATTTCCAATAGCTAACCCACCTAGTCTATACATCCCTGGACACTATGGGCAATTTAACATGCCCAATCCACTCTAACCTGCACAGCTTTGGATGCTGGGAGGAAACAAGAGTACCAAAACTTTCAAAAGTTCTTTACCTTCTTATCATTCTCCCGACTTCAAAGCATCCTAAAAGTAAATCTCTTTGCATCAGCTTTCAATTGTTTTCCTCCCAATATTTCACACATAATGTTCATGGAGCTGTAGAAGAGGAGGGGTTTGTGGGGATGCAGTGTGTAGTCCTTTGCAATGGTTTGACTTTTAAAGAATCACAGTGACTGAGGGATTGTCCATTGCTTAAAGGCAGAAACCACACAGGCACGGGGATAAAATGCAAATTCCACACAGACAGATCCCCGAAAGCAGAATTGAGCCCAGTTCCTGACACTGGGAGGCAGCAGTGCTAGCCACTGAGCCACCATACCTTGATGGAAACATATAAGATCATGAGGGGTCTTAACAGGATTGATGTGGACCGAGATAGTAGGAACTGCCAATGCTGGAGAATCTGAGATAACAAGGTGTAGAGCTGGATGAACACAGCAGGCCAAGCAGTATCAGAGGAGCAGGAAAGCTGATGTTTCGGGTCTGGACCCTTCTTCAGAAATGGGGGAGGGGAAGAAGATTAGAAATAAATAGAGAGAGATGGATAGAATGTGGATAAAGGAACAGATAGGTGGAGAGGAGACAGTCAGGTCAAGAAGGCAGGGATGGAGCCAGTAAAGGTGAGTGTAGGTGGGGAGCTAGGATAGGGGTTGGTCAGTCAAGGGAAGACGGACAGGTCAAGGAGGCGGGGATGAGGGTGGTAGGTAGGAGTTGGGGGTGGGGGTTGAGGTGGGAGGAAGGGATAGATGGGAGGAAGGGATAGGTGGGAGATACGACCGACAGGTCAGGGAGGCGGGGACGAGCTGGGCTGGTTTTGGGATGAGATCGAGGGTGGGGAAATTTTGAAGCTTGTAAAGTCCACATTGATACCATTGGGCTGCAGGGTTCCCAAGCGAAATATGAGGTGCTGTTCATGCAATCTTCGGGTGGCATCATTGTGGCACTGCAGGAGGCCCATGATGGATATGTTGTCCAAACAGTGGGAGGGGGAGATGAAGTGATTCGCGACTGGGGGTTGCAGTCGTTTGTCACAAACCAAGCATAGATGTTCCACAAAGTGGTCTCCAAGCCTCCGCTTGGTTTCCCTGATGTAGAGGAGGCCACATCGGGAACAACGGATACAGTATACCACATTAGCAGATGTGCAGGTGAACATCTGTTTAATGCAGAAGATTTTCTTGGGGCCTGGTGAGGTATAGGGGCCAGTGTAGCACTTTCTACAGTTGCAGGGAAAACTGATGTGGATAGGGTGCTTCTTGTGGAACAATCTAGAACTAGGGATCACTGTTTAAAAATAAGGGATTGCCTATTTAAGGCAGGGAAGGGGTGATTTTTTTTTCTTGCTGAGGGTAGTGAGTCTTAGGAACTCTCTTCTTGAAAAGCTGGTGGAAGCAGAGTCCTTGAACATTTTGAAAGCAGAGATGGATAGATTATTGAACAGCAAGTTGGTGAAAGGCTTTTGGGGGTAAACATGAATATGGAATCGAGGTTATAATCAGACTAGCCGTTATTTTAGTGAAAGACACAGGAACAGGGCTGAATAGCCTACTCCTACTCCTTTTCAAAAGATAACAAAGTGTGGAGCTGGATGAACACAGCAGGCCAAGTAGCATCTTAGGAGCACAAAAGCTTTTTTTCTGATGAAGGGTCTAGCCCGAAACATCAGCTTTTGTGCTCCTCTGATGCTGCTTGGCCTGCTGTGTTCCTCCAGCTCTACACTTTGTTATCTCTCCTACTCCTTTTCATATGCTTGTATCTCGAACAAGTTAATGAGGCAGGGAATAGAGCATATCTGGCCTTTTCACCTGATTATCATAAGCTGTAGATGTATCCATAGTGAGGGGCTCCTAGAAGATTTGAGTTTTAGGTTTTTGCATCGTCTCCATCTCCTTTTCAGAGTTCAATTTGCTCCAAGCCCAAAGCTGCACCAACTTTTTTTGCTGTCCCCACACTGCAGCCCTACAAACCCCCTCATCTCCTACAGCTCCATGATCATGTGTGAAGTAGGAAGGGAAAACCATTGAAAGCTGATGCAAAGAGATTTACTTTCAGGATGCTTTGAAGTTGGGAGAATTATCACAAGGTAGAGAAGTTTTGAAAGATATTAGCAGAGGCAGGACGTAATATAAGATAAAGTGACACATGATATTAAAATTCTTTAGTCCTAAACCCTACAGCTGGTGCTGTCAGCATTTGTTCCTTTCACAGATATTTTTAATTGTGAAAGGAGACACCAGCTGACTAGTAGCCCTGAAGGAGTTGCTGTGGTTGGCCATGGGAGGGAGCTGACTTCTCATTAGTTCGAATCCCCAGTTGCAATGTCTCAATTATTTAAACTTCCTTGTCCCAGAGCTGCTGGATGGTCAGTCTGAGCTGTTGATAGCAATTCATCAACAATCCCTTCTTACTCACCACACATTTCACAAAATCAACAACGGCCAGTGATAGAGCAGTGTGTTGAGGCAGTCCTTTGTAATGGTTTGACTTTTAAAGAAGCACAGTGACTGAGGGATTATCCACTGCTTAAAGGCAGAATATCTCCCATTCACCAATGCTGAGCATCACTTGCAGTCTATATACAAGGTAAACATTGAGAAGCAAAATAGTCGCATTCACACCCTTTGAAGTTGTTTACTTCAATGGTACAGTTTATCACTTCATTCACATTGGTAACACCAATAAAGAATGAAATCATTAAAAGGAGCAAAATACTGCAGATGTTCCAGACAAGAATCAATGGACTTGAAATGCGAACTCTGTTTCTCTCTCCACAGATGCTGCCAGACCTGCTGAGTTCCTGCATCAATTTCTGTTTTTATTGAAAGCTTGTGTTTTCAAATAAACCTGTCGGACTATAACCTGTTATAACAAAATGTGGATAATAAAATGTGAGGCTGGATGAACACAGCAGGCCAAGCAGCATCCAGCCTCACATTTTATTATCTTGGAATCTCCAGCATCTGCAGTTCCCATTATCTCTGATAACAAAATGTGGAGCTGGATGAACACAGCAGGCCAAGCAGCATCTCAGGAGCACAAAAGCTGACGTTTCGGGCCTAGACCCTTCATCAGAGAGGGGGATGGGGAGAGGGAACTGGAATAAATAGGGAGAGAGGGGGAGGCGGACTGAAGATGGATGGAGGAGAAGATAAGTGGAGAGGAGAGTCAGTGGGAGAAAGATCCCCTGAGGTTGGTCCGGAGGGAGGAGGGTAACTTCTTCAGTTTAGGCATCCTGGGAGAGGCTTCACAGTGGGGTTAAAATTGTATCAGTGATAATGGGAACTGCAGATGCTATAACCCGGTGTCGTGTGATTTCTGATCTTACCTTTTCTCGTCACTGCATTTGCCATGATGCTAATTGGATTTAAGGGCATTTCCAATTCACTCGTGGGTGACATGAAGATAGTGAAAGTAAGGTTTGATGTGTTCACACAATTTGAAACTATAAAAGAGTTTGAGTTTGATTTATTATTGTCACATAGAGTGAAAAGTGTTGTTTTGCGTGCAATGCAGGCAGATTGTGCCATATATAGTGCATCAGGGGAGCAGAACAGAGTGCAGGGCAGAATATTACATCTACAGACAAGGTGCAGACAGAGTTCAGAATTAACATTTGAGAGGCCTGTTCAAAAGTCTGATAGCAGCAGGGAAGGTGCTGTTCTTGAAACGGATCGTACATGTATTCAATAATTCTATATCTTTTGCCTGACGGAGGAGAGTGGAAGAGAGTCTAACTGGGTTGAGAGGGGTTGGTTACTTTCTCGAGGCTGTAGGAAGTGTAGGTGGAGTTAATGAATGGTAGGCTGGTTTGTGTGATGGATTGGGCTGTGTTCATGACTCTTTGTAGTTTCTTGTGGTCTTGCGAACAACGTTTGCCATACCAAGCTGCGATGCATTTCCAATAAAATGCTTTCTATGGTGCATATATAGAAATTAGTAGGAGTCCTTGTGTACCAACTGAATTTCTTTTGCCTCCTGAGAAAGTAGAGGCGTTGCTGTGCTTTCTTGACCATAGTGTTGATGTGGGTGGACCAGGACAGATTGATAGTGATCATGATGGCACGGTGGCTCAGTGGTTCGCAGTACTACCTCACAGTGCCAGGAACCTGGGTTCAATTCCACCCTCAGCCAACTGTCTGTGTGGAGTTTGCACATTCTCCCCATGTCTGCGTGGGTTTCCTCCCACAGTCCAAAGATGTGCAGGCTAGGTGGATTGCTCATACTAAATTGTCCGTAGTGTCCAGGGATGTGTAGATTAGGTGGGTGGGATGCTCTGAGAGTCAGTGTGGACTTGTTGGGCCAAAGGGCCTGTTTCCACGCTGTAGGGATTCTATGATCGCTCCCTGGAGCTTGATGCTCTTGACCATTTCCACCTCAGCACCATTGGTGCAGACAGGGGTGTGCCCTCCATTCCACTTCCTGAAGTCAATGAGCAGCTCCTTCATTTCAGCATGAATTATTTTTTACACAGAAGGTTGTTGAGTATATTATGGCATGTCGATGACTGAAGCAAAGTCTGTATCAACATTTCATAATAGCAGATTATGTTAAAGATAACATGTTAAAGATCATGCGAGGAAGGGTATGGGAACAGAGATGGAATGCAGGACGCATGCCAAAGATAAACAATGATATAGACAGTATGCTTGACTCTTTCTGCCCCATTGTGGGCAGTTTCCCTCCAGGAATGGGAAAGGGGCAGGTGTCTAGCGAGATGAAAGAGGGTGAACAGCTGTTACTTTTCGTGCAAGTGGGGAGGCACCCAAACAAATGAGTAGGCAGCGTTGGGCAGGCAGGGCGTAGGTGACAGTGTGTAAAGGAAGATGTCGCAGATAACAGTGAAAGTGGTAGAGCATAAGCCATGGTGGAAGGCGGGGTCAGTAGCAGGGATAGAGTGGGTGTGAGATAGTAGGAACTTATACTGGAGGAGTACGAATGTCATTGACTTTCTTCGTATGGTGCTGGGCATTCCCCTGGACGACTAAGACTGCAGTGACTTGTGGCAATTTCAGACCAGTCTGGTGTCAGGGCCTTCGCTGCCAGTCCCTGGGGGGAAATAAATATTTCATCTCTGCATCCAGCAGGACCTCCAGTTCCTTGTCCACAATTAGCTCCTGCCTGCTATGTACGGGGCAAACACCAGGAACAGTGAGAAATGCACTGCTATTGTCTGGCCTTTACAGATGGCAACGGTGTCGGGAATGCTGGTCATTCCCGGGACTTCTCAGCAGTTTCAAGTTGTTCTGGAAACATGACATAGCCAGAATCAGATGAAGTGGCACGATTGGGTCAGGGTATATAGTTAAGGAAGTGGACCCGGTAAAATACAGTGAGGCGGCACGGTGGCTCAGTGGTTAGCACTGCAGCCTCACAGCACCAGGGACCCGGGTTCGATTCCCACCTCGGGCAACTGTCTGTGTGGAGTTTGCACATTCTCCCCGTGTCTGCGTGGGTTTCCTCCGGGTGCTCCGGTTTCCTCCCACAGTCCAAAGATGTGCAGGCTTGGTGGATCGGCCATTCTAAATTGCCTGTAGTGTTCAGGGGTGTGTGGGTTATAGGCGGATGGGTCTGGGTGGGATGCTTCAAGGGGCGGTGTGGACTTGTTGGGCCTGTTTCCACACCGTAGGGAATCTAACCAATATCTCAGTACACCGTGGGTCAAGAAATCCTCCAGAGAACTAAACAGAACCGACTTTTCATTCAAAAGTACATATTCAACCCAATATTCTTCTTCTTAGGCAGACTAACATGTGGCAGCAATTTTCTCTTTTGATCATTTAACCGGTACGATTGATCGCCAAAAAACCTGACCAGGCAAACTGTGGCAGTCTGCAATCTCACATTTTGGGAAATAAAGAACAGCACAGCCCCCCATTTGAGCCCCAGTACAATGTGTCACACAACGGTGGTACATTATCTGTCTTTAATTGCATTGAGTTGTACAGAATGAACAGCACAGGGTTAGGTTCAGAGGTAGTAGGAACTGCAGATGCTGGAGAATCCGAGATAACAAGGTGTAGAGCTGGATTAACACAGCAGGCCAAGCAGCATCATAGGAGCAGGAAAGCTGATGTTTCGGGCCTAGATCCTTCATCAGGGTTAGGCTATTTGGCCTAGCCAATACAGCACCATCTGTACTCCACTGGAGCTGCTTCATCCCCTTCCTCACCCCTCACAAAATGAAAGAAAATACTGGGGATGCTGGAAACATGCAATCTGCTGAGTCCCTCCAGCACCTTCAATTTGTATTTTAGTTCTCCAGCATCCACAGTACTTTGGTTTTATTGAAAAGGTGGAGAAACCCAGCTTTGGGTGCATCTGTGAAGATATGAACAGAATTGCTGCTTTGAATCCAGTTTGACTTGTCTATGGAACAGTGACCTGACTTGTCTATAGTCAGATATAATTCAAGGTGTTAACTCTTCTTCTCTCTCCACAGGTGCTACCAAACCTGCTGAGTATTTCCAACATAACAAAGTGTGGGGCTGGATGAACACAGCAGGCCAAACAATTTGCTTTAGAGATAGGAACAGAGTTAACATTTTGAGTTTGATATGACCCTTCAGGACTCACTGAGTTTCTCCAGGATTTTCTGCATTTGTTTCAGATTTCCAGCATCCTCAGCATTTTGCTTTGACTTCCTGCTTTTCTTAACTCTAACAGCCAAATCCTGTATAACAGCTCATTTGTGTGCTTATCTGTTTTCCCTTAAATTGGTGAGTTTCTGCTCTCAACTATACTATCGTCAGAACAGGATTGGGCAGTACTTAGTAACACAGATAAGGAAAACCACAAGTGACATTGCCTTGAACAATTATTTGTACATCTGTACTCTCAATAATCTGAATAGTGATTGGGCAGACTCTTCAGATGAGGAAACATCTGCAGCTAAAATATGGGACGGGAGGAGAAACTCAGATTTGGTTTTTAATTCTCTATTTTGCTGATGGGAGTCTGTTACTGCGGCAAAGAATCACAGAATTGTTATGGAAAAGGTAGAGGCCATTTGGTCCATCAGACTGTCAATCAAACATCGTTACCTCCTGCCAATGTCCTGTTTTATCCACATACCCTCACAAAATGTTTCAACCCAAACAACCATCCAATGCCCTCTTGAATGCCTCAATTGAACCTGCCTCCATCACATGTCCAGCTCATGCATGTGGAAGGGCCACCGCTACCATGAAGCATGTGTCCTGGAGAACATTTCACCAAATTTTGGGTACACAGGACACTGAAAACATATGGGTTTCGTGATTCATCGTAATGAACAGATCCACATGCCCCTGATTGCCTTATAAAGAAGCTCTTCCAACCCTCTCACTCTCTCCAGTTTCACCATCCCCCACCCCTACTACCCGTACACACCAACATAAGGTAATATTGTCTCTTGAATAAAAGTATTCCTGCATTTGGACAGGTTTTTGCGTGCACAGACGATACTGGGTTTCACACTGATGACAAAGCAGCAGGGTTAATTATTGATGCAATCTGTGGGCTTTGTGTTGCAGGTACAGATTTTTCATTCAGTTTCATTAATTAGCCATAAGCTATGATCCTCTGCTGAAAGGTCAGGAGCCTCACATTACCACCATCTGATCTACACAGGCTTCTCCTGTCTGACTTCCCCCTCCCCTCAGTGTCACTTTGGAAACTTCACACCATCTGCCCAGGTCACAGGTACAAGGCTACAATTTTGTAAAGATTCAGGAAAGACTCAGAATTAAGCAAAGGGTTTAGTCAATAAACAAAATGTTGTCACTACGAATGGTAGATGAGAGTTATTTATGCTTCTGAGTAAAAACTCAATTAAAAGAAACAAGAAATGTAGGTCTGCATTATTTTCATTAAATGGAACAGCTCATTTAACAATTCTAAATAAATCGGATCTCTTTTTTACTAAAAGCAGAGTGCCATGGAAGAGTTTAATGCAATAGCAATGTTAGATATAACAGTTACAAATCTCACACTTTGATTCTGAAAATTAGACTGTTGGTCAAAGTAATTCACTCCTTGGTGATCAGTTATACAGTTTCCATACAAAAATCAGTCAATTCCAGATATGGCATCAGCCTCTTCCCTGATGATAGCAGTTACAAAGACTACCCCATGGATCAACCTCTAGTCTAGTTGAGGCTAACTAATTAACTTGGCTGCACAGAAAATGCTGTGGTCATCAATAAAGTTAGTGCTTCACTGCGAAAGTAAAAATCATTAGTAAATGTGGCTGTGGCTCTAAATCTAATGACAACTGCAAATCCATTGTTAATTGTCAGAAGAAAACCCATCTGGTTCACTAATGCCCTTTAGGGAAGGAAATTTTCTCCTTACCTGGTCTGGTCGACTCGTGACTCCAGACCCACAGCAATGTGGTTACTCTAACATGCCCCATTGGCAATGAGGGATGGGCAATAAATGCTGGCCTTGTCAGTGATGTCCTCATTCTGGGAATTTTTTTTTAAAAGGTTACCCATGGTGAATCAGGTTAAAGAGTTGCCAGTGGAAAATAGTAAGTTTGTTCCAAAACTAACTAGTTTTATTTCATTGCAGTTCAACAGTCATGTTCAACCATTTGGCTTTATCTACACTGAATAATGAAGTTGGACTTAAAGAGAAATGCTGACCCTATTCAAAATCCATTCTCAAAGTCAGCAGCATCCCAATAGAATACATCTCATGCCCAATGCTGAAATCAGCATTGGATCAATATGCAGATATACTTCAAGCTAGTATATAAACAGAATTAATCAATAATCTCTCATCTAATTTATACACATCATGCTTCATTACAGATGCAAAACAGTACGTGAAATATAAATTCAGTCTTCAGCTGGAGTCTCCATTTTGCAGATAGCTACAAATGCATTCCGATCCTAATGACTTCTAACCAGCTGCGGTTGGTCAATGGCCTGGATTTGCCTAACAGGAATGATGGGCTTTGGCCAGGGTTTACTGTAGGTGATCAGTTTTTAATCTCTGACAAAGCCATTTCAGGGTGAAAAAAAACCAAAAAATTCTGGATGCTGGAAATCTGAAGCCAAGACATAACTGCTGGAGAAACTCAGCAGGTTCGGCAGCATCTATACAGACAGAAGCAGTCTAGTCCAGTGAAGATGAAGATGAGGCTCTAAATGTAAAAGGTGGTAAGTGGGAATCCTCGGCACAGGTCCTCATTGCATCATTTCATGATACAGCACATGAAGTGAACAATTTCCATATCTAATATCTAATTGCGATCAAATTCAGATTAACACTAAACCAAGGTTGTGAAAATATTCAAACGTCCCAAACCTTCTCTCATCCCTTTAGCACCAATTCGTTTTTTAAAGGCCTTAGTTGTAATTTTGTGTGCATTGTTACTTTGCCTTGAGAAGGTACCAAGGAGCTATTTTGTTGAACTGTGCTGCAATTCATGTGGTAAAGTGGCTCACACGATACTGTTCAAGGAGGAAGTTTCAGGATTTTGACACTAAGCACATAGGAATGTTTTTATAAGTGCACGGGGTGTGTGAAGCTCGTAGTGTTCCTGCACATTAGCTGCCTCTCTCAGCAAAGCAGGGGTATGGGGAATGGACAAGAAAGTGGATTTAAAGATCAGCTGCAATTGCATTGAATGGCAGAGCTGAATAGTCGAATCCTGCTCCTATTTCTTTTGTCCTTATTTTCCAGGTGATGAGGGAAGTCGCAGGAGCTTAATATAACTTCACATAAAAATTAAAGGCAAGTTGTCTTTCTAGATGGTTGCAGCTTCTTAAACCTCTCAAAATGTTGACAGAAAAGCTCCAGCTGTTGCACAGTAACAGCTTTGAATTAAGGTCATAAGATTTAGGAGCAGAAATAGGCCATTCAGCCCATCAAGTCAGATCCATCATTCAGTGAGATTAGGGCTGATCTGATCATTTTTAACACCACTTTCCTGCCTTTTTCCCATAAGTCTTGATTCCCTAACTGATTAAAAAGCTGTCTATCTCAGCCTTTAATAAATTTAGTGACACAGCCTTAACAGCCCTCTTTGGAAAAGAATTCCAGAGATTCATTACCCTCTAAGTAAGTGCTAGGTAGTAGGTGGCCAGCCTCAAATTTTAAGTTGTAAAATCAACTGCTTGTCTACAAAAGGCAAATACTTGTGGCACTTATATGAAGTTCATTTTCGATTTGAGGTCAGGCTGCACTGTGTAGAGAATTCTCCTTCCATTACTTCCAATTGTTAATTGAGTACAGATTGGTTCAACTGCAATATGAGTGAGTGCTCTTTAAAAAAAAAATTCACGTAACATAGGATCTGGAACACACTGCCTGAGTGTGTCATGGAGGCAGATTTAAGCTTGAATTTCCAAAGGGAATTGGATAAGAGCCCAAAGGGGAATTTGAAGAGCTGCAAAGGAAGAGCACGTAAGTGGAATTAATTGAGGTGCTTTTGCATAGAATCAGCATGGACCTGATGGCTGCATATCCTCTTATTGTCAAATAACCATTCTCTGATCCTATGACATTAATGTATTCAGACGATGGATATTAATTTGCTGTGTATACATAATACACACACATATGTATAGGCGAAGAGGGTTTGTTGGTTGGAGGTGCGCTACATAATATGTCTCTGTAAATAGTAAGTGTATAAAGTGCAAAATTCCCCATTCATCACCTGGTTATCTGAGTTCTAAGAGGGATCACCTGCAATAAACAGCAACGTTGAACGGATATTGCTCCATCGGACATAGTGCTAGAGAATTTATCTTTTTAAGGTAATACAAATGTGTGCTCTCAAATGGTTCAGTTCAAAGTCGAAATAGGCCGGCATGTCCAGCTGGAGGAAAGATAAATCCCAAATGTGACTTTTGAACAGCTGTGCAAGTACATGATCAAATAGATAAGTACAGGTGAGGGAGGCCATTTACCCATCAAATCTGATTTTTCTTCATCGTTCAGACCACTAACAATGAGATCAGTTTTGTAGTCATTTTCTGCAGTCTTTCAAAATTGTCTATCTCCCGTGCTGCAGTGAATTTCACCACAGACGGCACTCAAAGAGTGGTCCTAACACATTACACAGCTTCAGAAGTTGGTCTTGGATTTACAATCTACTGATTTGGATACAACCACTTTGAATTCTATTAGTTTTAATCATTGCTTTTGTGCAGTGACAGAGAATGCCATGGATTGAACCTCCTAACATATCCAGATCTATTCAATGCCCCTTAATAAACTAGTGCAACAGCCTAACTTTCCTCCAAAGGTACTACTACAGATAGTGGAGCAAAAAGTGCTGGATAAAGATGGGAAACAGATCAGCCACAGACTGGTGGTCCACAGAATGAAGGAGCCACTCCTGTTCCCATCCTCCATTGTGTGGGGACCTTGCACTTGGGCTGAATGTAACTTCAGTGGCACCATTTTTGTCTGCAGCTCTATTGAGTACAGGCATGGACCAATGCACCAAACAGCCTCCCCCTGTGTTCCCAAGAACAAACAATGCTGGAAGTCACAGCGGGTCAGACAGCATCCATGGAGAGACAGCAAGCTGGTATTGATTGAAGAGTCTGATGAAGAGTCATCCAGCCTCAAAACGTTAGCTTGCTCTCTCTCAATGGATGATGCTTGACCCACTGTGATCTCCAGTATTGTTTGTTCTCAGTACAGATTCCAGCCTCTGCTGTAATTCGCTCCTCCCGTGTTCCTTGTAGACTCTATGACATTCACATTTTGTGGTGGCCTTTCATGAGACTTGACAGCCTGACTATTCATTGAGGTCATCGTCTTAGATTTTACCAAGTTGCAATGTATTTCTGAGTGAAATTTATTAATGCCAACACTAATCCCAGAGGCAGATAATTCAACTACTTCAGCATCACTACACCGAACACATGCTCAATGCTTTCCTCTGTTTGAGTTACTTCCTGGATCATCTCCCAAGGTGCCCACTTAGGTGATTTATTTTTTTTAAAAATTGAAAGGGATCAGTCAGAATTGATTTCTCTTTCCAAAACCTTTACAAAGTAGTTTTTGTACATATCACCTGCACCTACTAGTTACTATGGTTGAGCATGCGGATACAAATAAATGTTCAAATAAACTATATCTGCGGTACAAATATGGCAAATCTGGTACAGCATGACAGAGTGTAGGATCAATAGCTAGACCTCACTTTAATTTTAGTCGTTATTTGTTTTCTTAGAGATAAATAATCATAAAACAATTTGAGTCCTGGTGAGTTATTGCTGCAGCACTCTGTTTCCAGAGAGACTGAGCCTCTCCTGATATCTTCTTTCCTGCACCTGCACAGCACCTGTTGTGTGCTCCTTTTCATTGATCTGTCCATCTGTCAGAGCCCTGTTTTCCTGGACCTTGGCAGTGTTTCTCTGGCTCTGATCAAAAACCATTGTGGAAAGGGTGAGTGTGTGTTGGTGTGTGTGCACACACGTGTGAATTGGCATTTGTTGATGCATGTATTGAGGTGGCAGTGACAATATCAGTGTGAGCACTGGTATGCATAAACTTTTATGTGTTTGTGACAATGTGTGTACATTGGTATGTGTGCATTACATTAAGCGTAAGTCAGTGAGTGTATGGGCTTTGATGAATGCAAGTGAATAGTGTGCACATTGGGGTCTTTGTATGCCCACCTGGATAAGTGTATCAGTGTGCATGTTGCTTTTTGTGTCACTGTGTATTGTGTGTGTGTGTGTTTGTGCCTGTGTGTACATTTGTCTTCAGGTCTTTGTGTGTTGGTGTGCATCTATATTGGAATGTTTGTGTGTGTGTATTTGGTGTGGTGAAAAATGCATTACTCCTGACTTACTGAAATCTCTTGCCCAATATCTGCCATCTTGAACAGTTCTGACAGTCCCAGGTCAAAGGGTAGCAGCTGCATGAGTGAGACTTCCACATTTTCAGACAGCGACCACGCCAACTACGACAGGGTTTGTGGATCCAGCATTAGATTGTTCAGTCACTTCTGGATCCACAGGGAAAGAAAGGCATCCTCCATTTTGAGAGGTTGCCTAAGTAAAAGGGGATATTATTGAGCTGCGTGTGTATACATGTGTATGTGTGCATATACGTGTGTGTGTGTGCAGATACATGTGTGTGTACATGTGTGTATGTATACATGTGTTTGTGTACACATGTGTGTACACGTGTGTGTGTATACACGTGTGTACGTGTGTGTGTATGTGAATGTATATGTGCATGTGTTTATGTGTGTGTGTATGTATGTGTATACATGTGTGTGTGTCTGTATGTATACGTGTGTGTGTGTGTCTGTGTGTATACGTGTGTGTGTGTGTGTGTGTGTAGACATTTCTAATCATTATCTCATTTCAGCCTTAACTCCAGTCTCCTGCCTGCTCCCCATAACCTTTCAACCCATACTAAAATCAAAAATCTGTCTAACTTCTCCTTAAATTTATTCAGTGTTCTGGAATCCATCCGTGAATCCCAAAGATTCACGACCCTTTGAGAGAAGCAATTCCTCCTAATCTCTGTTTTAAATTGAATTCTCAATCAAGATTGCCCCACTTGAGGAAACATCCATTCTATTAAAGGCGTATATATGTCAATTCACCATGTTAGTTAATCATCTATCAATCAGTTGATCTTTCAATAAGCAGCCCAGATATCAATAGGCAATGTGATTCTTTGGTTGATAAGTTAACTTAGAGACTAAACTTTAAAACACTATGTTGAGAGACATTAATAAGTGCAGTAACAATAGTGTTCATGCTTCTTTCTTAATGGTTAGAACAGGACACATTATTCAGCATTGGAGGGTTCTTTCTCAGCTCATCTCTGTTCTCTCACATGAACTAATCGTACCCCCATTTACTGATCACTCTTAACAAAGCCACCTACACTTAAAGTGTTTGAAATGTCTGTTAACAAGGCTCAATATCATAAAACACAATACCATCACAGCAAATGAACACCTTGGATTCAATGTTCCATGATGCCATCATTTGACAAAAGACATTACAGGGATTTGGTTTTTAAATTCCTCTTCCCTACTGGAGCTATTGCCCCTTGTGAAGTTGAAGAGCTGGCACTTCCTTCTGACATTTCACTGATGTTGTCATTTTCCAGAGTGAACCTAGCCATTAAAGCCAGAATCTTCTGGCATCTCTTGCATGTGTTACGTTAGACACACATGCTTTCTCACGTGCCTCACATTTCCCTAATCATTGCATTTCTTGCTGGTGTCCTCTAATATGCTTATTCATACATGGATGGTCATAGTTGAATAAAATGCAAAAAAACTGCTTCACTCAATGGCTACATTTGCGTAACTTCCAAGGAGGGATCACTATTTCTTACTTATTGATGCTGACCTGAGCGGTGACTCGAGGGTCCATTCTCTATTGGCTAGCAAGGCTCACTGTGATACACTGTACACCAGGTAGAACTAATCATTGTATAAAGGCCCAAAGTACAGTATGATGTGATCTTGCTTCAGGTACAATATCACAGTGCACTGGTTGCTAATTTGACCCTACAAACTGCGAGGGTTATCGATTCTCAATCTTACCATCGGTCATTAGGAGATCAGCATTAAGCAGCTCAGCCAAAATTCCCATTGTTACAGCCCCAGCAGAACCACATGCTTCAGTAAATCTCATATACAATATAGATAAAATGAAAAAAATATATACATAACAGACAGCATCAAGACTGCAGCACATCAAAGAGCTCAGATGACAGAAACTATTCATAAAGAGCTTGAACATCACTGTTGTGATTGATGACTGTACCTGAACCCTCTGATGTGTAAAAGCCTTGTAACACAGTCTTAAGTACCTATTATCCCAGGATTTATGGTATTCATGATAGGCTTGTGGGATTGGAACTACATAACAATACCAAAAAGGGAAGTGAAGGGACAAGAGCCCACAAGCCTTCTACAGCATTTGGCCAGTAATTTGGACTCCTCACTGTGTGCCTCATAAAATTTGTGTGGATAATTATAAAGGGTTAGATGCTTGTGATCTGTTCTTTCCCTGAGTGCACTTAAAAGCAGTTAAGGATTGTGTGCTGCAATGTCAACCAATACCAGCTTATGGTTGTGTGGTTTGGTGCCAGCATTCACTTTCCTTGGTTAGGTCTAAGGGTATATTTACTTTGTTTACCATAGAAGAGAAAAGCCTTTAGTCTTAGGGTGAAGCAGCTCATGTCTTCAACAAAATGCATTTTATGGTAGCAGTCAGGTACAAGTTACATTTGTAACTTAGATGTTGTTACTAAGATAGTTGACCTGTAGATATAGGTCTTCACCCTGCAAGATCTCAAGATGCTCTGCTTTTTCCCCACTGATCTCCTTATGGCATCATCGGATGAGATGAAACTAACGCTGTTCTCTAATTAACACTTCTGGAACCTTATACAACACCAAACACATTATTTCATTGTGACACTAAGCCAAAAAAAAAGGCCAGGTTGTTACGATCCTGGGTCTTGCCTGAAAAAACTTTGTTGATCCCTTGAAAATTAACAAATAGATTCAGTTCCCCTGTACTTGGATAAGGGGATGGATATCGGTCAGGTCTCCGTGAAGAGATTGATATCAACGACCTCAGCTGGCAAGTAGGCATTCATAACATCCAGTCAGAACAAGGTTTCATTTGACTACAAAACATTTTGAGGAAAAATGACTAATTAGCTGGCGTAGGGCTCACGTATCAAGAATAAATGCAGTTCTAAATCCGGGGCCAAACCGCAGCATGAGTCAGCAATATTCAGGACAGCAGATTAAAAGTGCTGAGTAATTATTCAGCAATAACCCAACTACACGGAAATACTCTCATTAAAAATCACACTGAATACCTCAAATATTACAGAATTATAATCAAGAGTACGATTGCAGAGGTATTACTAAACCTTAGTCAAACCCTGAGCCTTCAAGAATCAAATCATTTGCCAGCTCACGTAAAAGATCTCAATTCAATCCTGGAGTTCTTTCCATTTTTTTGTAATTCTACAGTTACTTCATGTGCAGCCACAGCAACTGAGGAACAAGCATTTAAACCCAGGCCACACACATCATATACAAATCCATGAACAAAGGCAAATGGGACTTTTTGCTATTATGAATCAATATTCAAGTCAGGCTACTTGGATTTACAATTTGATCAAAATTTCAATTCAGTTCTGAATGTGGAGCTACTCTTGGATCAACACCACTCACATATACTGATGTGCCACTCATAAGGTCAGGGTCAGTGACTCATAGGAAAGACTAGTCAGTTAATGGGGTGAACTTTGGTTACAATGGGAGGGTTAAGGATAGTACGACTACAGACTGATCAGCAAGGAACAGGGATGCGCATTTGGGATAAGGAAGGGACGAAAAATGATTTTTTAGTTGTCTGATTAACAGCTAAATAACTGATCATTAAGGTATTGAATAATCTGTCCATTTATCAACTGGCTTTGGAAAGTGATGTGAGATAGACATGAATTGATAGACGATAATAGCACAGGAAGCTAAACGAGGGACATCGGTGATGACATATCAAGAAAACATCCAGAGCTGGCAATCCTAGATGAGTTTACAAAAAAATTCAAACATTGCAATCGACAGAAGAAGAAAGTCATGATTGCAAATGCATAAATAGCACAGGGCTGTCTGAGCCAGATATTACAAGTTCATTGACCTGGTCTAGCCTGAGGTTCTGCATCAATATATCATCAGACACCGAAGAGGACACCTTCAAGCACTTGTTAGTTCTTACACAGAACATCATGAATGGTTTTCATCCCCTTATCTAAGGAAAGATATCCAGGCTCTGGAGACTGCCCAGAAGAAGATTCACCAGGTTGATCCCAGGCATGAGGGACTTTCTTATCAGGAGACAGTGTACAAGTTGTGCCTGCAATCACTGGAGTTTTTAATGAATGAGATGTGACCCTCATGAAAAATTTAAGATTCACAGGGGACCTAACAGAATAGATGTGTAGACATTATGTCCCCTTGTGGGACAGTTTATGTTCAGGCAGCGTAATCTCAGAGTGAGAGGTCACCTCAGTTAGGACAGAGTTGACAAGGGTACTTTCTTTCAAAGGGTAGTGAATCTGTGGAATTCTTTACCACAGAGGGTTCAGGAGACTGGGCCTTTGAGTACATTCAGGGCTGAAATAGACAAATAATTAATCAGTACGGGAATCGAGGGTTTCTCGGGAAGGGTAGGGAAGCAGAATAAAGATGATCAGATCAGCAATTCTGTCACCGAATGGGTCAAATGGCCTACTTCGGCTCCTTCACCTTAAGGCCTTTTGGTTAACACGAGCATGGGCACTGGCAGAAAAAGCCTGGGAACAGGTCACCTACCTGTCCTCTTGATAGGAAATGAACAGTGGAATTATCAAAGAACTGAAAGACAACATCTTCACAGAAAACTGTTTGACAAACCTTCCCTCCGCAGTTACCAAACACAGAAGCTCAAACTGTGTTGAATCAGAGCAGGAAGACATTCTGCAACTTGGATGTGAAATTATTGCAATTTAAATGACATTTGGGATGTTTGCTCATTTCCCTCACCAACCACCAGGACACTATCTCCAATACAAGGTAATGATCTTTAAAAAAGAATGATGTGCCACATTTTTTTATCTGAGATGAAGAGGAGACAAGGTTGGTGTGGATCATAATTAAATTCTTTCACAGGATGAGGGCATTGCTCGCTAGGTTAGGATTTATGGCCAATCCTTATTGATTTTTTGATTTATTTATTATCACATGTACCAAAATACAGTGAAAAGCTTTGTTTACAAGGGGTACAGGCAAGATCAATGTTAGCAAGATCAGTGTTATTTGATATTAGGGAGTCCATTCATTAGTCTGATAATCGCGGGGAAGAAACTGTTCCTGAACCTGCTAGTGCGTGTGTTCAAGCTTCTGTGCCTTCTGCTTGATGGAAAAGTTTGTACGGGTGGATGGGTCTTTACTGATGCTGCCAGCCGTCTGCAGCAGCGAGCCAAGTAATAGAGCTCATGGGTGGAAGATTGGCTTCTGTGATGGTCTGGGCGATGCACACGACCTCCTGTAGTCAATCACATTGCTGTGGGATTGGAGTCACATGTAGGCCAGACCAGGTACGGATGGCAATTTGCTTCTCTGAAGGGCAATAGTGAACCAGATTGGCTTGTCCCAACCATCAACAATGGATTCACAGACATCATTTGGGGTGGCACGGTGGCTCAGTGGCTAGCACTGCAGCCTCACAGCGCCAGGGACCAGGGTTCAATTCCAGCCTCGGGTAACTCTCTGTGTGGAGTTTGCACGTTCTCCCCGTGTCTGTGTGGCTTTGCTCCGGGTGCTCCGGTTTCCTCCCACAGTCCTAAGATGTGCAGGCTACGTGGATCGGCCATGCCAAATTGCCCAAAGTGTTTCGGGGGATGGGTCTGGGTGGAATGCTGCAAGAGAACTTGTTGGGCCAAAGGGCCTGTTTCCACACTGTAGGTAATCTATTTAGACTCTTAATTCCAGGTATTTATTGAATTCAAATTCCACCATCTGTGGTGGCAGGATTCAAATTCAGGTTATTGGATTCCCAGTCCAACAATAATACCACTGGGCCACTGCCTTCCCATAAATCTCAGCATTGAGCATTTAGGCCAAATGACCTGTTACTGAGGTGTAAAATCTATCTTTTCTGGAAATCGTAGAGAAAGGTGAAGCACATGGCTACGCATAAACTACTGTTACCTTAGCAACAGCTGCCACACTTGTTTGGGGCTGATCATGGGGTTGCAAACATAATAACACGGTATGGACTTCAAAAACTGGATCAACCCACCAGTAGGGTCGGTGTGCCCAGAGTTAGAGTTCGTGTACCTTTATAGAAATGGTTAGGGGAAGCAAATTTTCAACCAGCAGATTGATGACTGCCAAATCCAGGTTTGGCTAAGAGGTGTGTGTCATTGTTGGTTCAGGAAGACAAATAAAAAGTTAATTTCAAGCAGGTGGAGGGAAAGCTGTTGTTCAAACAAGCATTGAATTACTGCTCCAAATGGGTACGCCATGTTCCTTTGTACCAGAGATGTCTGGAGATACCATAATTTTCTGAAAACAAGTTGCACACTAATTATAGTTCAGGTTTAATTACAGAACCATACACCGCAGGAAGAAACCATTTAACCCATCATGCCTGTGCTAACTGTAACAAGATCAGCCAGGTGGACCTCATAGAATATGAGTTTCCTGATTAGGGCTGTTAGTCTGATCCAATCAGGGAGCCCTGGCTGACAGATATAAACAGGCATGTCAGATATTGTGACACTGAGAGCTGGCTGTGAGGGAACGAGACCATTGCTAAGAGCCTGCCACATATAAATAAAGGGTAACTTGGAGACAGGCTACCACCCTTGGTGGAGTTATTTCACCAAAGCTTTGAAAAGACTATCCAATCTCATTTTATTTTGGTCACTGGAAACAGTTATAGAGTCTCAGAGTCATTCAGCATGGAAACATGCTGGAAACAGAGCTTTCAGTCCAACGCGTCCATGCCGACTAAATTTTCCAAACTAGGCTAGTCCCATTTGCCTGCACTTGGCCTATATCCCTCTGGATGGTAGAGAATGCAGCTTCAAAAAGTGCTGGTGAAGGAATTGTGATGGTTTTCTTGTAACAAATGCTGAAGATAACAGCTGGGGTGCCAACTGAAGCTTTATCCGAAATGGTGCTGTGTTCATCTGTTGTGAGAGCTACAGGCATCCATGCAAGTAGAGAACATTTTATCAAACTCCTGACTTTTGCTTTGTAGCTGGTAGGCAGGTGTTTGGTGAGACAGGAGGTGTGTTGGATATTGGAACCTCACTGCTGTATAGTCACCATTCCATGAGTCCGGCCATCTACAATAGATGAATATCATCTGATTGTCTCCAGAAAACCAGTCTGGGCATTGGCCAGTTTGGTCGATGCCAACTGCACAGACACAGTGTCCTCAATGGCACCAGGGTGCAGCTCCAGGAATTGATCAGTTCAGTTGAATTGAATTAGCTTTAGTGTCACGTGCATTCGAATGCATGCAGTGAAACATTTGCAATGTTGTTACTTACAGCATCATCTTGGGTACAAGATAGCTAGGTAAAGATACTTAAGTATTTCGTATAAAATAGAAAAAAGTAATAAATTAAAAAGTTTAGCATAAGAATAAAAAAGGAAAGAAGTACTGAATTTCCAATCCTTCTGCCCCAATCCGTGTGGCCACTGAGCCTCCAGACCACGCCGAGCTTCAAAACCCGAGGTCTAGCCTCCAGTGCGCAAAGGGTCTCACATGCCATGATGCCTCTAGCCTGGGACTCACCTCTCCATGACAGCCTCTGGACCGGGCTTCGCCTCCTCCATTCCCATCCGAGTAAGGTTAAAAAGTTTAAAGGAAACACACACACAAAGAAAAGAAAATACACTGCTGGAGCAGACAAACTCTGGCATGGGAGCCCCACTCCACCGCCATGTTGGCCGTAACACAGTTACGTGTAACTTGAAATCTTCATAGATTGGTGGCAGCACAGGAAGAGGCCAATCGGCCTATCAAGTCTGTGCCAGCTCTCAACATTGATCCCAGGAGCTGCTTAACGAAGAGTAACAGCAACATAAAGCAACAAGTGGAGAGATACTACATGAATTAAATTTGATACTTCCAGATTTGGCGCTTCTTAACATGGATGATGCACAACTTGCAGTCCAGATATCAGTGACTAGTGAGAACCTCCATTTTACGAATCTGGATTAGACAATAGGTGCAGGAGTAGGCCATTCAGCCCTTCGAGCCAGCACCACCATTCATTATGATCATGGCTGATCATCCACAATCAGTATCCTGTTCCTGCCTTATCCCCATAACCCTTGATTCCACTATCTTTACGAGCTCTATCTATCTCTTTCTTGAAACTATCCAGAGACTTGGCCTCCACTGCCTTCTGGGGCAGAGCATTCCATATATCCACCACTCTCTGGGCGAAGAAGTTTCTCCTCAACTCTGTTCTAAATGGCCTACCCCTTATTTTTAAACTGTGTCCTCTGGTCCTGGACTCACCCATCAACAGGAACATACTTCCTGCCTCCAGATTGTCCAATCCCTTAATAATCTTATACATTTCAATCAGATCCCCTCTCATCCTCCTAAACTCAAGTGTATACAAGCCCAGTCGCTCCAAACCTCCAACATATGATAGTCCCGCCATTCCGGGAATTGACCTCATGAACCTACACTGCACTCCCTCAATAGCCAGAACGTCCTTCCTCAAATTTGGAGACCAAAACTGCACACAATACTCCAGGTGCGGTCTCACCAGGGCCCTGTACAGTTGCAGAAGGACCTCTTTGCTCCTATACTCAATTCCTCTTGTTATGAAGGCCAGCATGCCATTAGCTTTCTTCACTGCCTGCTGTACCTGCATTAATAATGATACTTTCATCACAACAGATGATGCATGGCAGAACAGAAGTAAGCTGTTGCATTTACATTGCAAATCCTACAACCTGTGGATTTTCCAAAGCACCTTATAGCAAATGAAGTACTTTTTGAAGGGCATTTCATGCATTACTTGTTACTAATTACTTGTAGTGCATGAAATATTGTCACTGTTTTGTGAAAAGCAAGCTCCCACAAATAGCGACATTATCATGACTGTGTAATTTGTTTTCGTAGTAGGAGCTGAGGGATAACTGTGGGCTGAGACACCAGGGATAATACACCTGCTCTTCAGGTAAAATTGTAAAAGATCTTGCCTGACACAGCAAATGGGTCTAATTTAACAAGGACTGTATCATTTCCCTGCTACATACACATTAAATAGTCAACAAAACATTTTGTGCTCAGCTCTTGAAAAGCATGGATGAATGAAATGAAAAGGGGAATAATCGGGTTTTGATGGAATTGTGAGTCTGGTTTTACTAACACATACAGACAGTGGTGAAAGAACATAGGCACAAGTCTTTTTTAAACCAATCTCCATCATATCATCTAAACTGACAATCCAGTTCACTGCTCTCTCACTACAATACCAGAGAATTAGTCTAGATAACGAGGTTGGGCCCTGGAATACAGCTTGAAACCGCAAGCATTGATTCAAAGCCAATTGCACTATCAGTTAAGCCATTCCTGTGCTGGCGTAAAGTCTGCAGAAATGATGGAAAGCAGTATCAGTGGGCTTGCAAAACTGATACAAATACACGTATTAAGCAATAGGCACTGTCCTGCAACTCTGCTTTCAAAACAAAAAACAGACCCATCACATAAATCTTCTGTGCTACAAAGGCCCTCAAACTGTGGCAGCATTCACACAGACATTTGTTCACTAATCCCTTTTTCTACGCTGATACCAGTATTGAAATGCAAGCGACACAAGAAGGTTTAGGGCAGATTACACAGACACAATCCCTTTGGCCTTCTGAGGAAGAAAAATGGTTCTTCAAATCAAATTTTCTGCCTCGAGTATTTAACAAATAATTGCAGCACAAAACTCTGTCCTCCAGCGCAAGAGAAGATAAGTCAATGAGCCAAAAATGAAAAAGGATTTGCTGTGGATGTGACAGTTGATTGTTGGCGTATCTTCTCACTCTCTCTCCTCAGACCATAAGAAGAAGTAGGCCATTTGGCCGATCAAATCTCCTCTGCTATTCAATGAGATCAGGGCTGATCTGGATAACCCTCAACTCTACGTTCCTAGCTTTCCCTCACAAACCTTGTTTACCTTGTTATTAAAATGTATTGGCTTCAGTCTTGAATGCTCCCAATGGCCTAGTATTCTAGACATGGTCTGATTTGTGCCTGGTATAGTTTCAGTAAGACTACCCCATTTTGATGCTGTTCCTTTGAAATATAAACCAATATTATAACTGCCTTCCCTGTTATTTGATTTGATTTGATTTGATTTATTGTCATACATACCTCAGTACAGTGAAGAGCTTTGTTTGTGAGCAGTCACAGGAAGAAGGGGTCATAAGATGGAATAAGAACTTTAACATAGTACGACACAGTTTACACCACACAGGACGTGCGCTGGGCATGTTCAACAATAATAAGATCAGCACTATTTGAAATTGGACAGTCCATTCATCAGTCTAATAACAGCCGGGAAGAAGCTATTCTTGAACCTGCTGGTGCATATGTTCAAGCTTCTGTATTTTCTGCCTGATGGAAGAGGTTGTAGGAGAGCACTGCCGGAATGGAACGGTTCTTTGACGATGTTGGCAGCCTTTCTGCAGCAATGAGACACGTGAATGGAGTCTGTGGATGGGAAGTTGGCTTCCATGATGGTCTGGGCTGTGCACACCACCTTCTGTAGCTTCTTACAGTCCTAGACAGAGCAGTTGCCATGCCAGGCCACTATGCACCTGGACAGTGTGCTTTCAATGGGGCTTCTGTAGAAGTTGGTGAGGGATGTTATGGACATGTCAAATTTCCTGAGCTGCCTGACGAAGAAGAAGCCTTGTTGTGCCTTCTTGGTCATCACATCTATGTGGGACGTCCAGGACAGGTTGTCAGTTATGGTCACTCCTAAGAACTCAAAGGTCTCCACTCTTTCAGCCTCCATTCCACTGAGGTAAATGGGGACGTGTTCTCCTCCTTTCTTTCTGAAGTCAATGATCATTTCTTTTAGTTTTACCCACATTGAGAGAGAGGTTGTTATCATTGCACCGTGTCACCAAGCCCTCTATCTCCTTTCTCTTTTCTGCCTCATCATCGTTCGATATCCGCCCTAATATTACCTGCTGAATGTGAATCCTAGCATTTGGGACTTATGCACCTGGACATCCAAAAGTGTATGTGCTGCAGTTTCCTGCAGCCTTTCTCTATTTAAATAATATTTAATGATTTACGAATAATCCTTTATTCCTTGTGGTAAGCTTTTTGTCCATTCATTTAACCTGTCTATGCCCTTCTTTAGACTCTGTGTTATCCCACTACTTGCCTTCCCAGCTATTTCTGTATCATCCAAAAAAAAGACTATATTATTTAAGAATGGCGGGGGAGGAGTCTTATGGAGAAGAATAAGGGGGGGTCTTGTGGAAACACATAAAATTATGAAGGGAATAGATGAGATAGAAGCAGGGAGGTTGTTTCCACCAGCCGTTGAAACTAGAACTAGGGGGTATAGAATTTCCTATTTATCTAAGTCATCAATAATAATGTAAATAATTATCGCCCTAGCGCCAATCCTTGTGGAAATCTATTCATTACAAATAGCCATAATAAAAATGTCCCTTATCCCAACTCTTTGTGTTACACTAGTCATGCAATCTTCTATTATTGATAATATATTACTCTCCAAAATCACTGGTTCCTACCTTATTAGATAGGCTTATGTATGTTGCCTTATCAAATGTCTTATGGAATCCCAAATATATTACAACTATTGGTTGCCCTTTATCTATCCTACTGGTTCTTTTCTGAGAAGAATTCCGATACATTTGTCAAGCATGAATTTTCCCTTTAATGTTGAGTCTGTTTGCTTATATTATTTCTAAATGTACAGTTTTTACATCACTTATAACAGACTCCAACATGTTCCCAATGTTAAGCTAACTGTCCTTTAGTTCCCCATTCTTTAGTCTCTGTCCCTGTTTGAGAAAGGGTGTTAAATTGGCAGTTTTCCAATTCTCTTGGGCTTTTCCAGAATCTAAAGATTCATGAAAGATCACCACCAGTATCCATTACCATTAGGTGCCCTAGTACTTTGTGTCTCGTCGTAATTATCGTATTCACTCCCTTTCTTCCTTTTTGAAGAAGGAATATTTGCAGAAGCTATTTTTATATCACTTGCCAACATACCCTCAAAGTTTATATTCTCTTTTTTTTGTTGACTTTAAAAGCTTTCCAAATTTCTGGTTAACTAATTTTGGCACATTGTATTTTTTGTCCTTTGTCTTTCAATTTTTTCTCTATCCTTAATGTCCTTGGTGAACCATAGTTGCTTCATTCTTTTACTACAATAATTGTTTCTCACGGGGACACTTGTGATTTGTGAACTTTTTTTCTTAGAAATCCACCAGAGTTCATCAACTCCTTTTCCAGTCCTTTCCAGCCAAATGTTCCCTCTTTTAGAGTTACTCTTATTGAGTTTAGCTCAAGTGACAAGTTTCTCACTCTCAAATCGAATTCTATAAATTCTGCAATATTATGGTCTCTGTTTCCTTGGGGATCTTCTACTCTGAAATCACTTATTAAACTTGCTTCATTACACATTACTAGATCTAAAATAGCCTGATGCTTGGATCCTTGTTCTCCGAAACTGTTTCAAAAACACTAATTTGCTCCTCGTGGCTTCTTCGGCCAACTTGATTTTCCCAATCTACACAAACATTGAATTCACTCTTGATTAATGTAGTGCTTTTCTTTAAATATGCCCTCATTAAATCCTGATTTACTCTCCACACTACAGTATGGTTACTGTTCGAGACCTATAGACTATTCCAACCAGCGTCCTCTCCCCTAGTTATTTCTTACCTCTACCCCACACAGATTCTACATCTTCCGATCGAAAAGATTCATAGAGTCAGAGTCGCACAGCATAGAAACAGGCCCTTTGGTCCAACACGTCTATGCAAACCAGCTTACCCAAACTAAACTAAACTAGTCCCATTTGCCTGCACTGATATCCATCTAAACACTACCTATTCATCTACCTGTTCAAAAGTCTTAAATTTTATAACTGCCCCAGCATCTCCCACTTCCTCTGGCAATTCATTCCACATATGAACCATGCCCTTGTGAGGAAATATTGCCCCTTACATCTATTTTAACCCTTTCTCGTTTCAACTTAAAACAATGCCCTCTAGAGTTGATCTCTTTTACCGTAGGGTAAAGACCTTTGCTATGCATCTTTATCAATGCCCTTCATGATATTATCAATCTCAATTAGTTCATCCTTCAACATCTTATGCTCCAGTGAAAGCAGTCCCAGCCTATCCAGTCTCTCCTTATAACTCACACCCTCCAGACCCAGAAATGTCCTCAAGGACCTTTTCTGTAATTTACTAATATCATTCCTGCATGGCCTCATCAACATCTCATACGGCCACAACATGATATCCCAACTCCTATACTCAATGTTCTGACTGAAGAAGGCAAACATGCAAAATGCTTTATTTATCATCCTGTCTACTTTTGACATAACTTTCAAGGAACTATGTATCTGAGCCCCTAGGTCTCTCAGTTCAACAACATTGCCCAAGGCCCTAACATTGATTGCACAAGTCCTGCCCTTACCAAAATGCAATACCTCAATTATCAAAATTAAATTCCCTCTGCTACTCCTCAGCCCGTTAGCCCAGCTGATCAAGATCCATTTATACTCTTAGATAATCTTCCTCACTGTCCACTACATCACCAATTTTGGTGTCACCCACAGACTTACTAACCATGCTTCCGATACTATCATCCAAATTATTTATATAAATCATGAACAACAGTACTGACCCCTGCAGAACACCACTGGTCACTTGCCTCTAGTCCAAAAAACAACCATCTCTCACCACCCTGTCTCCTCTTGCTATCATGTTTATTCCATTGCATACCAGCAAAGCACTTCTAACTTTCATTTTGGAAAGTCCTGTACACCTAAATATTCAGATCCCAGCTTTGATCTCTTTGTCTCCCTAGGAGCAATAATATCATACTTATTAACCTCTATTTGTGCCAGTAATTCATTTATTTTACTCTAAATGCTATATGCATTTAAGTAACACGGCATTAATCATCCAGGTTTTACCACTGCCCTTCCTACCTCTTAACATGATTCACTGTTCCTTTCAAACCGTTGTACAATCTGATCCTGCCTGTCTCACTATGTCAGCACTGTGGTCATATCCTTTTGTTTTCTAAGTCCACATATCCCCTCTCCAGAACTCTCCCACTCTTTGTTTAATTCAAAAATCTTCTCTACAAGCCTGGTTATTCAATACACCAAAAGACTGGGCCCAGCACAGCTCAAGTGTATCCCAGTACATGATCACCTAAAATGGTTTGAAGAATGGCTAAAACCCAACAGAATTGGAGAACAGGAAATAGATATATTATGGAAGGATTAATTGGGTGAGAATTGGGTATAAAAATATGGCAAGCCATTAATTGGTGGCATGTGACCTTCATAGAATGTAGTTAACTAAATGATCAGATGGGCCAATAGGCCAAGGAGTGGCAGATGAAGTTTAATTTAGATGAACGTGAGGTGCTGCATTTTGGAAAGGCAAATCAGAGTAGGGCTTGCAAATGTGATAGTCAGGGCCTAGGGAGTGTTGCTGAATGAAGAGACCTTGGGGTGTACATTCATAATTCTTTGAAAGTGGAGGTGTAAGTTGCTACAATAGTGAAGGTGTTTGGTACGCTTGCCTTTGTTGGTCAGGGCATTGAGTATAAGGGGTTGGGAAGTCATGTTGTGGCTGTACAGGATATTGGTCAGGTCACTTTTGGAATACTACTTTTTTTTCAATTCTGGTCTCCCTGCTGCAGGAAGGATGTTTTTAAACTTGAAAGGGCTCAGAAAAGATTTACAAGGGTTTTTGCCATGGTTGGAGGGTTTCAGATATAGGAAGATAAAGTCATGAGGGGCATGGATAGGGTGAATAGCCAAGGTTCTGTTCCCCAAGGTAGGGGCGTCCAAAACTAGACGGCATAGGTTTAAGGTGAGAGGGGTAGGTTATAAAAGAGACCTAAGGGGCAACTTTTTCACAAAGAGGGTGGTGCGTGTATGGAATGAGCTGCCAGAGGAAGTAGTGATGGCTGGTACAATTACAGCATTTAAAAGGCACTTGGATGGGTACATGAATAGGATGGGTTTTGACAGACATGGGCCAAATGCTGTCAAATGGACTAGGTTAATTTAGGATATCTGGTTGGCATGAATGAGTTGGGCTGAAGGGTGTGTCTCCATGCTGTACATCTCTATGACTATGATACAGCCAAAAGAAGAGAAAGGAAGGGTGAGAGAAAAACCAGGGGAGAGAGAAAGCAAAAGAAAGAGACAGAATCTGGAATAGGGAGGGCAAGAAAGTAAGCAACAGCGAAAGGAAGAAAGGAGTGGGGGGGGGGGGGTAGCGAGAGAGAGAATGTAAAATCAAGGCAGAGAAAGAAGAGGCATGACAAGAAAGAAAGCAAAAGATAGTGAGAAGGGCACAGGAGCCAACTTCTACTCACTATTTCATTTGTTTGTAATGACCTAATCTGATCAGCCAGCCTCAGCGGCATCTGACATTTTTAAACTGATTGTTATCCTATGAATGATTTGATCTGTGCAAACCTTTGGGGCTGACGGTAAATCACATCAATCTGTTCTGGGGTTAATTAAAACAGATTGAATGAGCCACTTTCACCGGAGGTGTCTGGGCAGCTTCTTTACAGATCCGATCTAAATCACATAAAAAGTAAATTTATATAGATGCATCTTTGTCCAAGAACCTCATTCTTTTTAGGATGGCAGCTGAATTGCTGCTCCTGGAGGTACAAGTTGCTACCTTCTTCAGCCAATAAATTAAACTGGGATTCCAATGCCTTTGTGAGAGAACTCTCTTCAATCTCTTCAGCTTTGTGGCTCTCCATCATTTAAAGCTTTCAGAAACAACTCTCGTTTGTACGTTCAGTGGTACATTTCAAGGGTTATGGTTCCCCTCTCTTCCACCATTTCCCCCACGCCAGCCTTCCTAACCCTCTTAAGCAATACCACAAAGATGACATTGTATGCACTGTCACCAGGGACTGGTAACCCAGGAGAGAACCAGAATTCCTGTCTCATGCTGAACAAGAATCATAGAACACCTACAATGTAGAAAGAAGCCATTCGGCCCATCAAGTCTGCACCGACGCCCACATCCACCCACCCGCACCCCGAGGCGGCATCATCATACCCAGACCCTTATCCCCATTACTCCACAGTTACAATGGTTAATCAACTTAATCTGCACATCCCTGGACACTACAGGTTATTTAGCATGGTCAAGCCACATAACCTACGCATCTTTGGACTGTAAGAGGAAACATGAGAACCCAGTGGAAGCTAACATAAACGTGGCGAGAATGTGCAAACTCCACACAGTCACCCAAGGCTCAATTGCACCCAGGTCCCTGGTGCAGTGCAGCCATAGTGCTCACCACTGAGCCTGGTTATGTATAAAACAAAAGTTTTCTTTTAATGTCTTTGACAGAATGAATCGTCTAAATTGAATCAATTGGGCAACACCAAGGAGCGGGCGTCAGCACACAGAATTATACAGAGTTGGCGAAGACAGTGTCAGGCCATTCAGCCCAACTGGTCTCTGTTTGCACTTATGCTCCTACTGAGCCTATTCTAACCTGACTATACCTTACCCTACCTGCATTATCTTCCATGAGGTGTTAGTTTAGCTTCCCATTCAATGCATTTATGCATTTGCTTCATGTGTCACATATAAAAGCAAATTCAACAATCTAACCACATCCTTGAGTTAGGAGGTTTCTCCTGAGTTGTATTTTTTTACTGAATATCTTATATTTCTAACCTTTAATGTGGAATTCCCACAAGAGTAAAACTATTTTCTCTATTCATACTCTATCAAAACACTTTCTTATCCGTCCGTGCATTACCATTGCAACATGTGGAATAGAAAAGTAGACCATTCGGCCCCTTGAATCTGCTCCACCGTCTACTACAACTGTGGCTGATCTGATTAATCCATTGTCCTGCATACTCTCAATAACCTTTCACGCTCTTACTTATCTACCGCTGCCTCATAAAGATTCAAGGATTCTGCTTCCATTGCCTTTTGAACTGGAAGAGTGTCAGAGTCACACAACGCTCTGTGACAAAAAAACATTCTCCCTATCTCTGCCTGAAATGGGTGGCCTCTTATTTTGAAACAGTGACCCCTCATTCTTGATTATCCTATATACACTTGCACCTTGCCAAGGCTCCTCAGGATTGTATACATCAAAGTCAACTTTCTCTTGCTCTTCTCAACTCCAGCAGATACAAGCCTAGCCTGTCCAACCTTTCGTCTTAAAGGACTTGCCCATTCCAGATATTAGTCGAGTAAATCTTCCTGTTTCCAATGTTTTTACGTCCTTCTGTAAACAATGTATACAGCATAGTCCACACTGGTCTCACCAATGCTCGTCAATCATGTCACCCATTCTCTTCTAGAGAGAAACCGAGTCAATTTGCTAGGTATTTTCTGCTAAATATAACCTCTCAGTTGTTGCATTACCCTTATAATTTTTTTGTGTGCCTTTCTTAGATATCCGTTTTTTGCACTATAGAGACCAAGACCAAGCACAGTATTTAAGTGTGTCCTAACCAGGAATCTGTACAAGTTGTACACATCTGTACAACTTCGTGTCTTTTCAGTTTAATTCATTCAGAAATTAACTCCAACACCAAAGTGTTACGCTTCAGATGAAATGTTAAAGCACGCCTGATCATCATTTACTCAATGACTCAATGGTACTTTCTGATTAATACAAATTTTCCCAGAAACTCTGGTTTTGTCAAAAAGTATTACGACAACAGATGCACAAAATGTCCTCCCAGCTTCCTGCATGATATTAATCACTGCACCTTCTGGTAATTATCTGTATGTAAAACATGTTGAAGCATTTCTAGGGAATGTGTGAAAGGATGTTTCATGAATGTAATTCTCTTTTGGTTTCTTTCTTGATTATGGCAAGATTTCAAATGCACTGGCACAACATTGAAAAGAATCATGAGTCACAAAATTGATGCTGAAGATTTGTAGGAGTAAAAAGCAAACACTTTGAGGAAAGATGTAACTATCTCCATCATTATTCGTTGGAGTAAGTTTGTAAGTTTGTGCCCACCAGCAGACAGCACGTTGCTGAAATGTGTGTATCTATCTCAAGTGCAGATGCCGCAGATCTGAAACTAATATAGAAATCGCTGGAGAAACTCAGCAGTCTGGCAGCATCTGAAGAAGGGTCACGGGACTTAGAGTGTTCAGTCTGCTTCCTTTCCACAGATGCTGTCAGATCTGCTGAGTTTCTCCGGCAATTTCCGTTCTTGTTTTACCTCAAATTTGCACTTCCTGTGATCTCTGACTACTAGAATTCAGGTGGAGGTACAAATAATAGCTCGAGCCTTGCAGGACTATGAAATGCTGCTGAAGTGGCCTCTCCAAACTGACAGGCCATTCACTCTCTTCAGATCAGCCCCCAGGTGTCTGGCAACATCTCAAATTTAAAGGTCTCATCCTTGTGTTTGAAATCCACCACAACCTTCTCCCTCTCCCTCTTTCTCCCCACAAATTCAACTTCCCCAACAGGACTCAAGATCTCTGCATTCAGCAACCATGGTTTGAGCTGACACCATGGACTGATTGATCTCCATTGAAACAACCCTTCGTTGACCAATCCTTATGGATTCCACCTAGTGTGTTGGTCCTGCACTGTTGAGACTGCTCGCTTACACTGCACAGTCTCAACTCTGTGTCTACCTTAACAAAGGTGACCATTCTCTGATGCTTGAGTTCGCACAAACTGATTCATTCATATACCATTGGATAGAATCCTGATCGTTGCAGTGCAGATGTATTTCTTAGTTCTCCCAGTTCACTTTTCTGAGTCTTGATATCATGTGACTGCTGATATTACCATCATACATATCATCATCTCAGGAACACTGACATTCTCGTTAATCTGCAACCCAAAGCTCTGGAATCCACTAAGTAAACCTCTCCATACACCTCTCTTTGAAAAATTATTAAAGCTGATCTCCTTCATCAACCTTTTTTGCAGTGTTCCAAATAATTTCCCTATGTTGCTCAATGTCAATTTTTTTTAGTAACTCTCCCATGAATGGCCTTTATATTCCACATTAAAAGCACAATCTAACTGCAAGTTGTTCTTCATAAATTCTCTTTTTGTATCTTTGCCAAATCCAGAGTAAAAGCCAGATCTAGAATGCCCCCTTTGTGTTCCCTATACTTTCCTTGCTATCACACACCTGGGTTCATTGTGAAGCTCCCAGTGCCCTCTGTCCCTGAAGCAGCTCTTTATTGCTTCTTCAAAATAAAACATTCTTTACTGATGAATTTCTGTGCAAGTCAAGCAATGTTCATGCAGAAAGTATTTCACTATTTCAAGTGTGACTTTGAAATCGTTCCAGAGGTGGGATTGAATTCAGCGTAAAGCTTCATAAAAAAGTTTGGGTTCTTTTCCTCTTGGGAAATGGACTCATTTATTACCCATCCCTATTCATCTTGAGCCTTAAGGTGATGGTAATGCTGTTAGGTCAGGACTTGCAGAATTGGTACCCAGCAGCGATAAAGAAATAGAGATATGAGGCCAGATTAGGATGATGTGTGACTTGGCAGGAGATATGGTGGCATGGATAGGAAAGAGCAAAGGCCTTTTCCACAGGGTAGCGGAGTCCAAAACTAGACGGCACAGGTTTAAGAGAAGAGGAGAAAGATTTAAAAGGGACAACTTTTTCATGCAGAGGGTGGTATGTGTGTGGAATGCCAGAGGAAGTGGCGGAGGCTGGTACAATTACAAAATTTAAAAGGCAACTGGATGGGTACATGGAGAGGAAGGATTTAGAGGGATATGAGCCAAATGCTGGCAAATAGGACTAGATTAATTTATGATAACTGGTCAGGATGGACAAGTTCAACCAAAGGGTCGGTTTCTGTGCTAGATGTCTCTCTGACTCTAAATGACAGTGATACAGTTCACGCTCAATTGATGGCTTTGGTCATGGGAGTTAGAGTCTGGAGGAGGGGGGAGTTCTGTTGAAGTAACTTTGGTGATTTTGTGGTCAAACTGTACCTCAGCCTTAGCATCAGAAGAGCCCAGCATCCTGTACCCACAAGTGTGTTCTTACTGACAACACAGGATAAAGCCGGTCTCTTTCATTAACCTTTTGTTCACCTGTCCTAATAATTTCTTTACATAGCTCAGTGTCAATAGATAACTCTCATGTGAATGATCTTTGTATATTACACATTAAACCCACAACTTAACAACAAATTCTTCCATTTTCCTGTACCGGCACCCTTACCCTAAAATGCACTAACTAGAATGATTCATATACTTCCCCACAGCACTAACATATACATTGGCTGCTTGGATAATGGTTCACTTCACCACAGTTCAGTGACAGCTGCACAGTAGTATAGAAGATGAGGGGATTGAACAATTCTGGCTGAAACGTTATCCATTTTTTAAATGGTTCCCAACCAGTCTTAAAGTAATTGCATGTCATTTAATTGCAGTGTTGCCATATATTAATGAACACGTTGCAGCCCTCTATTTAACAGGAGATAATACTGGCTCAGTGTTAAAGAATGATAACAGTCGGATCAATCCCTCTTTAGTAACTTATGACAAGATAATACGATCTCCCGGAATACTTAAGCCCTTCTCCTCCCATACCTTGATACGTCATTTGGCTCCATTGGCAAATTCACTGCTAATTATTGGCAAGGTGTCATGTGGATCATAAGACTCCCATGTTGATGTCCTCAGCTCGAGAAGCAAGTCAGAATTCTTGCTCTTCACTGACGCCCAGTCATCCAAGGGTATATATTAGGTGAAGATTCACTTGGTTGAATTATTTGGCAATATTTACTGATTCACACATGGAGAACAGTCACTTGGAGTGGGTGAGAAACGGCAGTGGGATTACACCATAGCAGGAGTTGAAACTGGGAGGTTGGAAAGTTCAAAGAAAATCTCAACATTTTTGAAATTTATGTTAAACATTGGGTGATATACATAAGCAACTACAATTAACGTCAATTTTAACAAATACCATGAGGAAAGGTTTTTGATTCAAAGTCTACCTTTCCTCCTCCTGCCTAAACCCAGCATTTATTGCCCATCCCTAATTGCCCTTGAGAAGGTGGCAGCAAGCCATCATCTTCAACTGCTGCAGTTATCGGGGGAGAGACATCCACAAGTTGTTAAGGAGGGAGTTCCAGGAATTTGACCTGTCAAGATATTGAAAAATCATGGCGTTATCATCTTCAGGGACATTGAGTTCGATAATCAGCCACAAACTTATTAAATGGCAGAGCAGACTCAAGGGGCTGAATGGCCTACTCATGTTCCTATGTTCAGCTACTGTTGGGCTTGGCTTAACCTATCAGCCAAAATCTTCCAGGCTTGGTATACCCATGGCTACATTGCACTGGTGACAAGATGTATTCAAAGTTCAGATATTACTTCTCTCTCAAAGTACACAGTAACCATTGCAGATTTGGACAACACAGATCAAAAACAAATCACGGTCATGCTTGGGCCACACATGATTAGGTGATGTACGAACCGGGCTGGAAAAGGAAATAAGACCGTGTAAATGCAGCAAATCTGAAAAAACATCATCAAGTACTGAAAATGAATAAGGAACTCATTCAAGATGGAGGGAGTGGAGTAGGCATGGTGGCATGGTGGCTAGCACTGCTGCCTCACAGCGCCAGGGATCCGGGTTTCGATTCCCAGCCTTGGGTGACTGTGTGGAGTTTACACATTCTTCCTGTGTCTCTGTGGGTTTCCTCCCATAGTCCAGAGATGTCCAGGTTAGGTGGACTGGCCATGCTAAATTGCCCGTACTGTTCAGGGATGTGTAGATTAGGTGGGTTACAGGGGGATGGCTCTGGGTGGGATGCTCTGAGGGTCAGTGCAGACTTGTTGGGCCAAAGTGCCCGTTTCCACACTGGAGTGATTCTACAGATCTGTGATCTCATCAGGTAGCATTCAGGGTTTTGAGCCTGGAGCTCGTCCGCTGCTTCCATTTTTCTCTTTTTCTTCAGTTTTTCCCAACTTACCATCTTATTAAGAGCGGCAATGTGGATCCAGCACAGATATGTGGCAAGTTTTTGGAATTTCCTGGTGATGGTGACGGAGGTGAGTTTGGGCCCAGTTTGACACCCTGCAGCATTGGCGGCTGCTTCAGCGTGGTCAAAGAGTAGTGCGGACTCGGGTCAGCGGCAGTGGGATTGAGTTCGGGCCCAGTGCAGAGACCCATTGGCATCGATGGTAGTGGTGTTGGCGAGGTCGGCCCAGTGTGGATGCACAGAGGTGGCAACATCAATAGAGCTGACAAAATGCTGAAGAATGGCAACTCTGCTCCAAACAGCAGCAGGGCAAAGGGACTCGAAGCTGGCCAACTGCTCCATGCTTGTGTTAGTCTCAACATCGGGGAGGGGGAGCACCTGAGTCCAGGTCCATGGCTAAGCTTTTAAGCTAAGTTGAACATTTCTTTATTTTCTGCTTCCATTTCTATGTTTCAGATCATTTTCTGCGTTTCAAGATGGTGCTGGAGTGTGGCAACACTTTTCATTGTCTTTGCAACAAAATACATGTGACAGTAATAAATTAGGTCAAATTAAGTCAAATGCTCAATAGATCAGGCAATACACAAAATGAATAGTTTCAAGTTGGCTTCAACTCTGATGAAGAGTCATCTCGAATCAAAACATTAGCTTGCTCTCTCTCCAAGGATGCTGCCTGATCTGCTTCGATTTCCAGCATTTTTTTTGTTTTCAATACAGATTCCAACATCTGCAGTAATTTGCTCCTCAATGACTGGTTTCAAAACTGGTCCATGTTGTTTCTCAGATGCTCCAGACCTGTTAAGTATTTCCAGAATTATCTGTTTGTAATTCATAATTCCAGCATCCAGAGTATTTTGTTGCATCTTCTGCTAAAAGATGAAGCTGAAGTTCATTAAAACAAAATCAAGCAAATCACTGGAAGATAAACAAACTGCATACTTAATAATCACTAACATAAATACTGCCCACTGAACATCCCAATAATCAAATGTTTATTTATTTCCCAACAGACTTGAAGTGACAATGGGGCAGTTGGACCAACAGTATTTAAAAAATAAATGCTTCTAATTAGCTTTCAAAAATTGAAAAGATTACTGCCCTTTGTCTCACACTGTGCTTGGAGTGATTTCAAGGCATTAATTTAATTTCAGGGTTCACAAAACATTGACTGTTTCAGCTTCATTCTCACAGTTGAAACCACAATCCCAGTCCTTTAAAATTGGCGATTGTCTTCTGAGATTGATTTCAGATTAGAACATAGGAACAGGATAGGCCATTCAGCCCACTGAGCTCTTCAACACGATCACGGATTCTCAAACACTTCAATGCCTTTTATTCAACCCATCCCCTCTACTCTGTACAGCATTAGTAATCAGGTATCTCATCAATCTCTACCTTGAACATGCTCAAGAACTGAGCTTTGGCAGCCCTTTGTGTGGCGGAGAATTCTAAGGTTCACAAGCCACTGAATGAAAAATAATCCTCTGCATCCCCAATCTGAGTGGCCTCCCTTATTTTTATATTAAGGGACCCAGTTTGTGACTCCCCAGGCAAGGGAAGCATCTTACTTGCATCTATACTATCTATCCTGTAAGTATTTTGTAAATTTCAATGCGCTCACGCCTCATTCTTTGAAACTCCAGACAATACAGAGCTAGTTCTCCCAATGTCTCTTCACAGAACAGTCCCATCGCCCTGGGAACAAATCTGGTGATCACTCATTGTTGTCTCTCTAGGGCAATGATACCTTCCTGAGATAAAGTAAACAAAATGGTGCACAGTACTCTAGGTGTGGTCTAATCATGCTCCTACACAACTGAAGAACAACTTCACTGCTCCTGTCCTCAAATGCTCTTGCAATAAAGGTTAGCATTCCATTAGTCTTCCTAATAGCATATTACACCTGATTGTTAGTCCAATCCACCTAGCCTGCACATCTTTGGACTGTGGGAGGAAACTGGAGCACCCGGAGAAAAACCCACGCAGACACGGGGAGAATGTGCAAACTCCTCACAGACAGTTGCCCAAGGCAGGAATTGAACCCAGGTTCCTGGCACTGTGAGGCTGCAGTGCTAACCACTGAGCCACCGTGCTGCCCTAACAGGCCAGCTTTGTGTCATTCACCAAACTTGGAAATATTACATTTGGTGCCCACCTCCAAACCATTACTCTATATTGTAACTGAGGCCCAAATGCAATTCCTTATGGTATGCCATTAGTCACAGCTTGCCAATTTGAGAATTACCCATTTATTCCAACTCCCCGATTTCTTTTAACGAATCATTAATCCATACCAGTGCCTTACCTCCTACCCATGTTCTTTAATCCTTCTCCTACGGGGTCTCTTGTTTCTATATTTTGATACACAGTTACCTCTGTCTGGGCAACAGACAGGAGAAACATAGGAACACCAGAGGGAGGCCATTTGGCCCTTGAGGCCTGCTCCGCCATTCTTCATGATTATGGCAACTCAATAGCCTAATCCTGTTTCTCTCCATGACCTTTGATCCCATTCGCCCCAAGTGCTATATCGGGTCACCTCTTGAATACTTTCAATGTGGGAAAAGCAGTATTGAGTTGGTTGATCAGCCACAATCATAATGAATGGCCTACTCCTGCTCATGTTTTCTATGTTTCTATGTAACCTTTTGACTATGAGGTGAGAGTGGTATCACTCAGTCAAGTTTTATGCCTAAAATATATATTTGTTTGCAAATTAATCATCTGCAATTTGAAAGTAATTTTGTTAAGATTGAAGGACGTTGGGGGAGCGCTGGATTGAGTGGACAAGAATGTTGTGTGAGGGGGGAAGGGATTAGGGTGAACAGTGATGTGGGAGCCATATCCTTTCATCCCTTTATCCCCAAGTGTTATATCCAAATCCTTCTCCATTTTATATTCCAACTATTTGGGGCAGTGATGACCTTGTGGTATTACCACTGGAACTTTAATCCAGAGATCCAGGTAATTTTTTTGGAGACCTGGGTTTGAATCCCACCATGATGACCTTGTGGTATTACCACTGGAACTTTAATCCAGAGATCCAGGTAATTTTTTTGGAGACCTGGGTTTGAATCCCACCATGAACTCATCCATTAAAGATCTAAAATTGAGAATCTAACAATAACCATTAATCCATTGTTGATTGTTGCAAAAGCCCATCTGGTTCACTAATGTCCATCAGGGAAGGAAATCTGCCATTCTTTCCTGGTCTGGCCTACATGTGACTCTAGACCCACATCAATGCAGGTGACTCTTAGCTGCCCAGTGGGCAATTAGAGATGGGAAATATGCTGGCCTAGCCAGCGACACCTTCATCCCATGAATGAATATGTAAAAATTGTTTGAGCAAGGGAAGGCTGCATGGCCAATGGTGCTATTCTTTGGATGAGATATTCAACTGATACCTTCTCCAGCCTCTCAAAGGTCCCTCAACACTACTTGAAGAGGACTCTGATGTTCTGGTCAATATCTACCCTTCAACTAACATCACTAAAACCAATGAAAGGTCATTGATCTGAAACATGAACTCTTTCTCTCTACAGATGCTGATGTGTTCAGTTTTTCTAATTTCCTTGCATTTCTACCACTAAAGTAGGTTACTTGGAGATTGGATTGCATTACATGGGAAAGCTTGCTACTACTTTTGCTGCAACAGTGACCATTCTTCAAAAGTACTAGATTGGTTACAAAGGACGTCCTGAAGTTGTGAAAGACACAATATAAATGCAAATTCTTTCTCCTCTGTATGCATCCTGGATGTAAAACTTAATGTATAAAGTCACAGAGCCTTTATCATAAAATCATTTTTAATATTACAATGATTTCACTACCAACAGTAAAGGTGCTTAATTAAGTTTGGATGATAGGCAATAAAATAATGAGGCATTTACTTCAGTAGAATTATAATCACAGCCAACATTTGGTAATATCTTATCATGTATTATTAGTTTATAACTAACACTGCTAATGAAACATTTACTAATGATTCACTCATACATTTATGTGTAGTCAGGCCACTGCAGGACCATATCTCTATTTAAAGCTGAGCAAATTATAATTTGGGTTCATGACTGTTTCTGCTATCGTGACTTGGGTGAAAATGATGAAAGCTTTCTGTCTGATGACTTGCAACATTTAAATAATATCAAGTATTCTTGGTTTAGTTCCTAATAAGCTCACAGTTCGTCACAAGGGACTCTGTCACCTAGACTTCTAAAACTCAATGTCAGCATGGTACCATGTGAAGATCATTTAGATTTGTTTGCTACTCATTCTTATGCAAGGTTCTGGAATGGTAAATGTTCCTGTTACATTGACTCCACTCATTCTTTGAATGTCATGTATATGGGTGGAGACAATGAATCCCATGTCAGCTTTTGGAAGGAAGATCTGTGTCTATACCAGCTTCCTATGCCTGACCAATTGTCGTTGTACTTATTACATCAGAAAACAAACTTTCCTGTTATCTATGAACAATGCCTCTTCTATAGATGCTCTACAATGGTGCATCATCTACCACCAATGTTTACAGAAGCCAAAGATAAAGCATAGACAAAGAAAACTTGGTGACAGTGAACTGCCTCACACAACCCTCACCCAGGACCAGGGACACACTCTTGCAGAAGCAGCAAATACTTAGGGCGCCACTGGTGGTCATCTGGGAAAACAGCACAATGTTCCAGACATTTCAACATAAGAAAAGTGTTCCACATCATGGCCCTTCTCTCCCCTAGGTATTTGCATGCAAAAAGTCCTAACTGTGGAGGACAAACAATGAAGGGTCACTCTGGGAACATAAGCCATTTTTCTTAGGATACTGAACCTGTCAGATCTGTACTTCCTTAATCTTCCTTTCATTTTAAAGTCTTGAGATTTCAAGTTCAGTCTCGGCTCATCACTACCTGTGACTTATTTCACCTTTCCTGGTCCTTTCACTGATATATCTGGTGGTAGTGAGGAGCTTGAATGCATATTAGGATCCACAGTGTAGGAAGGATTCCTTAAGCCTTGGAGATTGTGCCAGGCAACTTCATCATAGACCATAGCTCGATCTGTTGAATTGAGAAACAGTTCAAAAAACTGAAGCCTCCTTTATTGGAGAACTGCAGATTCTGGTGGACGTGACAGAAGTATTTAAAGGTTGGCTGGTAGGTAGAAGCTTCCAGTAGTTGAAGGGACCAGACATGTAAGACAATGGATACAGGAATGGGAGAAGGTCTGTGTGAAGCTTTAACCAGTCAGGCCACTTCTGGAATGTAACTTCTTTGCATTTCTACCCAAGTTTCTGCCACCCTGCCCTAGAAGCTATAAAATGAGGAAAAGAATGGGTTCTGCCACCTGTGTATCATGGTGGGGGGGGATGGTCCAGTGGTAGTCTCACTGGACTATTAATCCAAAGACCCAGGTTCAAATCCCCCACATGCTGGTAGTTGAATTTAACGTGCAGTATTTGGAATTTAAAGACCAGGATGTCAGGAAAAAACCCATTCAGTTTATTAATGTCCTTTAGGGAAGGCAACTGCCATCCTTATCTGGCCTGTAACTCCAGCCCTTAACTCTTAACTCAGTTGTAACAAGAAGGCTGCCCACCCCCACCTTCTCAAGACAAAAGAGCTGATCTAATCATCGAAGCCCACACCCATGAGTGAACTTTTTTAAAAAATCAATGCTAACAAGCTTGCAAGGCTTTGAATTGAGCATAATGCTTTTGTTTTGAAAAACATAATTTTTAAAAAAGCAGAATTCAATGTGCACATAATGAAAACGGAGCTTTGGCAAAATGCAAAAGACAAAGCAAGAGATCTGGCAGAAACAATCAGGGGGACTGCTTGATTCTCTGTGTTGGAATTAATATATCTCCATCACCGCAAAAAACAGGTAAACCTGTCTGACAGTCACGATTAAGCAAGCGTGAAGAGAGGTTTGCGCACAGGCTGCGCTCGGGCTAAGGCTGACTCCAGGCGGCCTGAAGGCGCTGTCTGTAACCTTCCATTCGTGTAACTGAAATGATTGCCGACAGAAACTGAAGGCACACAGATTGCTGCCTCATTCACTTCTGCCCGTTCCTGATAGACCCATCACCCTGACCTATCCGTCCCTGCCTGGCATACCCTGGCAGCTACGAATCTGGGGTACATGCCAATGCATATACGAGCCCCTTTCTCACCCTTCCTCATCCCTCAAAATTATGTCAAAAACAAACAAAAATGGCTCATGACAGCTGGTTGATTACCTCTGAAGTCTTCAGTACAAACTCAAAGTGCTTTATAAAATTAAAGTGGTGAGAAGATTTACAGAGACATGAGCTGCCATGGTGAGGTTTGCAGTGTCCTGGAGATTCCAATGTTACAGTAGTCACACTATCTCACTCATCTCAAAGACTGCTGTGATCAATAAAAAGTTTGTTAGCATTTGCTGCCAGGGGCTGACACGTGAGTGGGCATTTGGTGGAGCTACAGAAGTAGCTTGCATAATTAGAACCTTTCCCCAACCTGATGGCTTGGGAGAAATTGGGGATGAAAATCAAATTAAAACTGTGTCGATTTGTGGTTCGTGTAAAATTACAATTTGGTAAGCATCCTTGGGTTTTGAGCTCAAATGATGCTGCAGGACACAACAGAGTGGGTTTAGGGGAATGGATAATCAGTGTACTAAGGGTAAGGGACTGATTAAATGTCGAGCAGGGGCAGAAGTAGGCGGCTGGATTAGGGCGGGGTGGGGGCATGGGATTGCTACCTGGAATAAAAGAATCAATCTGAGCAGAACCCCATGCACCATTTTAAACATTCACCAGCAAGGTAGCTCACTGGTGAGCACAGCACAATGGAGCCAGGTTTGATTCCAGCCTTAGGTAACTCTCTGTGTGGACTTTGCACATTCTCACTGTGTCAATCAGGATTTCCACCAAGGGTCCTGGTTTTGCCCCATAGTCCAAAGATGTGCAGATTAGATGGACTGGCCGTGTAAACTGCCCCATGGAATCCAAGGATGTGCAGATTGGTGGATTAACCACGGTGGTTACGAGGTTAGGGTGGGATGCTTTCTGGAGGGTTTTTGTTTTCTTTATTCATTCACAGGATGAGGACGTTACTGACCAGGCAGCTTTTTGTTGCCCATCCCTAACTGCCCAGAGGGCAGTTAAGAGTCAACCACATTGCTATGGATCTGGAGTCACATGTGGGCCAGACCAGGTTGGGATGACAGTTTCCTTCCCTAAAAGACATTAGTGAACCAAATGGGTTTTTCTGACAATGGATTCATGGTCATCATTAGATTCTTAATTCCAGATATTTTATTGAATTCAAATTCCACTATCTTGTGTGGTGGCATTTGAACCCGGGGCCCCAGAATGTTATCTGGGTCTCTGGATTCATAGTCCAGTGATAATACCACTAGGCCATTGACTTAGACTCAATGCGCTGAATGGCCTCTTTCCGTGCAGTAGGGATTCTGTGATTCATTCACTCTCTTCATCACCAACAAACAGTAGCAGCAGGGTGTGCCATCTATAAGATGTACTGCCAAGTCTCATTCAGCAACACCTTCCAAACCTACAACCTTAATAGACTACAAGAATAAGGGTTACAAACACCACCATTTGGTGGCTCGCCTCCAAGACTCACACCACTGAAATGGAACTGTATCATTGTTGATTCACTGTCATTGTCTAACATCCTGGAGCTATGTTCCAACAGTGCTACACCATGTGGCTGCAGCTTTCAAGAAGGCCATCACCTTCAAAAGAGCAATTAGGGATGCACAATAATTGCTGGACTTGCCATCAATGCCCACGTCCCATAGACAAACTTTTTAAAAAAGCACTGCAGAGGGATATAAGATTTGGTGACATACTATAGACTGACAGTATCATCTAGCATCTGAATAACAGGCATTGTGTAGCAGAATTGCAGAGGAAATAAGTTACTGCACAATAACTCAATAGTACTTCAGAAAATTCACCAGAATTGGACTGATGTACAGCAAGCCCTGTTCTGCCTGAGGTGAAAGAACATCTTTCTAAATAACCTACACCTATTGCCATGGCAACAAATTGTCCACACCATGGCTCAGTCAATTGTACTCAAGGAGGTCGAAAACGATATCAAAGAGTGTCTCTTTAACAAGGATGTTTTTACAGCCTTAGCTTATCAAACCTGACTGATAATTCCTGAGCTATATATGGAAACAAGGGGAGGGTCCAGGCTACATAATTTTACATTTAAGTAAAAGTACAATGGTACCTTCAGAATGATGAAAATGTGTGCAATAGCATTGGATCTGTTGTGTTGGCCTGCTTTATGGTGCAGACCATTATTAATTTTAGTTAGTTATGTGCTCTGTAGTTGATTGCTTTAACCAAAATAAAATCACTATTTCGATGTCCTCCACCACAACATCTAAGGAAACCCACTTTTAATCTTCCTCCCATTGACAGATAACCTAAGTCTACCCCTTATATATAGCAACAAGACCAATGATTGAGGCTGCTGAACAAAAATGATGAAAGTAAGCCAGTCACCTTAAAAAATAGCACTGCTGTGTGTTGTATAAGATAAAAATTCTGGGGGAGTTAATGTTCGTGTTACATTGAGCTGATCTGAATTCGATAATGTCATGTAGTGACTGGGTGGAGAGAGTTGAGTTCTTCTGCATGGGTTCCCAGAGGAAGCAGATATATTCTGTACAGCTCCAGAAAGTCCATGGTAATTATTGCCAGATTAGTCACGTGAACTATACCTTTTGCTATCATGCAATGATCTACTTTGGTGTGTAAAACAAGTGCCTCTCCTGACTAGACTCACCGTAATTGATCCTCTATCACAGATAATTAGACAGACCCTACACTTAGCATCAAGAAAGGATTGGTGGCAGTAAATTACCCAAACCAGAACACCACAGGCTGGCTGTATCTGAAAATATGACGTTATCACAACTCCAAAGACAAATCAAGGCTGAGGTTAATTATAATGATTCTGCCACCGTGCAGCACTAGCCTCAACCGAGGCCCAAGGTTATGGGATGGCTGCAATGTGTAGCCAGATCTTTTTTACAAAAGTATTTTTAACTGAAGCAGCTGTTTATTGTCTGTCTGCTCTCTGAGGCTATGTTACATAACTGTGTACACAATTAGCACATTCCAAAAAAATTGCAGCAAAGTCTGCCTTTCACTAAGAGCCAAAATTCTCTTGTCGAGTTCCACAGGCCAGTAGGTGGAACAATGCAATTTGTCCATTCAGCCTCTGTGGTGGTGATAGGTTAACTGTTAACAAAACTGACAGCCACCCTCAGCATGGTTATGGACTTGGAGTCACTTGACCTTTTCAAGATGGGCTACATCCAAAGAGCATGAGAGGAAGTGATGAGCTGCAGCACCCAATTCCGTTAAAGAGTGTAAATGCTTGACAATAAATGTTAATGGTACTGCTAACAAAGGGAGTTCTTTCTGGTGTTTGAGAACATGAAGGGACTGAGAACAGTCCAGCCAGACAAACAATCACCCATCCATCTAGAATCCCTGGTTGTCATTTCTAATGTCAATGTCGATCCGTATTCAATGCCAATAGTTCTCACTATTAAAAGCTGAAAGAACTGTGGGTGCTGTAAGTCAGAAAGAAAAACAGAAGTTGCTAGAAGAGCTCAGCAGGTCTAGTAGCATCTGTGAAGAAAAGTCGGAGTTAACATTTCTGGTCTGGTGACCCTTCCTCAGAACTGAACTAACAAGCAACATAGTTAAAGGTGAACCAGTAAATGTACTGTATTTAGACTTCGAGTAGGCATTTGACAAGGTGATCATCATAGATTACTGCACGAAATAAGAGCTCACAGTGTAGGGGCTGTCTTTTGGGTGTGGATTAAGGAGTAGTTAGCCAATAGAAAAAATAGGGTGTGCATAAATGGGTAAATTTTGCATTGGCAAGATGCCACAAGTGGCGTGCCACAGGAATGAGAGATTGACAATGTTCCCTCCAAGCCATGTGGAGGGTTTCCATAGGTTGATAGGTGATGTAGGCATTGATGTTCAGTTCCAGAAGTTGCTGCCATATATTCAAATCAGAGGGCCACACAGCACCAGAAAAAGTATCAATGTAAGTGATGACACCTCAATATTTTACAATGTATAGAAATGATCTGCAAAAGGGGCTAGATGTATGGCTGCTGTATTTGCTGAGTATGTAAAGACAACTAGGAATGTACGTTGTGAAGAGGTCATAAGGAGTGTGCAAAGGGGTATAGGCAGGTTGAGTGAATGGGCTCAAAATTAAGTATAGAGTGGATATATTTGAACTCATCTTCAACAGAAAATCAGCAGAATACTTATATGGAAAGAGATTGTAGAACTCAGATCTACAGAGAGTTCTGGGTGTCCTGGTATATGAATTACCAGGTGTTCATCCGAATGCAGGCACAGCAAGTGATTAGGAAGGAAAATGGAACATTGTTGTATATTACAAAGGGAATGGTATACATAAAAGTACAGCTATTATGCTGCACTTGTATAGAATGTTGGGAGGCTGCATCTGGAGCACAGTGTACACTTTGGTCTCCTTATCATCACAGAATCTCTGCAGTGAGGAAGCAGGCCTTTTGGCCCAGCAAGTCCTCACTGATCCTCTGAAGGATATCCCATCCAGATCTACTCCCTCAAACCTACACCTGTAACCCTGCATTTCCCATGGGTAATCCATCTAGCCTACGCTATGGGCACTTCCTGGACTCTATGGGCAATTTAGCATGGCCAATCCACCCAATCTGCGCAGTTTTGAACTGTGGGAGGGAATTGGAGCACCCAGAGGAAACCCATGCACACGTAGGGAGGACGTGCAAACTCCGCATAGACGGGTACCCAAGGGTGGAATCAAACCTGGGTCCCTGGAGCTGTGAGGTATCAGTGCTAGTCACTGAGTCACTGTGCCATCTCAGTAAAGAAATAAATGCATGACAAGTAGTTCAGATAAAGCTCATGACTTGTATTTTGGATCGGGGTGCAAGGGATGACCATCTTATGAGGAAAGATAGGACAGGCTTGGCCATTGTAATTTAGGAAAATGACAGTTGGTCTCATTGAGCTACATAACTTCCTGTGAGGACATGCCACAGTGGATGCTGAAGGGATACTTCTCCTACTGGAGAGAACAGCTTAAAAATAAGGAGTCTCCCATTTGAGACAGAGATGAAGAGGATTTCTTTCTCTGAGGGTCATTTGTCTTTGAGGTTTGAAGGCAGGGACATTAAATGCTTTTAAGACAGGCAAGAAGGTGGATTTGAGGCCACAATCAGATCAGCGAATTGTCCTGTAAAATGTTGATGCAGGCTAGAGGGGCTGAATGGCCTGTTCCTGTTCTGAATTCAAGCCCCATCCATCCCTGAATGGACTGTGACATTTCTACATTCTGTGATTGTAAGGGGACCACAAATCTCCTCAGTTTCCAGGAGCTGTGAAAGAAAGGGGGAGTAGGGGAAATGAGTTAAGTCAGGGGTTTGTACGAGTGGTCATTATTGAGTGGACTGTGCTGAAAGAAACGCTTACACATCTACATCAGCTGAAGGCAAGAATGCAGAGCAGCTCAATGCCAGCTATGGACAACAGTCATCTGTCACTCACTGTGGAAGCTCACATGTGAAGGTTAATCACATGCGCTGAAGATAATGGAAGGAGTCTGAACATTTATTTCCCTGGGACAGGAGGAGATGAAGGCAGGAATAATCAGTATTAAGGAGCAGGTTAAGATCCCAATAAATAAACAGGCAGCACATTTAATTAGCAGAAGTAAAGAAGTCATTCAAATTCCAGAGTACTAATGGTCTATTAAAAATGCCTTAAAGGCAAGATAACTGGAAAAAATTCATGATCGGTTTGCAGCACGTGTATAGAGACAGGATTAAATATCCTTGCAGTCCCAGTTTTGGCATGCTAACTGTGTCCCCTCTAAAGAAAAAAATTAAACTGGTGCCACAATTTAGAACATAGAACATAGAACAGTACAGCACAGAACAGGCCCTTCAGCTCACGATGTTGTGCCGACCATTGATCCTCATGTATGCACCCTCAAATTTCTGTGACCATATGCATATCCAGCAGTCTCTTAAATGACCCCAATGACCTTGCTTCCACAACTGCTGCTGGCAACGCATTCCATGCTCTCACAACTCTCTGTGTAAAGAACCTGCCTCTGACATCCCCTCTATACTTTCCTCCAACCAGCTTAAAACTATGACCCCTCGTGTTAGCCATTTCTGCCCTGGGAAATAGCCTCTGGCTATCAACTCTATCTGTGCCTCTCATTATCTTGTATACCTCAATTAGGTCCCGTCTCCTCCTCCTTTTCTCCAATGAAAAAAGTCCGAGCTCAGTCAACCTCTATTCATAAGATAAGCCCTCCAGTCCAGGCAGCATCCTGGTAAACCTCCACTGAACCCTCTCCAAAGCATCCACATCTTTCCTATAATAGGGCGACCAGAACTGGACGCAGTATTCCAAGTGCGGTCTAACCGAAGTTTTATAGAGCTGCAACAAGATCTCACGACTCTTAAACTCAATCCCCCTGTTAATGAAAGCCAAAACACCATATACTTTCTTAACAACCCTGTCCACTTGGGTGGCCATTTCAAGGGATCTATGTATCTGCACACCAAGATCCCTCTGTTCCTCCACACTGCCAAGAATCCTATCCTTAATCCTGTACTCAGCTTTCAAATTCGACCTTCCAAAATGCATCACCTCGCATTTATCCAGGGTGAACTCCATCTACCACCTCTCAGCCCATCTCTACATCCTGTCAATGTCCCGCTGCAGCCTACAGCAGCCCTCTATACTGTCAACGACACCTCCAACCTTTGTGTCGTCTGCAAACTTGCTGACCCTTCCTTCAATCCCCTCATCCAAGTCATTAATAAAAATTACAAACAGTAGAAGTCCAAGGACAGAGCCCTGTGGAACACCACTCACCACTGACTTCCAGGCAGAATATTTTCCTTCTACTACCACTCGCTGCCTTCTGTTGGCCAGCCAATTCTGTATCCAGACAGCTAAGTTCCCTGTATCCCATTCCTCCTGACCTTCTGAATGAGCCTACCATGGGGAGCCTTATCAAATGCCTTGCTGAAGTCCATATACACCACATCCACAGCTCGACCCTCATCAACTTTTCTAGTCACATCCTCAAAGAACTCAATAAGGTTTGTGAGGCATGACCTGCCCCTCACAAAGCCGTGTTGACTGCATTTGATCAAGCCATGCTCTTCCAGATGGTCATAAATCCTATCCCTCAGAATCCTTTCTAACACCTTGCAGACGACAGATGTGAGACTTACTGGTCTGTAATTGCCGGGGATTTCCCTATTTCCTTTCTTGAAGAGAGGAATTACATTTGCCTCTCTCCAGTCCTCAGGTACGACTCCAGTGGAGAGCGAGGATGCAAAAATCCTCGCAAGTGGCGAAGCAATTGCATTTCTCGTTTCCCAAAGCAGCCGAGGGCAAATCTGGTCTGGGCCTGGCGACTTGTAAATCTTAATGTTTGACAAAATATTCAGCACATCAGCTTCCTCTATCTCTATCCATTCCAGCATGCACACCTGCTCTTCAAAGGTTTCGTTCACTACGAAGTTCATTTCTTTCGTAAAGACAGAAGCAAAAAACTCATTTAGGGCTTCCCCTACCTCCTCAGACTCCACACACAAGTTCCCTATGCTATCCCTGATCGGCTCTACTCTTTCTTTGACCATTCTCTTATTCCTCACATAAGTGTAAAATGCCTTTGTGTTTTCCCTAATTCGTTCTGCCAAGTCTTTCTCGTGCCCCCTCCTGGCTCTCCTCAGACCATTTTTGAGCTCCTCCCTTGCCTGCATGTAATCCTCCTTAGCTGAACTTGACCCTAGCTTCCTCCACCTTATGTAAGCTACCTTCTGCCTTTTCACAAGAAGCTCCACCGCTCTCGTCATCCAAGGTTCCTTTATCTTACCCCTTCTTGCCTGTCTCAGAGGGACATATTTACTCATCACTCGCAACAACTGTTTCTTAAACAGTTTCCACATGTCTATAGTGCCCTTACCAGGGAACAATTGCTCCCAGTCCATGCTTCCTAACTCATGTCTAATCGCGTTATAGTTTCCTCTTCCCCAATTAAATATCCTCCCATTTTGCCTAATCCTCTCCTTCTCCATAGCTATGTAGAATGTGAGGCAGTTATGGTCACTATCACCAAAATGCTCTCCCACCACAAGATCTGATACCTGCCCCGGCTCGTTTCCGAGCACCAAGTCTAGAATGGCCTCTCCCCTCATTGGCCTGTCAACGTACTGAGTTAGGAAACCCTCCTGAACACACCTTACAAAAACAGCTCCATTCAAATCTTCTGCTCGAAGGAGGTTCCAATCAATATTAGGAAAGTTAAAGTCACTCATTACAACAACCCTACTACGTCCACACTTTTCCAAAATCTGTCAACCTATGCTTTCTTCAATCTCCCTGCTGCTATTGCGGGGCCTGTTTTTTGTGAAATTTGATTTCCTTTCCTGGGAAAATTTGTCCCCATTGCACACAACAAAAATAAAAATAAATTCAGACATGAATATTATATTTTCCTACACTCCTGTTGCATATTTTCCTGTATAATATATTATATATGTCTCCCTTTATTTGATAATTATGAATTCTTTCAGTGCTTTCAGAGCAAAACATGCTCTCTGTAAGCTTCACAAGCTCTGGTTCTCGTAATACTCGAACACTCATTATAAAAACACGATGATGTTCTTTTCCCTTCAAACTAACTTATTTTGCATTTCCCCAGAGATTTAGAAAATCCTGATGTGATATGAGGGACCTACAGGGGTCAGGCATTATTCAACAGCTTGCAAATAACTCCATCTCCACAGAATGGATATTTTCACTTAGTGATTCACACACAGCAGTTTCATTAGATAGCTGCCTGCCTTAGTTCAAACAACCCATTATACATCGGAAAGACAGAGTGGCTAGATGCCTCTGCACCTTGCTGTCTAACATTGCCTCCAAACCCCGAACATTTCCTAATCCCAATATAATGGCATTAGTTCATCTAGGGACACAGTTAAACTGTACAGACTAACCAGATCAGCTTTAATGCTAAACAAGAAATTGCTGGAAGAGCTCAGCAGGTCTGGCAGCATCTTTGAAGAGAAATCAGAGTTAACGTTTTGGGTCGAGTGTCTCTACTCAGAATTTCTATTTTTGTTTCTGAGCTACAGGATCTGCAGTTCTTTCAGTTTTTATTCAGCTTTGATGCACATTCTTTGAAATGGCAGCAGAGAAAAATGCAAAAAGTAAACGACACAGCTCCTCGAACATAACAACGTGCTCCGAGGCCCTTTGCCAGAGAATTTTCAGACTAAATGTGATACTGAGCCACAAAGAAGATATTAAGAGATGACCATAAAGTTTGGTAAAGAGGTTTTGAGGAGTCGGCTAAAGGAGGAGAAGTCAGAGACACAGGGCTGCATGGAGAGAGAATTCCAGAGCTTACAGCTGTGGTAGCTGAAATAATGGCCACTAACTGTAGGGCAGAGGTTATTGAATATGCAGTGCCTTATTACTTTCTGAATGAGGCCCTTTCAAGAGGGTGAACATGCAGACACCCCTGTTTGAGAAGAGAGGGAGGCAGAGGACGGGAATATATAGTTAGACAAACCGGACACTGGAAGAACACAGCCGACCAGGCAGCATTCAGAGGAAAGGAGCAGTCACTGTTTCGGGTATGACCCTTCTCCAGTCCTTCAGAGGGGTAATACCCAAAACATTGACTGCTCCTTTCCTCCTGAAGCTGCCTGGCCTGCTGTGTTCTTTCAGCTTCCTGTTTGTCTGTGTTGGATTCCAGCATCTGCGGTTTTTTTTTGTCTCTGACAGGAAACTACAGGCCTGTTAGCCTGACCAAAGTCATTGATTACATTTTAGAGTCCATTATTAAGGAGGAGGTTGTGGAGTACTTGGAAGTGCATGGTAAAATAGGGCTGCATCAGCACAGTTTCATCAAGGGAGGGTCATTCCTGACAAATCCACTAGCATTCTTTGAGAAGATAATGAGCAAGCTAGACAAACGAGAGCCAGTGGACGTGATCTATTTGGATTTCCAGAAGGCCTTTGATAAGGTGCCACACAGGAGGCTGCTAAATAAGACAAGAGCCTATGGTGTTAGGGGAAAGGTATTGGCATGGATAGAGGATTGGCTGACTGGCAGAAGGCAGAGAATGAGGATAAAGGGGTCTTTTTCAAAATGGCAGCCAGTGACTAGTAGACTTCCGCAGAGGTCCATTTGGGATCACGACAATTCTCATTATACATTAACAATTTGCACAAAGGGACTGAAAGCATTGTTGCTAAGTTTGCAGATGACACAAAGGTATGTGGAGTGACAGCTAGTGTGGAGGAGGCGGGGAGGCTGCAAAAGGACTTCAACAGGCTAGGAGAGTGGGCAAAGAAGTGGCATATGGAATACAATGTGGCAAAGCGTGAGAATATGCACTCTGGTTGGGAAAATAGACGCGTAGACTATTTTCTAAACTATTTGGAATCCGAAGCACAAAGGAACTTGGGATTACTAGGTCAGGATTCTCTTAAGGTTAACATGGAGGTTCACTTAGCAGCTGGAAGGCAAATGCAAAGTTTGAAGAGGGCTCAGACCTAATTGCAGAGATCTACTGCTGACTCTGTGTAAGGCTCTGGTCAGACTGCATTTGGGATATTGTGAGCAGTTTTGGGCTTTGTTTCTAAGAAAGGAGTAGCTTACATTGGAGGGAGTCTAGAGGAGATTTACAAGAATCATCACAGGGATGAGCAGCTTGTCATATGAGGAGCTGTTGAGAACTTTGAGTCTGTACTGAATGGAGTTTAAAAGGATAGGGAAGATCTCATTGAAACATACAAGATACACAGAGACCTGGGGTAAATGGAAAGGACCTGAAGGCACAGCCTCAGAGTGAAGGGAGGAACATTTAGAACTGAGTTGAGGAGGAATTTCTTCAAACCAAACATGTGCCAATAGACTTAAGAACAGCTTCTTCCCCATTGTTATCAGACTTATGAACGGACTTCTCATGTATGAGAGTTGATCTTTCTCTGCACCTTCTCTGTGGCTTCAGCAGTACATTCTGCATTCTGTTCTATTACCTGATGTACCTCTGTCGGACATGATTTTCCTGGATAGCACACAAAACCGTACTTTTCACTGTATCTCAGTATATGTGACAAGAAGAAATGAAATCAGATCATATGGTTATTCCTTGGAGATAGGAACTGATGGAGTAAACATGGGATGATTTCTGTTGTTATAACTCAGATGGCACCAATAGGCCACTGTTGTTGCCTACAAAGAGGGTGGATGCAGTACAGCCCACGGCATTTTGCTCTGTAGCCTCACCATCACGTACAGTACAGTTTTGAGCATTGTAATAATAAATAGTAATGAAAAAGAATCTAGCCCGACCTTGTGTGAAGACATGGAAAACTCTCATCTGAACACCATCCAACAATCCATTATTCCCCTCTTGAAAGCAATTTTTTTATAGGAGCTTCATAGTGGAAAGTGGTTTATGAAGAAAAATCTACTCTTATTGCACGTCTGGAAATTCTGGTAATGTGTTTCCCTTGGGCTGTATAGTGGACATGAAATGTATATTGTGTTTCTTCTTAGTTTTTTTTTAAGGACGTGGGTGTTACTTGCTAGCAGTTTTTTAATTAACTTTAATTATCTTAAAGTTAAGAGTCAACCATATTGCTGAGAATCTGGAATCACATGTAGGCCAGACCAGGTAATACAAGCTGATTTCCTTCCCTAAAGGACATCAGTGAGCCTGACTTTTTAAAGATAAGATGGCAATTGACAGTGCTTACACAATCACAAAAAAGATTAGAATTTAAATCCAGAATTTCACTGAAGTCACGTTTCACCATCTGCTGATAGAATTCAAACTCTTTTCCCCAGAATATGGGTGGCTAGCCCAGTAACATTATCATTCTGCTATCATCACTCCTTAATTAACAAGAGGATTACATTGAGTGGAATACACTGTATAGAGACAAGTTGAATTTTATTGTAAATTCAGTAATATTCAAGCTGTAATGATGTGCTATGTATATTTACAGATTCTACAAACAAAGCACATTTTTGGAAATACACATTGTTGCTAAAATGAAGTTTTCTCTACAAGAGTCAGAGGAGTCATATGTGGCAAATTTGTATCATAATTTTGAATGATAATCTGGTAACTTCCACAAGTGTTGTTTCCTGGTGACTGCCTACAAATAATCATTTTTTGAACACAGCTCTACAAATCGCCACAATGAGAATTAAACTCACAACATCCCTAGCTGCACCTCTACCACATCTCGAGCAGAGTGTGCATCATACGGCAACATGGGATCTTCCAATGCCAGTTATTTTGGGCTCGTTCTCTTTAATCTTCATATTAGTTGTTCAGTTTGGCCTGCTCGCACATGGAACAAAATTAGACAATGATTCAGAAGCTGAATAGAGCAGCTGCCTTTGATAAAACTCAGCAAAGTGGGAAGCAACAGTAATAATGAAGTGCGCACCACAGGGAGGCTGCTTTGACTGTATCACCAGCCTTTGTTGACAGCTCAATGATGCCTTAGTTGGACGGAGGGAGTGATCCAAACGAGGAATACAATGACAGCCACAAAATACAACCTAAATATGCCAACTCGCGGACTGGATACTGAAGTTGCGACTGGGTACACAAAATGGCAGCATGACAACCATTCCTGGACTACTCAAGGAGTAGTCGTCAGCCTCCTACTCAGGCTACCGACGCTAAGTGTAAAACTGTCGCAACGAGCTGTCAAACATTCAAATTGTTCTGCAGGACGCTCATGTCATGTAGCTGATGGTGCATTTCTTTTTTGGTTTGCACGTGCTGGTGAGGAAAGGATACCATATTCAGATGCACTGATATCCAGAATTGGATTATCACCATGAGATCAATTCTATCAAACAGTCCCCAGGACATAGCTCACAAACTGCATCTCAAAAAAGGGGAGGGGAGGTAAGAGACAATTGCCAGTTGATGGTAAAAATTACACTGTGTTTTCAGACAACAGAAAAGGAGAAATGGCTTCCACCAGTGGGAATGTCAATTATTGGAGGTAACTATGTAAGATACTTATCATCTAGCCATAGTTTTTATTTTGCTCAGCTGGTTCTTACGATCTAGAATTCACTGTCTGAAAGGACAGTAGAAGCAGGTTGAAGAGTGACTTCCAACAGGGAACTGGATAACTACTTGAAAAGGAAACATTCACAGGACTGGTCTGAGGGAAAGCAGTGGGACTAATTGCAAAGATGGTAGTAACTGCCGATGTTGAAGAATCCGAGATAACAAGGTGTAGAGCTGGATGAACACAGCAGGCCAAGCAGCATCAGAGGAGCAGGAAAGCTGACGTTTCGGGTCTAGACCCTTCTGCAGAAAATCTGAAGAAGGGTCCAGACCCGAAACATCAGCCTTCCTGCTCCCCTGATGCTGCTTGGTCTAATTGCAAAGTTCTGTCAAGGAGCTGCCCCAGGCAAAGTGGGCTGTCCTGCTGAGAAGAGATGATGGGAACTGCAGATGTTGGAGAATCCAAGATAACAAAATGTGAAGCTGGATGACACAGCAGGCCAAGCAGCATCTTAGGAGCATAAAAGCTGATGTTTCGGGCCTAGACGCTTCATCAGAGAGGGTCTGATGATGGGTCTAGGCCCGAAACATCAGCTTTTGTGCTCCTAAGATGCTGCTTGGCCTGCTGTGTTCATCCAGCTTCACACTTTGTTGTCCTGGTGAGAAGCTGCACAGTTATAAAGACTTATCCTATTTATGTTATTCTACTATTTTAAACTCAAATTACATTAAAGTGGAAAAAAATAAATGGCCTCAGATGGCAGCTTCCCATACAGCAAGCAATATTTGTATAGAACTCAGAGATTGGGGGTGGGAGACAGAGAGATAATGGGCTGCCAGCGGAACCCACAGAGATCTCAATGACAAAGATGGGAGTGAGGTGGGTAGCGTCCCAGGGGTGATAGTATTTTTGAAAAATTACATACTCATATAGATCAGGAATAACAGGATAGCCAGGATTTGTTGCCTACTCATGATTGCCCTGAGACTGAGTGGCTTGCTGGATCATTTCAGAACGAGGGCAGTAAAGGGCCAATGACACAGCTGTGGGTCTGGAGTCACGTGATCTCTTGAGTGTGAAATGCAAGGATGGGAGTTAAATGAGGAACAGGTCTGACCTTTTGCAGATGAAATAAGTAGCGGCCTATTGTCACTTTAGCTCCTGGGTTGTGGGCACAACAAGGTCTCATTAACTCAGTTCACAATACTTACAGTAGGAATGTTGACGGTAACTTGATACAGCTATTGTTAATGATGGACGGTTAAACTATCACAGGTTGTAGGGACTCTCTAATCTAAATTCTCTGCTTCATTTAGAGACACAAAGTTGTTTTTAATGTACTCAAATTATCACCCTATTAAATATAAACTTTGGAGGTTTGGGAACTTTGATCTTTTCATTAGGGCAGTTTGTAGCCAGCAACTATAACCTTCAACCTCTTTTACAGCAAAATGAGTAAGTACAGTTTCCTTTGGCTTGTCTAATAAACTTTGCAACTGAAACATCAGGATTATATAGAGGATTACAAATGCTCTCTATCTGCAATTAAGGTGCGAAGAGTTTACAAAACTGCCTGAATGGCAGGCTCACTTAATATGTTGTAAATGATTCTATACTAATGGAAAATGATGAACGTTAATTGCCCAATGGTACAAGTGGTTACTCAGAGCTCTTGTGAAGCCATGGTAACGCCTCTACCTCTGGGCCAGAAGGTCTGGGTTCAAGTCCCATCTAGTCCAGAGGTGTGTCATAATATGTCTGAACTAGCTGATTAAAAAACCTGCACTGATCACGGGCAGTGTAAGTGGTGAGGATTGTGTTCAAATGGCATTAAACATAGGTGCAAAAGAAGGCCATTCAGCTCTTCAAGTCAGCTTGCCGTTCTGAATCAAGATTGGTAGGTCATAGAATTTTACAGTACAGATAGAGGCCATTCAACCCATCTTGTCTGCACCAGCTCCCAAAAGAACTACCCAGCTAATTCCATTCTTCAGTCTTTTCACTGTATCCCTCTAACTTCATCACTTTCAGACATATATCCAGCTGCCTTTTGAAACCTCCTCACCACTCTCCCAGGCAGCACATTCCAAATCCTAACAACTTGCTGAGTAAAAAAATTTTCTCCTCAACTCCCTTGCTGACAATCATTTATCTCAGTGTTGCTTCCCCATATTATCCCTGTAAACCTTAATGTCATTTAAATAGAAATCTATTAATCCCCTTCTTGAGCATACTCAATGACTGAGCTTCCAAAAGAAGAGAATTCCAAAGATTTACTATCCTCCGAGTGAAGAAATCCTCCTCGTCTCAGTCCTAAATGACTTATCCCTTAGTTTGAGAGAATGTCCCGTTGCCCAATCCTTCCTCCCTCACAAATGCACCAGGCTTCCATTTTAACACATCCATGCTCTCTGCCTCAGAGATAATGGGAACTGCAGATGCTGGAGAATCCAAGATAACAAAGTGTGAAGCTGGATGAACACAACAGGCCAAGCAGCATCTTAGGAGCACAAAAGCTGATGTTTCGGGCCTAGACTGCATTGTCTGCCAATACTCTGTGGCAGTGAGTACCACATTTTAATCTCTCTTGGGATAAAAATAAATGCTTCTCCCCATTTCTTTATTAGATTTACTGTGATCATCCATTAACAGCTTCTTGTTCTGGGCTCACTCACAAGTAGAAACTTTGTAGAAGTCATGAGTTTGAAAAATAAACCAGTGAGTAAATGAAAAAATCTTGTCGAATGTATGTTGTAACAAAATACACAGTCCACATTTAGAATCTGTAAGTACATCTATATTTTAACATGTGGTGCACAGGAATTTACTGCAGGGTCACTTTCACTTACAACCTGCGCCCTAGTATCTCCTCTAGTATCTGTGGACATAAATCATCAGTAGCCTAGCTGTCAGCCAAAGCTTGCTGAAAGTATTCCCTTCTCTTGTGTATGTCCCACTATCAGGACACATGCACGCGCGCACACACACACACACACACACACACACACACGCAGTGGGAAGCAATGCTGCATTGTCAAAGTTGCCATTTCTCAGGTGAGATTTCAACTTCCCTCTTATGTGGACAAAAACAAAGCCATGGCACTCTTTCAAAGAATTCAGCTCCTGTCCTTCACAATGTTTACTACTCAATCTACTGTTAAAAATCAGGACATTGTTACATTGTTTGTGGCAGCATTCTGAGCACAAATTGGCTGCCACTTTGCTAACTTGACAACAGGAACTAAGTGCTTCATTGGCTGAAATGTACTATCCTGAGATTGCATTAGTGAGTTTGTTTCACACTCACTCACCTCTGGTGGTCTCTTGCAGAAGACAATGACTCTCCTATACTCTCAAGGGTGTGTCCACAGATGGGTGTACAGACTGATACGGTTCGGTTAGACTTAGGGCAGAAGGTTGTCACAGGAAGGGGCTGGGTGTGGCAGTGCACACCTTTCGCTGCTTTCACCTGGCTTCCTCTAAGTGCTCAACGCTTTCCCAGATGCTGTTCCTACACTCTGAACGGTCTTGGGCCACTGATTCCCAGGTGTCTGTGGGAATGCCGCACTTTGCCAGTGAAGCCTTGAGGCTTTCACTGAAACACTTCCTCTGCCCACCTGGGGCTTGCCTGCTGTTTCGAAGCTGGGGGTCGAGCAGCCGCTTGGGGAGTCTTGAGTCACTCATATGGATATTGTGCTCACTCACTCACCTATTCTTTATCTTTCCTTTCTAGCTAACTAGGTTATAACACACAACTACACACCTAAGGTCCTCAGTTGTGCCGACGGCCATGATAACTGATTTACAGCACCATCGGATCTACCTTACACACTTTAGAAAGGCCATAACGGAGGCTATTGTAGCAGATCAGCTTGATAACAAATCCAGTGACTCGAGCAGCCTGTCAAATTCTTCACTGCCTGACTTGACATCGTTACAGACTGGACAACACAACTGTCAGACGGCTATCATTTAAAAATGAATTATTGGGTTGTTTGGACTATCTCACACACACACACACAGAGCAAATGGTAGATTTCTCCACTGTTTCCCCTCTCCTCCTGAAAACATCACCTTTTCGCAGTAGGAACTAGCTGCTGTGTTGTAAATCATGCCATACTTGCTGCAATAGCTTGGTATTGGTTGATTATTACTCAGTGAACATGCAGCCAGTAGATGTTTACTGGTATAAATGGTGAAATTCATCACTACCAGCATGGCATATGTTGATAAAAACCAAAATAACTGCAGATGCTGTAAATCAGGAACAAAAATCAAAGTTGCTGGAAAAACTCAGCAGGTCTGGCAGCATCTGTGGAGAGGAAAACAGAGTTAACGTTTCAGGTCCGGTGATCCTTCCGTCACAACCTGGTAACCCAGAAAGAAATGAAGGCAGAAGAAAAGAAAAAGAATAAGTGACTGAGTGAGCACAATATCCATACGAGCGACTCAAGACTCCCCAAGCAGGCGCTCGGCTCCCAGCTTCGAAACAGCAGGTGAGCCCCAGGTGGGAGGAGGAAGCGCTTCAGTGATAGCCTCAAGGCTTCACTGGCAGAGTGCAACATTTCCACAGACACCTGGGAATCTCTGGCCTAAGACCATCCAAAGTGGAGGAGGAGCATCTGGGAAAGTGTGGAGCACTTTGAGACTTGCCGTTGGGGAGAAAGAATGGAAGCCAGGTAAAAACAGCGAAAGGTGTCCACTGCCACACCCCTGCACCCCCTCACCCTCTTCCTGTGACAACCTTCTGCCCTAAGTCTAACAGAACCGTATCGGTCTGTACACCCATCTATGGACTCACCCACAGAGCATATTATCATCTGCAAGAGACCACTGAGGATGATGATGAGCGAGAGTGAGTGACTGTGAGGAAGGTCACCAGACCCAAAGCGTTAACTCTGTTTTCGCCTTCACAGATGCTACCAGACCTGCTGAGCTTTTCCAGCAACTTTGTTTTTGTGGCATATGTTAATGTTGTGTTCATCAGAAATAGTTGATGGTTAGGTAGATTTATTGCTGTCAATCCTCCTTCTTGATGTTAGTTGAGTAGTGAAGGATGCCCTTGTGAAGCCTTCAGCAGAAAGGAAACCCAGTATTCACAAACGGTAGATTCACAGAGTCACAGAGACATACACCACGGAAACAGACCTCAGTCCAACTCATCCATGCCGACCACATATCCTATATAAACCTAGTGCCATTTTCCAGCATTTGGCCCATATCCCTCTAAACCCTTCCTAGTCATGTACCCCTCCAAATACGTTTTAAATGTTGTAATTGTGCCAGCCTCCACCACTTCCTCCGGCAGCTCATTCTATACTTGTACCACCCTCTGTTTGAAAGGGTAGCTCCTTCGGTCCCTTTTAAATTTTTCCCCTCTCACCTTAAACATATGCCCTCTAGTTTTGGACTCCCCCACTCAGCAGAAAAGACTTTGCCTATTTACCCTATCAATGCTCCTCATGGTTTTATAAACCTCTATAAGGTCACCCCTCAGCCTTCAATGTTCCAGGGAAAATAGCCCCAGCCTATTCAGCCTCTCCCTATCGCTCAAACCCTCCAACGCTGGCAACATCACCGTAAATCATCCATCATTTGAAATTCAGGATGAACGTCAGAATAAACATGCATCGCTGAGAACAAACACACACACACAAAAAAACACACGCACATACAAAATTAGCTCCTGCTAGGGTTAGTTGAGAAGAGCTATTCTGTGTTATCAGTTAACCCTCTCAGTTGCTAATTGTTTATATTTCCTTTCTCTAACTGGGAAAGAGCTTCTCAGCACATTTTGTACCGACAGCTGGATCCAAGAGTCACGCGTTCTCAAGGGCAACAGATGGGCAATAAATGCCAGGCGTACCAGTGACACTGACATCCCATGATGTTCCAGAGGTCCCAGTATCACAAACTCCAGTCTTCAGCCAATTTGATTCACTCCATGTGATATCATGAAATAGCTGAAGGTATTAGATACTGCAGGAATCACGGGCCCTAACAACAGTTTTGCAATAGTACTGATGCCAATCCAAGCTGGATTCAACAATAACAATCTAGAAATGCTGAAATTATTTGCTCTAAGCTCCTTGATGGTGCCAAGCCAAAGCAAATGGAATGGCCAACAGAAAAATCTATTTCAGGACTTCTCAGGAGCCCTTTGTCAGGAAGCCTGAATGGCTAGGTGGATGCAATCAGCCTAGTCAAAATGGAAGCAAATCATTAGTTTATTCAAAACAATCCCGTTGGTGTTTTGATCAGTAGGGTTTTGTTAACTGGTCATTGACTGACGTTTCATCCTCATTGACCTTTATGGACTCCATACCAGTCTCTCCAGGAAGGAGTGCTCATGGCACCTCTGCATCCAAAGAAGAGTAAAACAACACAAACAGTAGTGAAGTACAATTCCTTTTCAGATGCTCTGTCAAGCTCATACAATAAACACTGACCATAACATGGTGAGAAAACTACAGCAAGAAAAACACAGGCGTGAAAGGTCTGGACAGTAACAATACCAAAAGTTGCTTCAAATGGAAATTGCTTTCAGCAGAAAGATGTGCAGACACATTCACAATATCTCACTTTGTTGCATTAAATGGTCACTGTTAATTGTACATAATACCAAATAAATTTGGGAGAAAATTACTGCAGTTGCTGGAATCTATACTGCAAACAAAAAATGCTGGAAATCGCAGGGGGTCAGGCAGCATCCTTGGAGAGAAAGCAAGCCCATGTTTTGAGTCTAGATTACTTTTCATCAGTGCTTCATCACAGGTCTGATGAAGAGTCACCTAAACTCGAAACATTAGCTTGCTCTCTCTCCACAAAATAAAGGTGGCCTGATGGGACTCCTATCCTAGTCTCAGTTGGTTAAGGCAAAGGATAAGGTCATGACTGGAAACCAAATGTCCTGACTATGACTCTGCCTGTACTGCAGTAAAGTGGGATAGGGTGGGGGCAATGTAGCATTCTCTCCATACGAAACTGAGGGTCCAAGATTGCCATTAATGAGAGGCAGAATTAAAGAAATGAATTTACTCTGCGAGAAAGTATTTGGCTAAATTTGCCCATGCTACATTTTGTACAACGGTGCAAATGTTTATTGACAGTTCATAAAAATGCAAAGATATACTCTCAAAAAATCCTGCACTCCGATTTGAGACCAAGAAAAGCACTGATGAAAAAATGCAAGTTGACGGAAATAATTCTAAACCAGTCTGCCAATAACCAGGCAGAGGTCATATGTAGAATCTTGACTTGACTGAGAGTAAGTTTCAAGCCTTGCTCAGCAAGTGCTTCAAGCCTATACTTCCCAAGGGTTACAGTAACACACCCTTTCCCCTCCCGGAGGGTGCTTTAAGAAAAATCCAACATGTTACTGCAGGAGAGTTGAAACAATTGTCAGCAGCAATCACTGACCCACTCTCCCTGCAGTAATTCTTGACTGCAGCCTATTGAACTTTTCTTTATACGTCCTTTATTTTGAAAGGAAAAGTAGGCTTAGGAAAGTGACAAGATGAAGCACGACTTACAGGTGAAGTTTGACTGTCAATTTATAAAACAGAACTTTCTCTCACCTTGATCAAGCAACATGTTGTCCACAATCTAATAAATCATGTACACACACACACACACACACTCCACCTCTCTCACACACACACACACACACACACACACACACACACACACACACTCACACACTCACACACACAAACACACACACACACTCACACTCCACCTCTCTCTCTCACACACACACACACTCACACTCCACCTCTCTCTCTCACACACACACACACACACACACACACACACACACACACACACACTCCACCTCTCTCTCACACACACACACACACACACACACTCCACCTCTCTCTCTTACACACACACACACACACTCCACCTCTCTCTCTTACACACACACACACACACACACACACACACACACACCTAAATGCATTCAAGTGTACGTACAAACCCACATAAATGTTCACACAATATCCCTTGTACCTGCATTATTTATTAGGGCTTGAAACATTTATTCGAAGACAAGAGAAAACAGTGGTTCCAGGAGACCATATCATTTTAATACCATTTAGTTGCGTTTGTCCTTGGGAGTGTTTATGTATCTCGAGCAACGCCTGAAGCCACAAAAGCACAATGGTAAGGCCAACTGTTCTAAATCGGATGTTTCTGTTTTGCAGTTGCATTCATTTTGAGTACATAGTCAAAGGGAGAGCAAGGAATGTGGATAGCAAAGCATCGCCTTGTTTCCCAGTCATTACGTATGAAGAGGCACTGATAAAGGGTTGCAGTGTTATTAATTTAACAACAATCATCTCCTTGTGAATTCTTATAAATGGTGTAAGATTCACAACGAAGAAAGAAGTTTAATTCTCAGTATTTTCTCTGGTGTGGAATCCTGCTTGGTTAGAGGTCTTGGGGTAAGCTTTCAGAAATTTCACCAGGTACAGTTTCCTCCAGCAAACAGTGTCTCCGTTTGTGTGATTCTGTCTCAAATTAATCACATCATCTGCGAAGATGACAATGAAAAGGCATCACCATTGACCAGAAACAAAACAGTAAGCAAGACTAGCACTCACAAGGAAGCAGCTCAGAATTTCACATTCTTCCCCCGAACCGGGAGAAGCAACGTCAGTGATATTCGAGGATCAACTGCAGATTCCGATAACAGTGAGTCCACAGTGAATGTATTTCTTCAGCTATAAGGAGTATAGGACATACTGGAGTTCGGGGAGGAGATGATACAAATGTAAGTTGAATTCTTTTCCAGACTAACAGAGGTAACAAATGTTGACCTATATAGCACATATGATTATGGAAGACTGTAACAATATTACTGACATTCTGTTCATGCACAACACAAAGAACAGATGATACACATAACAAACAAAATCACAAAAGCATCAATCATATTACCTATTCAAATCTTCTTCAGCACTTTAATAAGTGAATACATCGACTCAATTAAATGTGAGAGTTTCATCAAAAATCTTTCAATGGAGAGCCAAAAATTGCCATCTTGACCATTTACATCTTGAAAACAGTTTAGTTGAAAAGGACAGATCTTTCTCATTGTACAAAACAATCAACATTCAAAAGGTTCACTTTCGCTGCTCCCCCCACTCCAACATCCTCCTCAAGGTTTCTGAAGCTTAAGCGACATTATGAATCATCGAAAGACAACTTGTACTGAAAACTGGCTACCAGTCCAAACATCTGCCAAAGCCCATACATTAAAGACTTTGACAAGGTTCTGCATGGTGAACTAATTGGCAGAGTTAGACCACCTGGGATTCAGGGAGAACTTGCCAAATTGGACACAAAACTGACTTGATGGTAGGAGAGATGGAGGGTAATGGTGGAGGATTGTTTTCTGAACCGGAGGCCTATGGCCAGCAGTGTTCTACAAGGATCAATGTACTTCTGATTGTCACTTATGTAAATGACTTGGATGAGAGTATAGGAGGCATGGTTGGTAAGTTTGCAGATGACACCAAAATTGATGTTACAGCGAACAATGAAGAAGGTCATGTAAGATTACAAAGAGATTTTGATAAATAGAATCAATGGGCTAAGGAAAAGCAGATGGAGTTTAATTTGCAAAAAAGCCAGATATTGCATTTTGGTAAAACAAACAAGGGCAGGACTCATACAATTAATGGTAGGGCCCTGGGTACTGATGTGGAAAAGAGAAACCTACTTTGAATTTTGTGTCACAGGTAGACAGGGTGGTTAAGAAGGTGTTTAGCATGCTTCCCTTCATTGCTCAGGCCGCTGACTGTAGGAGGTGGGGCATTGTGTTGAGGTTGTACATAACATTGGTGAGGCCCCTTCTGGAATACTGTGTGTAGTTCTGGTTGCCCTGTCATGCGGTGATATTATTAGATTTGAGAGGGTTCAGAAAAGATTTACCAGGATGTTGCCAGGCTTGGAGGGTTTGAGTTATGAAAACAGGCTGGATAGGCTGGGACATTTTTCACTGGAGTTTAGGAGGTTGAGGGGTGACCTGATAGAGGTTTATAAAATCATGAGCGGTATGGATAAAGCGAATAACAAGCGTCTTTTCCCTGTGGTGGGGGAGTTCAAAACTAGGCGACATATTTTTAAGGTGACAGGAGAAAGCTTTTAAAAAGGACACGAGGAGCAACCTTTTGACACAGAGAGCGGTAAGTGTGTGGAATGAGCCGCCAGACAAAGTGGTGGATGCAGGTACAGCTACATTTAAAAGACACGTGAATAAGAAGGAGGAACTTCTTCACCCCAAAGGGTTGTAAATCCATGGCATTTCCGCCTAGTGAAGCAGTTGAGGCTAACTCGTTGAATGTATTTAAGGGAAAGATAGATAGATTTTTGAAAAGGAAAGGAATTAAGTGTAAAGGGGTGAGTGGGTGGGTAAGTGGAGCTGAGTCCACAAAAAGATCAGCCATGATCTTACTGAATGGTGGAACAGGCTTGGTGGGCCAGATGGCCTACTCCTGTTCCTACTTTTTATGTTCTTTTGCACACGAATGTGAAATGTTTGGAAGGGTATGGGCCAAGTGCCATCAAGTGCGACTAGTTTAGTTTGGGATCATGGTCAGCATGGATTAGTTGGACTGAAGGGTCTGACTGTACGACTCTATTTGCTGTTTTAGTCTATGATTTTATGGAAGGATGGGCCTAGAGGACCGTTGACACCCTGTAGCATAGATTAGCCCCATCTTGTCCTCAGTGGCTAGTTATTGTTTCTTTGCTCAGCACCAGCTGTGTACATCCACAATCTAACTTTATTTGCAATTAGTTGGGAATACAAGGCAGCTGTCCATAATTCAGTTCAGCTTCAGGCATTCACACAGGCCAGAGAGCATTCAGCTTCTCATTAAATCAAAAATTAACTGCAGTCTTTTGAGGCCACGGATCAAAATAATTATTCTTCTCCACCTAATTAAAGGTAGCAACAGTGACTCCAATTGAAATCTGTAAGAGCAATGCTTTTGCTGCATGTTTTCTGAGCAAGAATACATTATAATGCTTCAAGATGAAGATTATTTACCTAACAGGAAATTTTGCACGTCATTGAGTTAACAAGGTTCACTGTGAAGTGACCAAAGGGGGTAAGCCATTGAATTTGCCCCATGATTCTGTTTGCCATATTCACTCTTTGTCATGTTACAAACCATGCTAAATTATAATGTCAGCTGGCAGATTTGTAACGCCTGGATGCGGCTGCGCGCTCGAAATCAAGCACTGCATCCCTCCCCTAAACCGCACCCCCAACCATTTCCAGTAGATAAAATCCTGAAAGATGAGATAGTAGAAAGGATGTTTCCTCTCACAAAATACTGTAAATGATGGGCCACTGCTTACAAATCTGGGTTGTACATTTAAAACTGAGATTAAAAAAACAGAATTTCTCACAATCATGAGTCTTTGCAACTCCCTCCATGAAAAGCAGAGTCCATGAATATTTCTAAGTCAGAATTTAATAGGCTCCTGTTAAGTGATTCCATGGCTATCAGTGGCTGGCTAGAATGTGGATTTGAGTTACAATCAGATCAGCCATGATTTTATTGAACGAGGGAGCATGCTCAAGAGGCTGAATGGCCTATTCATGCTGTTGGTTCACATGTTCATGACCTTCCCCACAGTAAGCTGCTACCATTGAAATTTGGCACTTCAGAAAACGAAAAACAAGCCTCTATTCTTCAGGAAAAAAAGACACAAAATCGTATGGGGCAATCTCCACCTCACCAACGATGATCTGTCATGAGAGGAAGAGCTGTGCTATATCCTGACTGAGTCTAAAACCCCAGTTGCAAGCTTGGTGCTAATCTGGCAGCCCCCTCCCCTTTAGGTTTAAGTACAGAGCTAAAGGCAACAGAGACAGGCAGAGGTCACCAGGGACTCAATGATTAAATATACAACAACCTAAATTTAGTCGAACAATGTAAAATTAACGGAAATGAAAAGTAGAGCTTAGCAGCAAAAAAGATTAAGGTTAAAATTTTAGGGTATAAGACAATCTCTTAAGGGTTCAGTTTCCATAGGACAAAATTATCGATTAACATGTAGGAATTACTGATGGTGATATTTGCAGATCAATCCCAATCAATATTTGTACAGCATTCCTTACAATATGATTCAGTATTTAATATCATAACATGGGATCATGTGTAAATGTTCCACTTGTTCTTAGGATCATGAAAGCAAACACAAGACTCAGGTGATACTAATGTTTAAATCTTTCTATAGGTTAAGTCCTCCCTGATTCTAATATCTCATCCAGCTCTAATACCCCCTGAGCATATGGTGTTCCTCAATCACTGGCCTCTCCTCCCAATTTCTGAGCCCTGCCATTGCCATTCAGTCACCTAGGGCAGAGCTTCCAAACTGTTTTTCCATGTAAACAAATTTTTACACCAGAAAATTAATACAACCCTCACGCTAACAAAAATAAATCAGCTATAAAACGTTCAGTGTATAATCAAAGCTTGAACATTATGGATGATTCATCATATAAATATAAAAATCTTGCTTTAAAACACTTTGTAAAAATGTTATTTAATGGCCATGTATAGGTTTCAGCCAAGCTCTCCAAATTTCTTCATGATAGACTCAATGAAACCCCACTTGCTACCACTTCTGCAGACAAACTGCAATTCTCCCCCACCACACACACACACACACACATACACACACACACGCATTCTCTGCCAGTCCCCCTGGCAGCTCGTTCCATATACGCTCCACATCTGCGTGGAAATGTTACCCCTCAAGACCTTTTTAAATATTTCCCCTCTCACCTTAAACATATGCCCTTTGGACTCCCCCACCCTCAGTAAAAGACTTTGGTTATTCACCATATCTTTTGGTGTTTCTCCCCCAAATATCCCAGTTTCCCCTGACCTTGGATTCTGCCATCTTTTCAACAGGTAATCCTTAACGTCCTAGCTATGCACACACAGATTATCCTTCATTATGGTGCAGTACAAACTCTAACGCCAGGCTCTATATTACAGCAGGTACCACGAAAGTGTCAAACAATCTTAAAACAACAGAAATATAATTCTGCAAATAGTGTCCTGCTACCTTTGGAGACTGCATTAGCCTTACGCGTATAAGAGCAGAAAATCCTAACATCTTGTGATACAATTGCTTCATTTGATGTCTTGCAGACAATACATTAGAGAATACAAGCTAATTAAACCGACGTGGATAACCCTCATATGGGGTCACATGACCTGTAGCTCTCCATGTTGTGCATTTACTGCTCCAAGCCAGCCATCTGTACTCCCTCAGGGGTTGGGGAGAAAAGCAGTGTTGTACCAAACACCCTTCCACACCCCACCCCGACCTCCCTCCCTGGTCCCAAGACTTCCAACCAGCTCTAGAGACAGCAACCAATCTACCAGTGTTCCCTCTGCCTCCTTTACAAATTAGCCCTTAAGCCTTTCCCAAACACCAGGACGAAGTTGTACAAAAGCTCTTTAATTCAGTTGGAGATTAAGGGAAGCGTTGCCTGAATAAAGCCAGTGCTACACGGCTGACAGAGCAGAATCCTGCAACTGAATCAACCCAAGCAGGGACTTTAACACATCGTGAGTGCATTAACATTATTGATGACCTGTCACTTGAACAAAGGAAGTGCTGTTGATTCTTGTTAAATGAAAAACCTATCACCAAGATGCCCTGAAGATTTACAATGAACAAGCAAAGCTCAACTGCTCAAATATATCTTACTGCACAGATGAGATTTAGAAAATCCCATTTCCGTTCATTACAGTTTACAATATTGACATTGAAAGAGGAGCTTGTGTCTTAATGGGTTAAATTAAATGTTGAATTTCCAGCTGCATTCTGAAATCCATTCAGTTGTTAGACCCCTATCTGGCTGAAAACCACAATGGGGAGGCTCCAGGTTCCAAACCAGGTTTGTAGTGAAGTACCTGGGTTCGTCATCTCCAACATATCAGCTCAGGCTTTCAGCCAACTGACGTTGGGGGTATTTGAGGGTCAAGATCCAAGACGGAGGCTAAGGCCATAGTTTATCAGGCAGGAGTGAAAGTGTGCTTCTAATTGAATTGGGTGATCTAAGCAGACACCTCAAATCAGGGGAATTGTACCACCATTCATACTTTCTCAAGATCCTGCTAATCTATCAGCAAGGAAGGTGGTCCAAAATTATCTTAATCTCCCAAACTGACATGCACAGCAGTGAGGTGCCAATCACTCAAAAGAGACACATCACATTCAACACCGGACACCACGCTTACAAAACAACTGCTTTACACAAAGGTCAGTCCTGATGGGACTGATCTAGGAGAACAGCCAAAACATTTCAGGATAACCTCAAAGTACTCACAAAGATGTCAAATATAAACAATGACTCATAAGAGTTTTACTAGTGCAGGGGATAATGCACCAATCTCTGAGACAGAAGGCCTGGGTTCAAGTCCCACCTGGTCCAGAGGTCATAGAACAGTAGGCCACTCCCCAGGGATGAACAACCAATCAGAGCAAATTGAGGGCAATTTTGTTGTGATGCCAGACATGCCCCACTGATGTAGCACCAATGGGTCACATGCAAAGATTGCCATCCGAGGGGAGAGACAGAGATGAGGAAGTTTTTTTCTCTCTCAGAGTGTAGTGATTCTGTTGGATACTTTACCACTTATTTCAACATTGACTCTAATGGTCTTATAGAGACGACCATTGGAGATGGATGATCCTGGCCACAAAGACAATATTGCACAGATAAAAGGCCACAATATTGGCTATCTCCAGTCCTGTAGAGGTGTTTCTCTCCAACCTGATATCCCCATGAGTTTCTGGAGTCATCAGTGTAGTGATTTTGCAAGTGTGAGCCAAGCGCTTACAGCAGATTACTTGCCTCAGCACCACTCATCTTCCCCAATGAGGTTGCTGAGTCTCCCAAACTGTTAGTCCTTGGATTGACCCCACAACTTACATTGCATTGTAGGACCCAGAATGTGGAGGCAAACAATTCCACATCTCGAAAATTGCACCACTAGTCTCATTGTCAGCAAGTGCAAACTCCAAATCCACATTTGGTCCCAAAGCCCACAGGAAACGTCAGCCCTGACTCTTCCCTCAGAGATAGTAAGAACTGTTGATGCTGGAGTCTGAGATAACACAATGTGGAGCTGGAGGAACACAGCAGGCCAGTCAGCATCAGAGGAGCAGGAAAGCTGACGTTTCAGGTCGGGGCCCTTCTTCAGGAATGGAGGAGGAGGAAGCGAACTCAGAAATAAATAGAGAGAGGAGGGGTGGAGCTGGAGAAGGTAAGTGGGATGGTGATCGGTAAGTGCAGATAGGCTGTGGTGGAGATTGGTCAGTGAGGTGGGAGGAGCTTATAGATGGGAGAGAAGATGGACAGGTTGTGTCAGGTTAAGGAGGTGGGAATGAGGGGGAGGGTTGGTCATGGGATGAGGCCAGGAGTGGGGAGATTTTGAAACGGGTAAAGTCCACATTAAGAACATTGGGCTGTAGGCTCCCGAGGTGGAATAAGAGGTGCTGCCCCTCCAGTTTCTGACACTGGAGGAGGCCCAGGATGGATATTTCTAACCTGGGAGTGGGAGGGGGAGTTGAAATGGTTCACAACCAGAAGGTGTTGTCGTTTGTTGCATATAGAACACCGGTGCTCTACAAATCAGTCTCTGAGTCACCGCTTGGTCTCACTGGCGTAGAGGAGCCACATCGGAAGCAGTGGATGCAATAGACCACATTGATGGATGTGCAGGTGAACCTCTGTGTGATATGAAAGGTTTGTTTGGTGCTGGGATGGGGTGAAGGGGGAGGTGATGGGACAGGTGTAGCACTTCCTGTGGTTGCAGGGAAAGGTGCAGGGGGGTGGTGGGGCTAGTGGGGAGTGTGCAGCGAACAAGGGAGTCATGGAGGAAATGGTCCCTATGAAAGGCAGATGGGGTGGGGAGGGAAGTATATCTTCGGTTGTGGAGTCGGATTGCAGGTGGCAGAAGTGGCAGAGAATGATACGTTGGATACGCAGGTTAGTGGGGTGATACATGAGGACAAGGGGGATTTTGTGTTTGTTTTTGTTGCAGGGAGGGGATATGAGGGCAGAGGTATGGGAAATGTAAGAGATGTGGTTGAGGGCATCTTTGACCACAGAAGGGGGGAAGTTGCAGTCTTTGAAATAAGAGGACATCTGGAATGTTCAAGAGTGGAACACCCCATCTTGGGAATAGATGCAGCAGAGGTGTAGGAATTGGGGGGTAGGGGATCGCATTCTTGCAGGAAGGTGTGTGAGAGGAGGTGTAGTCCAGGTAGCTGTGGGAGTCGGTGGGCTTGAAATAGGTTTGAGGTGGTCACCAGAGATGGAGACAGAGAGGTCCAGGAAGGAGACAGAGTTCTCAGAAACAAAAACAAAATTGCTGGAAAAGCTCAGCAGGTCTGGCAGCATCTGTGGAGGAGAAAGCAGAGTTAACATTTCGGATCCGACGACCCTTCCTCAGAATTTCAGAGATGGTCCAGGAGAACTTGAGGTTGGGGTGAAAGGTGTTAGTAGAGTTGATGAACTGTTCAAGCTCCTCATGCAAGCATGAGGCAGCGCCGATACAGTCATCAATGTAGCGGAGGAAGAAGTGTGGGTTAGCACCAGTGTAGCTGCAGAAGAGGGACTGTTCCACATATCCTGCGGAGAGGCAGGCTTAGCTTGGGCCCATGCTGGTTCCCATGGCCACCCCCTCAGTCTGTAGGAAGTGGGAGGAGTTGAGGAAAAATTGTTAAGAGTAAGGACGAGTTCGGTTAGGCAAACAAGGGTGTCGGTGGTCGCGGTCCTTGAAATAAGGGGGCATCTGGGATGTTCATGAGTGGAACACCCCATCTTGACAGCAGACATGGCGGAGGCAGTGGAGTTGAGAGTAGAGGTTTGCATTCTTGCAGCTAGGTGGGTGAGAGGAGGTCTCGTCAGTGGTCCTTCAGTGACCTACCATAACCAACTCTCCCTCTCATCCCTACCTCATTGATCAGACACAACCTGTCCATCTTCTCTCCCACCTCTCCATTCCTCCCGCCTCACTGACCAATCCCCACCACTGTCCACCTGCACTCACCTATCACCATCCCACCTACCTTCCCCAGCCCCATCCCTCCTCTCTCTATTTCAGAGCTTCCTTCCCTCTCCCCATTTCTGAAGAAGGGTCCTGACCTGAAACGTCAACTTTCCTGCTCTCCGAGGCTGCCTGACCTGCTGCGTTCCTCCAGCTCCATGCTGAATTATGTCTGAGTCTTCCCTGTTACCAAAAGAAACCAAACACAGCCATCAGAGTTCCCCTGACTATCAGAAGCAGCTGTGTTGGAAAAATCGAGGTGGTTTTATAGAAATCTCAGTCAAAATTAGAAAGCACCTACTCTGACCCAAGACGTCATTTGCATTTAATTGCAGAGACCATTCTCCTTCCCCTCAGGCCAAACCAGGGCAATATGAAAACTCTCATGCATCAGGCATCCTTTGTCATTTTCAAATTATATCCACTTACCATCAAATAAAAGCTGCAAGAAGAAAAATGGGACCTTTCAAGATTTCTAATTTTGAATTTTAGAATCTGGACAGCTTAGGGAGCTGTAGGCTGGATATGCATTTCTCCATACAAATTATTATCAAAATCCAGCTGGCTTCCACTGTAACAGTCCTTGGAAGACATAACATACTGGCACTGTATACATAATGACAAATAACAAGTTATGGAAAAGATGTTTTACAATGCCTATTAATGAAAGACATCCATCAACAGTATGTGATCATAATGAAACACTCCTGCTATGGTACACAACTGTTAATATGATTGGTTCTGTCATGTGTTGAAGCCCTCAAGGGTATGGCTTCCACCCCATTTACATTCTGGGAAGCTTCGTAGCAGCAACAATAAGCATCCACTTTCAGATAAGATGTTGACCAAGGCTACATTTGCCCCTTCAAGTGAGCATTTAGCATTACAGGTAGATTATGGGCAGCATGGTGCCTCATTGGTTAGCACTGCAGCCTCACAGTACCAGGGGCCTGAGTTCAATTCCACCCTTGGGCAACTGTCTGTGTGAAGTTTTCACATTCTCCCCATGTCTGCATGGGTTTCCTCCAGATGTTCTGGTTTCCTCTCACAGTCCATAGACGTGCAGGCTAGATGGATTGGCCATGCTAAATTGCCCGTAGTGTTCAGGGATGTGTAGATTCTAGGGGGAATGGGTCTGGGTGGGAAGCTCTGAGGGGTGGTCTGGACTTGTTGGGCCGAAGGGCCTGTCCCCACACTCGAGGGGTTCTATGATTATCCAAAATCCAGCTGTCTGAAAACTGGAAGTGTCTGGAGACAGGCATTTTTCTCTAAGGATACCTGGCTACTCCTTCCGGAACAGTAGTTCAACCATTTGATTGTTCATTTATGCATTTACTAATGTCCGCTATGTGCATATTCTTCCAAAAAGAAAATGATTTCAACAGACTTCAAAAGCCATTATAATTTTGTGTAATTGAAGGAAAAATACAAATATCTCGGGTGCAAAATCTTTAAAACATTTATGTTCAGATATTCCAGTATCCTCTTCTTTGCCAGATGGTGTGATGCCTTAGCTTACCAACTTGGACCAGAGTCCCTTGTTGTTTTTGAAGATCTGCATCCTGCCAACTCTTCCCCATTCACTTCTCACAAAGCTGCCCATTCCATAGGCAGGCAATCCAAAACCTGGGAAAATCTGAAATCAGCTCAGTCATGGGCATGAGGCTGCCAGCCTTCGGGTATAAAACCTGGATTTGAGCAAATATTGATAGGTCACCAGGATGATTGCAGAATGGCGAGGGAATTAAGAGCGGAAATTGAGAACCTGCTACAGCCATAATTTCCCAACCCTCCTTAGACTCAGAGATGGTGCCGGAGGATTTGAGTCTTGCGAATCTTACACTCTTGGCGATAAAACGTTATTAAAGATCAGCTCAGTGACCACAGCCCATCACAACAGAGGCGAAATTTTGAGAATGATCATCGGAGACAAATTTAGACAGAGTTGGATTAATCAAGGAAAGGCAGCACAGATTTATTAAAGACAAACCATGCCTCATTGACTTGAGTTTTTTGATGAGCTAACAGAAAATCTAGCTGGTCTGGCAACATCTGCAGAGGGAAAAGACTTGACATTTTGAGTCCTGTGACCCGTCTTCAGAACTTTTTTTAAAGGTGGGTCACAACACTTAAAACTAACTCCGTTTTCTGTCCTCACAGATGCTGCCAGGCCCACTGAGTTTCTCCAACAATTTGACTTTTGTTTTCTTCATATCTCCAGCATCCACAGTTGTTTGTTTTGTTTTAAATTTGCGAGGATTATGTGCTTCCTGTGGTGTAAATGGGCTTCCAAAAGGTGGCTTATAAAATATGACAATTCATCTGCAAAACTGAGGCACATGTGATAAAAAGGATTCTGAAAGCACAGGTATGAGTTAAACAAAACAGTAAATAATGGTAAACAGGAAAGCAGACGTTTCGGGTCAGAACCCTTCTTCAGAAATCTGAATCATTTCTGAAGAAGGGTCCCGACTCAAAATGTCAGCTTTCCTGCTCCTCTGATGCTGCCTGGCCTGCTGTGTTCTTCCAGGTCCACGCTGTGCTATCTCTGATTGCAGCATCAGCGGTTCTTACTATCCCTGAATAATGGTGAACATTTGTTTTTCAGAATGAAGCAGGGGTGCCACGCTGTTTCCCTTGCATCAGTTCTAGGGCATGCCTCCCTGAATCAATATCAATGAATTAGACTTGGCTGTGCAGAGCACAATTTCATAGTTTGAGGATGCTACCAATCATGGAGGTGTGACAGTCAGGATGATATTAATAAATTGCAACAAGGAAATAAGAGGCAAGTGAACAGGATAGGCAGACTAAATGTAAATTTAATACACAGAAATGCAAGGTTTTCAGCAAACAAACTAGGAAGATCTAATATATATTAGTAACAGAATTCTGAAGAGTGGAGAGGGATACATTGTCAGGTGTGCATAGGTCTGTGAATATGGCAGAATTGCCCGAGAAAGAATGCACATGGGATCTTGAACTACATAAGTTGAAGTCTTGAGTAAAAGAACAAGGAAGGTATGCTGAACCATGACAAAGGTCTGGTTAAGCCACAACTAGAGTGTGGCAGCAGTTCTGTCACCACACTGTAGGAAGGATGTGTGGGTCCTTGAGAGGGTGCAGAGGAGATTTGCCAGAATCATTCTACAGGTGAGAGTTTTTAGCTGCGCGGTTAAGCTGGACAACCAAGGGTTGTTCTCCTTCAAGCAAGGATGGTTTGAAAGAGATGCACAAGATAATGGCAGTTTTAGGCAAGGGAGACAAAAAATGGCTGCTTGAATGAAGATTAGGGGACATAGATGTAAGGCTTTGTAGAACAGCTGCAGGTGGGACTGAGGAAGAACGCAGTGAGTGGTCATAATCTGGAATCTGTTGCCCACAAGACAGGCCGAAGCAGAGACAGAATAAAATTGGCAAGGGCCCTTGAGGGGAAAAAAATTTATGATGCTATGGGCTCAAAACAGGGAAGATGGATGGATTAAACTGCTCTACAGAGAGGCATGTGACGCCTTCCTGTGCAGAAAACAACAAAATTATACAAACGGAGGGATATTCTCTCAATGTCCTGGTAATATTTTGCCCCTATCAATACCAACACCGCCAAACCATACCAATGTGAATCATAGGATCCTTGTGTGCAAATCTCGCCATGGGCTTGACCTCCAGAGAATACTGAACACCTCTGGCTTTTCAAACCTCTTCCTCAGCTCATTGTCATTTTATTTTTGGATTACATTGCCAGGATACAGCATGGATCACTTTTCTATGCTAAAGGCATTATATAAATGTGGTTTCTCGTTGTGCTCTCTCGCTCCATATGAATAGATTACCCTGCATGCCTACATATTACTGGCTGCACTTCAAAATTAATTCATTGGCCTCAAGGTGTTTTGTGACTGCCGGAGGACATCAAACTTAAGCTCTTCCTCCCGAACCACTGAATATTCACAAACAAAAAGATCGGCTTGGCCATTTTTCATGAAGATAATGCCCTTTAAGTGAGACAACCATAAAACACATATGTGCCAACAGTAATGGTGCAATTGAGAGAGCTAGTCAGAGGCCAGATACAGAGCTGATGGTTTAATTGGGTTTCCTTAACATCAGTCATAAACAGTGTGTTTTCTATAGCAAAGGTGTGGTTCTTACAGCAACAGTTGCTGAGGGAAGGTTACATAAAGGGCATTTAAATTGTTTCTCCATTAGCAGTGCAACCTTAAGTTATGCAATCACACTGAAATTCAATGTATATCATCAGATGCTTGAGTCAGGAACTGATGCATTAGCAGTGACACAGCATGAACAAAACCCAATCAGAACAAATCTCTTTATTTCTGTTGATATGATCAAATAGGTGGCTGGAATTGACTTCTGCAATTGGGTGTCACAGGAGTACTGTGGTTAGCACTGCTGCCTCACAGCACTACGGACTGAGGTTTGATTCCAGCTTTGAATTACTGTCTTTGTCGAGTTTACATGTTCTCTCTCTGTCCCGTGGGTTTCCCCAGGTGCTCTGGTTTCCCCCCACAATCCGGAGAAATACAGGTCAGATGGATTGACCATGCTAAATTGTTCTTAGTGTTCAAGCATGTGCAGGTTAGATAGATTAGCCATGGTAAATGCAGGGTTACTGGGATAGAGTAGGGGCTGGGGGTGGGTGGGATGGTGCAGACTCAATGAACCAAATTTCTCTTTCCACATTGTAAAGATTCCACGATTCTGTCCACATATATGAACCAACAAGGGAGTATTCATATTCTTTGCTAATTTACACCAATCACTAGCAGCAGGACAGGCTGAATTAGCATTGATGCATTGAAGTGGAAGCTCAATTATCTCATAAGTAGGAATAGATTGGAAAGATATGTTGCAGGGGTGAAATGAAGACAGGATGGGCGGGGGCTTGAGGGGAATATAAACACCATCCTGGACCAGTTGTACTGAATGGACTGTTTAAATTTTGTATCTTTTTATGTATCAATTAAAGAAAGAATCCTCGAAAGTAGTAAACTCAGGCAGAAGTGTTGGAAGAAATAGCAGAAGGTAGTAAAATGGGTAAATTTCAATCCTTAGCAACATAATCCCATGTGCTACCATTGACTATACTCTGTCTCCTTTAAACAGCTTCCAGTGTCCAATAGCGGATGGAAAAATAATTGGATGGAATTTTCTTCTTATTCAATCATAGGACATGGACATCAATGCCTAGGCCAGCATTTATTGCCCATCCCTAATTACCCATAAAGCAGTTAAGAGTCGACCACATTGGTGTAGGTCTGGAGTCACATGTAGGTCACACCAGGTAAGGATGACAGTTTCCTTCCCTAAAGGTCAGTAATGAAAAAAAACGTCAACAACAGTTTTATGGTCATCATTAGACTGTTAGTTCCAGATTTTTGTTATTGAATTCAAATTCTAGCACTGGCTATGGCAGGATTACAATCTTGGCTTCCTGAATTAATAATCTGGTGATAATTTCACACGGCCATCACCTCTCCTCCGGGGTGGTTAGTTCATTTGTACTATGTTCCTCGTGACATTTGGAAATTATCCCCACCAGATCCAAAGGAGCATATGGAAAAGTTAAAGAGATCTCCAGTCTATTAGACTACATAAAGAGGGAGACCTCTAGGCAGGTTTGGGTTTGTGTGTGTCCTGATTTAGGTGTATTAGTTCACACAGTTGCCAAGTCCTCATCTGTGCTATTTTAATGGAATCATTAACCTATTTATTCCAAACAGGTTTAACAGCCTTGTTGGAATAACACAGCCTGGAGTTTAACAAAAATCTTGAAAGTGAACTAAAAATAGCAAGCAAGGAAGTTAAACGAGAGAGAACAGAGAAAAAGACAACAAATATGCAAACAGGGTTAATACAGATATGTGTTCATTTATGTAGTCGGGAAGAGGTAGTCATTGACGGATAGATTTCGCTAGGATGGTCAGAGCGAGTTGCAGGTCAGAATGCAGAAGTGGCTGTGGTGGGACATACCTCACAATCTCAGAAGACCCTGTCCAAATAAAGATGACTATAAGGTCAGTGAAATGGGATGCCCCGCTAAAGGTCCTGCAGCATTAGAACATAGAACATAGAACAGTACAGCACAGAACAGGCCCTTCAGCCCACCATGTTGTGCCGACCATTGATCCTCATGTATGCACCCTCAAATTTCTGTGACCATATACATGTCCAGCAGTCTCTTAAATGTCCCCAATGATCTTGCTTCCACAACTGCTGCTGGCAACGCATTCCATGCTCTCACAACTCTCTGTGTAAAGAACCTGCCTCTGATATCCCCTCTATACTTTCCTCCAACCAGCTTAAAACTATGACCCCTTGTGTTAGCCTTTTCTGCCCTGGGAAATAGTCTCTGGCTATCAACTCTATCTATGCCTCTCATTATCTTGTATACCTCAATTACGTCCCCTCTCCTCCTCCTTTTCTCCAATGAAAAAAGTCCGAGCTCAGTCAACCTCTCTTCATAAGATAAGCCCTCCAGTCCAGGCTACCTGGTAAACCTCCTCTGAACCCTCTCCAAAGCATCCACATCTCTCCTATAATAGGGCAACCAGAACTGGACGCAGTATTCCAAGTGCGGTCTAACCGAAGTTTTATAGAGCTGCATCAAGATCGCACGACTCTTAAACTCAATCCACCTGTTAATGAAAGCCAAAACACCATATGTTTTCTTAACAACCCTGTCCACTTGGGTGGCCATTTCAAGGGATCTATGTATCTGCACACCAAGATCCCTCTGTTCCTCCACACTGCCAAGAATCCTATCCTTAATCCTGTACTCAGCTTTCAAATTCGACCTTCCAAAATGCATCACCTCGCATTTATCCAGGTTGAACTCCATCTGCCACCTCTCAGCCCATCTCTGCATCCTGTCAATGTCCCGCTGCAGCCTACAACAGCCCTCTACACTGTCAACGACACCTCCGACCTTTGTGTCGTCTGCAAACTTGCTGACCCATCCTTCAATCCCCTCATCCAAGTCATTAATAAAAATTACAAACAGTAGAGGCCCAAGGACAGAGCCCTGTGGAACATCACTCACCACTGACTTCCAGGCAGAATATTTTCCTTCTACTACCACTCGCTGTCTTCTGTTGGCCAGCCAATTCTGTAACCAGACAGCTAAGTTCCCCTGTATCCCATTCCTCCTGACCTTCTGAATGAGCCTACCATGGGGAACCTTATCAAATGCCTTTCTCCAATTCAGACAGGCAGGTGCTGCTGAGGCAGCCAGGAGATCACAAAGCTGCCCTCAAAACAGGGGGTCCTGCTGCCAAATGGTTAAATATCAAAAATCTTTTACGGGCACAGATAAAGGACCATTGATGTGGAGGGAGAATCTTATTGGTAGTCTGTGGCAGTCGCCATTACAACCAGTAGCTGTGTGGTGGGTGATTGGGAGGAGATATTGATGGCCAAACAGCTGGGTGACTGCCTCCAGGTCAGTTCCAGGCTCCATCACCAGCACTGAGCTCAGTCATCACCAGGAAGATCCAGCTTTGCTGCACTCATCCTGCCTTCACCAAGATAAGCCAATTGTGTTAGACAGCTGACCAAAGGCACTACTTTCAGAATTAGCTAATTCAGCCCTGAGAGAAACATAAAGACACACAAACACTAAAAAAGAAGGGAATGTGACAAATGATCATCAAAATATCTCAAGAGTTGGGACTGTCCAGTCCAAGAAACCAATACACAGGATATTTCTCCAGGCATGTTCCCATTATGTACCAGTTGAGAGCAACACACAATCTATCTTTGTCCAGCAAATGCAAATTTCTAGCATTTTCTCTTCCCCCTGCCATCCCAACAAACTGTGCCCAGTATGTTGGAGAACTTTCCACCGTAGTACTTATCTAAAACAGCAAGACAGGTGCACACTCTCTCACAATGGGAAGATCAATGTTCTATTTCCCAATAGGCACTTCCACCACAAGGTGCTTTACACCAGGAGCAGGTCAATGATCCCCTCCAGAACAAAAACGGAAATTGCTGGAGAAACTCAGCAGGTCTGGCAGCATCTCAGGAGAGAATGCAGACAATGTTTCAGGTCTGGTGACTCCGCACCAGAGCAAAATTTAGTGAAAAAAGCCGCAAGAACTATGGATGCTGTAAATCAGAAACAAAAACTGAAATTGTTTGAAAAGCTCAGCAGGTCTGGCAGCATCTGTGAAGGGAAATCACAGTTAATGTTTTGGATCAGATGACTCTTCATCAGAACTGCAAAGTTTCGTGAAAGCCTGGCTAATCTGTAACCTAACTCCACATTCCTATGTTTGACCCAATTCCCTTAATATCGTTGGTGAACAAAAGTCTATCTGAAGATTTTCTGAAGAAGGTTCTAGGCCCGAAACATCAACCTTCCTGCTCTTCTGATGCTGCTTGGCCTGCTGTGTTCATCCAGCTCTACACCTTGTTATCTCAGATTCTCCAGCATCTGTAGTTCCTACTATATCTAAAAGTCTATCAATGTTGGTTTTAAACAATTTGCCATTTATGGAAGAGAGTTACAATACAACCTCTTGCGTATGAACTATTTCCTCATTTCATTCGTGAAAGATCTAACTTTAATTTTTAGGTTAGGCACCAAGCTCTTGACTCCTCAACCAGTGGAAATAGTGTGCTGCTATGTAGCTCATCTAATCAAGATCTACAGCAAACCTCAATCAAATTACCTTTTAACTCTCTAATTCCAAGCATTACAATTACAGTTTTTTTATGTTTTCTCCTTATAATTTAATCCTTACAATCCACGGTCCTGGAAAATCTACACTCCATTCTCTTCAATGTCAAAATATCCTTCCTGAGTTTATTCACCCTAGAACTGTTTCTGTTACTCCAGGTGGTCTAACCAGAGTTTTATAATAATTTCCACTTGGCATCATTGCAAGTCACGCACACTCACAAATATGCCGCCTTTGAAAACTTTGAGAACTTTGTTCTTTGCAGTGATATAGAACTGAATCAATCTCAGTATGTCTGCCAGGAATCAGCAGCAGGTGGAGGAACAGGAAGCTAGGAAGGAATTAAAGCAGTTTCTTCACCTTTTCTAACGCTAACTTGACTTGCTTCCAATCTCATCCTCAAGTCAGATCTGACAAAGCGCATGCGGAAGCTCAATGCTCCTGGTGTGAAGCTTTCGACAGTGGAATGATATCCTTGGAAATTGAGAGTATGATGGGCTATCCAATGTTGCACCTCCCATTGTGGGAATTTGTGGGGAAGTGAGTTTCCGTTTACATCAACTGGATTGAGGGGCAAAGTTATTTCCTTAATATATGTGTTTTGATAACATACAGGTCTTCACCCCTTCCTCATAATGACATCCTGCACTCAGACAGCCTTCAGGAGATCTCTGCATACTTCCAATTTTGACCTCTTGCATATCTACGATTTCCTTCACTCCACATGAGCACTCATGTCTGGCCTCTAAACACTGAAATTATCCTCCTATACCTGTCAATCTCTCCACATTTCTGTCCTACTGCAGGTCACACATTAATACAACAATACTTCAAACTAACCTTGAGAACATTCGGCCCAGTGCCAACAACATCCAATTAAACCAGGACCAACAACACCCCATTAAACCAGGACCGACAACACCCCATTAAACCAGCATCAACAACACCCCATTAAAACAGGACCAACAACGCCCCATTAAACCAGCACCAACAACATCCAATTAAACCAGGACCAAAAACACCCCATTAAACCAGGACCGACAACACCCCATTATAGCAGCACCAACAACACCCCATTAAACCAGCATCAACAACACCCCATTAAAACAGGACCAACAATGCCCCATTAAACCAGGACCAACAACACCCCATTAAACCAGGACTGACAACACCCCATTATAGCAGCACCAACAACATCCCATTAAACCAGGACCAACAACATCCCATTAAACCAGGACCAACAACAGCCCATTAAACCAGGACCAACAACACCCCATTAAACCAGCACCAACAACATCCCATTAAAGCAGCATCAACAACACTCTATTAAAACAGCA